>NW_008330327.1:1052654-1081300 GCF_000622305.1 Nannospalax galili
TCTTTCTATAAAAAAAGCGCCATTTCCTGCCTGATCCTCTCTCCATACCACCACTAACAAAGTTTTCTGGTCTTTATTTATGTTCTGATGTAAGCCATACAGAAGTTTCTTCTAGTAAATTATTTCAGGTGTTTTAAAAATCACATGCTAACACTGGTTGAGAGAAATATACTAGGCAGAGAGAAGAAGTGTGTGCTTCTGAGGAAGGGCAAAAATGTAACAACTGTGCAGATTCTTAAGGCCTGGGCTGCATGTGAGCATGGAAACTCAGTGTAGGGTGCTTGTAACCCAGGAGGCAGAGGACTCCTGGAGGAGACACCTTCATAAGCTCTTGCAAAGATGCTATGCTCATATCAATAGTGAGTCACAGGGATTGAATGGAGAACAGGAAGCCCATCTGAGAACCTGGGCTCCATAAGGTAGGGTACGGAGGAAGAGGAGCAGCCAGAGGATGGCCTCAGGGATCCTCAAGAATGCCTGCTACTTCCATCTGATCCAGAGGCCTGCTACTTCCATCAGACCCAGTGAGATTAGAACATGGCTTCATTTAAATTCAAGGAAAAAAAAAACAATGTCAATAAAAATATTACTTCTGACATTCTAATCACAGGGGTAAAATTCATTTCCATAATGTAAATAAATGCTTTATTATAACTGGACTTTATAAATCCTATATTATAGCTAGACTGTATAAATAATCAATTTAGTCTTGAAGAGTCTCTAAAGCTAAAAATAAAATGTATACCTAAATTTACAAACCATATTTATGTAAAAAAAACTCATAGCTATTGAGAGATAGACTCAAGTCCCCTCAACCTGAATTCAAGTTCTATCTAAACCTTAAAGGTCATGTAATTTGGTAGAAACTTGCTAGACTTCACTATGCCCCATATTTCGTAATGGCAAAACGGAATTTCAAGTCAAACTTTGGGGTTGTTTTAGATAGATAGAGAGAGACAGAGAGAGAGAGAGAGAGAGAGAGAGAGAGAGAGAGAGACTAAGGATAAGGCAGCAAGACAGAAGAAGAATGAGGAGAGAGAGACAGAGAGACTAAGTCTGTAAAGGGCTGGGAAATCATGGCATGAAGTGATTACTCAATCAAAGGTAGCTTTTGGAAGAAAATGTGGAAAACAAATGGAAGGGTTGTGAGGCTGGGAACCAGCCAGTATGTGCCCTATCTATTTTTGGATACTAAATTTTTCCCCAGAGTCATAAGTTTGGAATCCCTAGTGTAAATACAAGCATACCATGGGGCATATAATCAATGTGTGCTGACTTAATGAAAGGAAAGATGGATGGATGAAAAGAGAAGATAGAAGGAAGGAGAGAAGAAGGGAGGGCTGGCAGAGAAGGAAAGGGAGCTAAAGACACAATGATAGTTGGATAGGTAGAGAGACACATGGATGGATGAATTCATGAATGATGGGTCAGACAGATGCTATGTAAGTCCAATTCTGTTCTTAAAAATGAGAACATGTATTGATTTTTTTAGCTAGCTTGATGATGAAACCTAATCTTTTGCTAGCAATCCAGTTGCTTTATATGTAGTCACCTGCTCTATGGATTTAGCTAATACTCTTTCACTCAGATTTGAATGAAACAGACCTACATAGCTCTATAGTTACTTTTGAATCAAGAGACTACAGAGCTCTAAACATCTGAGCTGTCAAAATAATTAAACCTGGGATGAAAAAAATCTTCAACTGCCAGTCTAGAGTTCTTGTGTAAGACCATGTTGAAAATTCATGGAAACCACAGCTGGATGAGTCAGTAATAAATGCAAACACCACTAGAACTAAGAGCTATTTCAATTTCAGGACAGGAACATGAATAATTTTAACAATGTATAATTGATCGAAAGAGCACAGTTTAAGAGCTCTAGGACAAAAAGTTTTTTAATTGTCCATTTTGTAAACAATAGGGTTGATATGGTCAAAATTGAGTCATTTCATAGAATGTGGAATTTTGAAGGCAAAAGGGTCTTACAACAGGAGAGTGTCATAACACAGCTTGACAAACATAGAGTGTTGAGGAAAGAGAAAAAATAGAGACTATTTCAATTCCAAATAATACAAACATAAAGAAGTCCATAAAGCATCACTGAACCTTAATACCTATCTCTGTGTAATACAAGTATGTTCCACTGTTGACTGTCTTACCGTACATACACCTTATCTATGCCTAACAGCAAGCCTGGACTGTGGCTGTTTGTCTGATCTAACAATACAACTCTGTTCTGATCGATCATCTGATTGACTCATTAGCAAATCCAAGCCCTTACCTGGAGGGAGAAATGCCGTATGCTGTTGTAACTGCATGTTGGCTAGAGCCTGTTGGTATTGGAAAATACCAGTGTTAAAGACTGCGGTGGCACCGTTGGTTTTTTCAAGAGCAGGCCTCTTTGGCAATGGGGGGAGTACGGCTTGAGGAATTCCCTGTTTAGTGAATGAGTATAAAAAACAAATACCAGTAAAAAGAGAAAAAGAAAAAAGAAAAATCAGTTGTAGGCTAAAACTGTTAGGAAGCACGAGTAGCAAGCAGCGCTGCACTTAAACCACCCGGGGGAAATCCAGTGAACAACAACAACAACAAAAAATTGAAGGGAAAAAAAGCAAGATAAAAGCTTTAAGGAAGCATTATTTTTGTCCACAACAAAACCCCACTAGTAACGAGAGCACATGTTATAATGAGTTACGGTGTTTTATGTCCCATAATGCTTCAGGCTTTCTGGGAGAAGCCATTGGTTTGGGAAGGAAAAGCTGCACTGCGAGCTCCGTGAGGATTGACACGTGTAAGCAATGTTAATAGCTCACTGTTCAGAGTGACTGAGCAGGGAAAGAACATCGGACCCGCTCTGCTCCTCCCCAGGTCTGCCTACACATGCAGATGTCCCCAAGCATGCAAAAGGTTCTTAAATACTGAACTGTACATATTCAAAAGTCAATAACTCTATCACTAAAGCCATGCTAACCAAACAGGTACATAAATATACAGTCAAAACCACACTTTAGTGTCCTCCAAGTATCTCTTTAGAATGCGTTACGATGTAGTTAAACTGAACGTGGGCTGCTAGGCTTTTCACTATACCATATCCATCTATGTACTTATTGATGGTCTTTCCGCTCATTTTTCAGGAAGCCACACTCAGTTTTTCACTGTATTTTTCAACTTTATTAACAAAAAAAGGATTATATATTTTTAACTTGGTTAAAAGAAAAAACAAAACAAAATCTTGTATCTACAATAAAGCTACATGCCAAGCTAAAAGGTGAAAGGTCATAGTACCAGGTCAAAGGTTGCCTCGAGGGGTCGCTTCAGTGATTTGACAGCCGACTGAGTCTTAATTAGCAGGCAGCGAGCACATGATGGCAATGGGCCAGTGGGGTTCAAGCGCATTAACATAAACAGCAAGCAGAGGTGCATCATGGGGGCAGCAGTGCATTTTGGGTAGGTGAGAAAAAACAAATAAAAAAACAAATCATCGGAATGCCATATACAACGAATAACAAGACTAAGCATGCACAATAAAGGCACCATTGAGTTGTTACTGGAGGAGAACTCCTCTTTGTCGTTAATTACAAACAATACTCTAACAGAAAAAAAAGGGGGTGAAAGGAAGAGAAAAAGAGAGAGTCTGCCTTCTGTATTTTTGCTCAAGTATCCATAAACAAACACAGAAAAGACCTCTCTCATGATCGTTTCACTGTGCTCTGACACAATGATTTTTAATATTTTAAAGAAGTTATATATTTATATAAAAGGACAACATTAAAACAGCAAAGAACAAAGAATGGGCTAGTTCAACTCAGCTTCTAGGTCACAGTCGAGTTTATCTTAGGAACGTCGTTGAGTACCTATTCTAAAGGAGCGGTTTTAAGACCTCAAGTGCAGCTGTCCTTCTCCTTCCTGTACAATGGCACAGTCCTGCTTTGCTACTTTGTCATTATGTTTATGCCACAATAGTATTTCACACTATCTAGCATACTATGAAAAGTCTTGCTACTAATTTAAAAATAATTTCGTTGAAGCAATTCTCCTAAATAGTTCCAGATTATGTTAATGTTAAAAGCAAGATAAGGGTAAAGGAGAGCCTTGATGTGCAAAGAAACACACCCAAGGAGAAGGATGGCTGATTAGACGGCACATAGAAGAGAGAGACCGAAAATGGCAGTATCGTTAAACCAAAAAGGAGAAGTGGTTCTTTATGAAGCAGGGATTTCAGAGACCCTACATCCAGAATGAGATAGATTATTAGGGGTTAGGCCAAGAGGAGGAGCAATCTGAAACATCTGAGAAGTTACCCTCACTTCTGTGAATGGTAACTTCTTTATGTATTGTCTGGGATACCTGAACAAACATATCTTCAGCAAAACATAAAAAAAAAAAGAGGTTAATAAATGAATAGCTTGTAGTCAGACACAGTTGTTCCGTTTCTTTTCCGACTGCGGACAAGGAGGGTGCTGATGTCTCTACTTACCATGGCAGCTGCAGTGGCTGCAGCTTGTGCTGCTGCAGCCTGGTTGACCTGGTATTGGGCAGCTTTGATCTTGGCTTGCAGGTGTGCAGGAGGATGAAAGTATTTGCACTTTTCCCGAGAGCATCTCCCTTTGATGTAATCCATGCAGACAGTGACTGTGTTGTCATTGGTGTCAATCATTGTGCTGTCAGCAGGATGAGCGAACCGACAATCGTTTTCTCCTCGGTTGCAATTGCCACGCTGGTACTCTCGACACACCTGTGAGGCCATTAAGTGCATGGGATTCAGTCAATGAGAAGTAGCAGGACTTTTCTGAAGACTGTAACTTACCATGCATATTGGTGATCAAGGCATGGGTGGGGCAGGAAAGATAACCTTGCACCAATGTAACTTCAGCAATGCTGAAACTATAAGAAACATCTAACCTAATACTGCACTGATGCACTAATTCATCATCAAGTACCAACTTTGTAGTGAAGAAAGCCAGCAAATACCACATTAACCAAGTGAACAAAGGAACATTAACAAAAAATGAGACACAAAGATACTGCCATCTACTGATGTGACCCTGAAAAGGACCCTACATCACACTGTTTGTATTACTCCCTAAAGTTAATCATGAGAAAACTGAATGAGGCATATTTTTTTTTAAGAACTAAACCAACATCCTTGCAATGTATTAAGGCCATAAGATAAGAAAGACTAAGCTGCTGACATGGACTAGCCATCATGGAGCCAGAGAAAATGTGCTGGCAGAACAGCTGTTTAGATCTGATTCAGAAGCTGATGAGAGGGCTTGATGGGTACACATTTGCCATTGAGCCTGATGACCTGAGTTCAATCCCTGGATCCCATGTGGTAGAAGGAGAGAACTGACTCCTGCATATTGTCCTCTAATACTCCATGGCCTCAATGTGCTTGTACACACACAAATACATGAATAAATGTAATAAACTGTCTCTTAAATTAAATCTGATTCAGCTATGCAGATCACTTAGTCGCAATCTTTCAATGCTAATTTTCTAGGTTTATAAGTGACACCATAATTATATATGATGTTAATATTTGTTTAGTGAATGTCATATAGGGACTTCTGGTTCTATACTTGTACCTTTTTATGTAAATATGAAATTATTTCCAAGTGAAAAATATTTTTAAAATTCTAATTTGAGAGCCTTTCTACTAAAAGGTTTCAAGGAATCATTTTTAAACCCTAGAATTTCACCTAATAGGTACATGACACAGAAAAAAGACTAGTTTGTGGTTCTGTCTACTTGTTTTCTCCCTTTTAATTTTGCTGTGGGAATCCTGGTGGAAAGGTAAAAATAGATTACTTCTTATTCATTTGCTCTCTTTGAGTCTTTTAAAAATATATTTTACTTATTAATAATATTTTTATGAGTATGAGTGAACTGTCCGCATGTGGGTAAGTGCACTCGTGTCATACAGTGCCTGCAGAGGTCAGAAGAGAGGGTCAGATTCCCCTGGAACTGGAGGTATAGATGGTTGTTAGCTGCCATGTGGGTGCTGGGAATCAAACCCCAGTTCTCTGCCAGAGCAGCCAGTGCTCTTAACCATCCCTGAGCCATCTCGCCAACCTCTCTCTTTGAGTCTTTATCATACTTTCCACCAGGCTTTCTTTGGGAATTTGATCTTTTTACCACAAGGGGGCCATCTAAAACACTGAATGACTTAAACACTTGTGAGCTCCTGCTTCGAAAGTCCCAAAACTTTTACAACACACACTTCAAAGAAACAGTTTTCATGCTTCAAAGTTTTGTTTTGTTTTGTTTTCCCCACAGACTGGGGCAAATGAAAAAAGTGAACATTTTATTTTGGAGTTAAGCAAGAAAGAGATGCTACAATTTAAAAGGATAAAGGTTACTGCATTTAAATCTAGTTCCCCATTATCTAAATATCTTATTATTGAGCAAAGAAGTCTGTTCATAAGAGAAATTTATAATTTGGACTATGCTACATCTTAAAAAGTGTTATAAATGACACCTTGCACTGATGGGAAACTTAAAAAACTAGCTAAAGATTTGTATTCTACATGTAGAGCAGTGGCCCAACTCCATTTATTGCCTTATTTATTTAATTTTTAAAAGTTTACTGAAGGACTAAGAATACAATGATGATTTAGGAAGTTAAAAATACTTCTTATGATTATATTCTTCAACAGAAAAATAAAACCCAAGTATAACCAAGAGTTCATAATTTAGAAAGCAAAAGTGATCAAGTTGTTTTTCAGGATAATCTTCCTCTCTGGCTGACTATAAAGTAAGCTGTGTAGCATTCTAACACACAGATTCCTTGTGCCTCACCAAAACTATAGCTCATCACTGAGCCAGGAGAAGAGAAACACCCAAAGTAAATGAAAAATAAGAACTTATGTACCCTACACATGTAATCTGTGTTAAATACACACTACAGCATAAACAAAAGGTCACTTTTCTTCTGCTTAGGCAAATCTCTGTCAGTATGACTTCATAAAACGTACACAAGTCCATATGTGCTCCCTCCACAATCAGTTCTCAGTGATTCCCACTTTCTTGAGTTTGAACAAGAGGGATCTGACAGCAAGGGACCTAACACTCTGTCTTTCAAGGCAGCTTATTCTATTACCCCATTGACAGGAAGATCTAAAGTTAAGTGCATTTTTAAGTGCTGTGTGTGTGTGTAAGGTTTCTACAGGTTAAAGGTGTCTTGGCTACAATTTTTTGCTTTAATGAAATGCAATCAGGAAGAATTATACAAAAACTTAAGCAGTGATGCTAACTGGAGTCAGTTTAGAGTACACTACAAATTAGCCTTTCCTGAAGTTTCAAAGTCAACTGCCAATGCATGACATGTATTTTTGATTTTTATATTTTTTCCAGTTCAAGTTTTTCTAAAAGAAAAGGGGCAGAAGAAATATTTACAAACTGTTAATATCATTTTTTTTATCATTTGGAAAAATAAAAAGTAGAAACCCTTTTATGACAACACGTACAGGTGAAAAACACAGGCTAGAACTGCAGGAACTCTCTGGCAGGCACTCAATGACCCTCTGGAAAGCAGGGTACTTCTCCAAAGGAAACCAGCTTTGAAATCCCCCAACTGTCACTACCAATAAAGGGAGGGTGTCTATCACTTGACTGAAGAATATGGTTTTAGTCTATTTTCTATGGTAAATTTAAGGAAAATTTAGATTAGGTTGATCCACTTCTCAAAAAAAAAAACATTTTCAGATGTCGTTTTATATATTCAATTATAACTGACAGAAAGTTGAAAAATTTAATCTCATAATTCAAAGGCAGGATAAGAACTTAGAAAATTTACCGAAGAATTTGTAGTAGAGAAGACAAAGTTAAAATTTAAAAATCTAAGTAGTATTACAGTTCCATTTCCTGCTTACTCAGTTTTCGGTTTGTACACGTATTACGCAGTTGTGACCACAGTACAGCTACAACTTGGTTATTGTTTTTGAAAAACAATGGATTAATTACAGTGACATTTTCTCAGTTTTTTATAAAAGGTTACATAATCACTTCTGATTGCCGCCTCAAATTCATCATAGTGTGCACAGTATGGATAACAAGTGGATCTGCGGATTATCTATAGTACACGTAACATTTCAAAGGAAATATCCATAAGAATAAGCACTTTTGATCATTTTGTAATGTATGTTTAAATGACTCTTGTGAGTCAAAAAGATATTTTCTGTAGTTTGAGAGTTTTCAAACTTAAAATGATCAAATATATTAAGCCAAACATAAAAACATGACTCAATAAAAAAGAAAACTGAATGTCTTACTCTATAAGCGTTAAAGCAAAGTTTTTATTATAAACCCGAGAAGTTTATAAGAGGTTGCTTTGAGAATAAAATACAGCATTTGAGTTGACAATCTTCACTGAAAACATGTAAAGTCTAAATCTTATTACTAGCAAAACTTTTGTAGGATAACTGTAAACTTTAAATATTTAGTCAGCAGAAACAAATAACCGGAAAAAAATTTCCAAGAAAACGTGAATAACAGACACTAAATAAATCATCTGGTTAAATCAATGGCAGTGACACAAAACAAAGGAGATGGAGTTTGTAGTCAACAAACACTGGGATTAGTTCAGACCACTTTGCTGGACTACGGAAGCAAATGGAAAACACCTAGAAACAAACATAGAACAAGAAACCAAAGGGAAATGCAAACAGTATTAACACCAGTTTACACATGAATACTACATGTTGTGAACAAATAAAATACACCATTCGACTCTATTTTCAATAAATAGTTTTGTTATTTGATCTGTAATTTTAAATGTAACAAACATTTATTTCAAAATAAAAGCAGAATAGATATACAACTAATCATTATATGCTGCAAGTTAAGGGATCCTGAGGAAATTCATGTCAGTATTTGAATTATTTCAAAGCTAGAGAGTTATTGCATGATTTTCCAAATGAGATCCCTTTGAAAATGCATATTTTGTCTTCAACGGATCTGTGTAATTAACTCAGCAGTCTTTGGAGAATAACATCCAGAAGCAGGAATGGAGAAATACTTATAACAGGGACCAAGAACTCAGTCTATTTTAATATTTTGGGAAATCAATGATAAATCCCAGACTTTAATTTCTATTGTTTGTGCTAACATGGCAACTTTAAAAGTAATTCTTGATAATCAGTCAATTCTTCGATAACCAATCAAAGGATTCACATCTCCACATTGTAACAACCTGGTCATTAGGGAATGAGCACACTTACTTGTTTACAATTATGTTCACAAGCTGAATCCCTATTTTCAGTTAGTTATCCAATGACCAAATTTTTATTCATTTATGTCCCCAAAAAAACAGATTAGCCACTTATTTTAAATATCTCACAGGATTTCTGTTGATATCCAATGGGAATTTTCTTTGAAATTTAGAATGTGGGCACAGTTATCATCATTTAGGTCTGAGAATACAGAGATCTTGTGTATATTATTCATATTTTATATTAATTATATATCATTATGTATTATGCATGTGTGTGAATGTGTCACTTAAGCACTTGTTCTGAAAAAGCAAATAGGAATGTTCAGGAATGACCAACCAAAGAATCACCAAGTCTGCTTCCAGGTTTTCTGTTACTCACTCCTACTGAGTACGTATGTACCCCTAAGAACAAAAATACAGGCACAACTTTAAAACCCGTCAATGTACCAAAATGTACAACTATATAGTTATTTTTATCATCATTTAAAATAACGAAGTAAAGAGAAATTTAAATCTTATTTTTAATAATTATTATTGTAGTAACAGTAGAAAATGAGTAACCAAGTCAAGATTAGAGATTATGTTATTTTTAAATAACTTACAAATCCAAATCTCAGAACTTAATTATAAAGATTAACAACTGATGGATAAATACATTATGATATTTTAAAAGGAGCTGTTTATTTAAGAGCCACTCTAAAGCTTAACAGATTAAAAAAAATAGCCCTCTTTAGCCCTGAAAGCTTTTTAAAAATATATATTGTTAAATTTATTGAATATTAAAATAGAAATTTAGGTATTTTTGTTTGTTCTACTTGGCTTTGAAATGTTACTTTTGTACAGTTAATAGGAACTGTATTATTTCAGCCTATATGCAGGGGGCTAGCAGAGGCTTCTGTTTCAATAAACAGTGGTCACTATATGCTGCAGAAGTGTGTATCGTGATACCTTAGGAGAATGATGCTGCCGTGGAGTAAGAATCATTTTATAACCTGGGGTAAGACTGAGAAGCCAAGGAGTTACCTGCTGTGCTTGGAACATTTAGCATGTTCTGCTCATGAAGGCTGTTCATGTAAAATGGTTCAATCAACGAAATAGCAATCTAATGTCTGAATACACATTTGAAATAGGGGGTTCTGTGGGTGTGTTTGGTTCCTAATGTGGTATAAACTATTTAATAGTCATCTATGCTTATCTATTTCTTCACTAAACTGGGCAGTGTCCTTTGCAATGTGGCAGAATGTAGAATGCTGTGTGTGTTAGTGGAAGCGAATTTCAGTTCAGAATGAAAATAACTAAACTTGAATGAGTGAAAAGTTAGATGACAGGTGGCAGCATCTTCCACAGCAAGCGCTTTGCAGATTATTTGTAGTTACAATCCCTTGGCTGAACTGTGGAAAAAAGTTCCTGAGACCTACTACAGACCTACTAAATAAATCTTTATGAATGAGGCTCTGTATTTTAAACAAACACCCCAAGTGATTCTGGCCTCAATAAAGCCAGAGACTATCACTTCTTGTAGCTAGAATGTTAAAACCTGAATATGTTCCCAAACACAATGCTAACGAATGTTCACCTTTCATATCTTCTCATCTGTGCAGGATTATTCTGAATCCAAAGTGAAGGAATGTATCTTTCTGTGATTAGTTAATTAAATAGCCAGTTGATGAGTTGGTTGAATCATTATTCACACATTTAAAGGTACAGGATGAAAGTTATAAATATGTTATTATTATTATTATTATTATTATTGGTCTTTTTGAGACAGGGTCTCCCTGTAGCTCCAGCTGTCCTGGAACTCACTATGTAGACCAGGATGTTATTATTTTTATGAAGACTTTTTCTTGTGCTTGATAACAGACATCAATTAAAAACCTTCGAAGACATTTATAATACCTTTAACTTAAAGAATGCTCAGTAGTTCTCCACTGGATATGGTTGGATAAATTCACCCATGGATCTTTTCTGCACCACAAAAAAATTACTGTGCTTCTTCAGAATAAGTCAATGATTTTCATAATTCTAGCACTTTGTAACGAAGCACAGATGTGAACTAAAGTCTCTTTCATTTCTAGGACTTATATAGATTATAATAATTTCTTAAAATTGTCTTTGAGAATTAATTGTCTCACATCCAATACTGCCTGGAAATTGCAGAAAGGATCTGAAGGTCACAATAGAATTTTAAAAGCATCATTTTAGTGACTGTTAGTTAAGACATCACCTCCACTTTATAGAGAAAATCAGAATCTGAGTCTTATAATACAAAAAGCGCATGACTATAATCTTTATAAAATATCCAAGAAAGGAAAAACATTCTGATATAAATTCATGCTGTGTATGCACAATTTATATAAAATATACATACATACATATAATATTTTAAAATAAATACTTCAATACCTCGAGCCTGGTGTTAAAATCCACAGCATGACTTAAATGTCCCTCATATATTCTAACTCGGATGACATTAAAGATAAACTTGTGTAACCCTCAAATCTTATATGTGAGCATCAAGAAGCCCAGGCATGAAGCCAATCTGATGACCGAAGCTTATCTAACTAGCCACCTCTGGTAACAACTAGTTTTCTCCTTTCCAATTCAGGATTTTTTGGTAATATTCCATTGGTTACAACCAACACCAGTTCTTCTAAGCAATTATATACAAATCAGTTGTATTTTAAATGTCTATATTTGGTAACCAGTATGGTAGTAAAAGGAGAAAAAGACACAAGAAGAAGAATTGGCCAATATTCTAACTGATTTAGATCACTTTTACCTCAGAAACAAACTCAAAATTTATTTAAAATGTTGTAGGATAGAACACGGTTTCATTCTTCAAATAAACAGATGTGGACAGTGGGTAGAGAGCGGGCAGGCTCTCCAGGCCTCTCCCACCCTGGATTCCAAGAGGCACAGGAGAGAGGTGGTGCTAATCAGGAATCATAAGAATATCAGGAAGACGTGCCTGCAGTTTTCCACTGCAGGGCCCAACTGTGACTGTGGCACTGATTCAGGTCCTGTTAAGGAGGGAGAGCATGGCCACTCTGTCAGGAATGCAGTGAGCAGAATCCAGAGTAACGGGAAAAGGGCAGAAGATATGGCAGTAACACTGTTCTGACAGCACTAAAAGCAAACAGCAAAGCACACAAGTAGCTCGTCATAGAAACAAAAGAGGAGAAAGAACAATGAAAAGAAAAAAGGCTCCATTTCAACTGAACATTGCAAAGTATAACTGATGACAAACTATCTAAAATTTTAGGAGGAGGAGGAGAGTTCTGACCATGTAGCTTGTCTTTCAAAGTCCATTCTTTCAGTATTTTGAATACCATCACCTATTAATAATTAATATGTCGAGAATCCTCTCAGACTGTCTATTTGGTTCCCATTAATCAATCAACAATTATGCATTAAGAACGCAGAGATAGCTTTAAAAAGATCAGGGGAAGAAAACCTCTTCAACTGCTGTCCTAATTCATATGCAAACAGCAGTAGCTACGCTTATGTAATAAAAACCTACACAAACATCAGGGTACATCTCTCTAGCAAGCTGGAGCTGCCTCACATCTCTTTCCCCACACTGACTTCCTTCTATAATGATGGCAATGCCAGTATCATCCACACCAGATTGCTTTCAGGGTGAAAGAGGTGATGCACATGCCTGATACATCCTTACAAAGATGCTGTGAACAGAGACTCTTTCTAAGGCTTCCAATAAAATTAATAAATAAAAAGATATTAACACTTACTATACTCCTGGCAACCCTACGAATTATTAGAGTCAACTGCCTTCAAACACCACCATCCTTTGCTGCTTTCTCAGAAATTAATTCCTGCAGGACTTCTCAGCCCGAGGTACTGCCTAAGCAGAGAGACGGGAAAGCTGCTCAACACCAGGCCTGTACCGTCGCTCAGTGTCGCCATTTCCTACTACATCTATAGCTTACGAAATCCATCAGTTCACACCATGTTGAAACTCCGAACAACCATTTCAAAATGAGATTTATGACTTCAGTTTCTTTTCATGCAGCAACAGAAAACCACTTGCATCTGACCATTCTGCACTGTGAGTCTTAGAGAATCCAGTACATCTCACAAAGCTGCCTTATTAGCTCAACCAAAATATTCTGTAGTTTATGAAAAACCTGCAATAATAAGTTTCAGAATGTATTATATACAATAACCAATACTTGTTGCTTCTTTGTGAGTCTAGGTATTAGGAGATCAATACAACTTATTTTTTAGAGTAGCAGCAACAACAACCACAACAAAAAACACTGAAGAAACAGTTGTTCTGTGCCAAACATTTTTCTAATTCTTTGAGGTGAGGTGCCATTTTTAGAACCCTTTTAGAAAAGAGGAAAATGACACACAGTGAAGTAACAGGCAGTCTAAGCCCTGACACCAAGGGCTTATCCAGTGGCCTAAAGGTAAAAATTGTGGCTTTTATAACCATTATAGTCACAATTATATTCTAGCAAGATGCTAGAAATACTAATACAAATTTAGCTTTTAGATTTTAAAATCATTCCATCCAAAAACACTTTGAGAATTTTACTGGAAATTATGAAGAAACCAAGTGCCATTCTTACCTCTAGCCTGTCTGTCCGCATTAACTTCTGTGCAGCAGCTGCAGCAGCTGCTGGTACTGGGACTCCAGGGTTCCCTGTGACCAGCATTGGTGCAGTCGGCAAGATCTCTGCTGGAACCAGGCTTGGGGAAACAGGTCCCAGGTAGGGATTAAAGGCTGCTGACGCATTGGTGGCTAAGCTTGGTGCAACTGAAAACATTGGCTGAAAAGTGAAACAGAAAGTAAAATTTACTGGCAGGCCTCAGTTCAAAGTTGATACCCTCCATTACACAACTATCATTTATTCTTCCTTTACTTCTTCCCTTTAGGCCTTTCTTCAGTATGAGAACGTTTAAGTAAAGAAGCATTCATTAAGTCATTGTTTTTCCTAAAATCTAGCAAAATATAACCTAAATCTTTCAGAAGGATTTAGAAGTTTAAGGTCTCTAATGCTTGGGATTTCCTTTGGGATATCTTAATAGAGGAATTTATTTGTGGCCATTTAAGTTTCCATTTTTTGCCCTGACTTAGTCCTGGAAACTTGTCTGACATACATTTCATAATTGCTGTGTCAGATGTGCCTGAAGGATCTGTTCATAAGTGTGAACAGGTTGCAAGTGTCCTATTAACTAGAGCACACACAAGGGATAATCAAGTCGCATAGTCAATGCACACTGTTAATACATCTCCTGGGCTGTGAAAGGTAATGATGAAACTGTCTTTGGAGCACAGTGATACAGTGTTTGAAATCTTCACTTCACTGATGCAGGTTTCTCAGCAGAAATGGTAATTGTTCTAAGAGCCCATCATAGGTTTGTTAGGCATTCAGTAGAATTTGCCTCACCAGAAAGGAAAGTCTAAAATGTAAAGTCTGAAACAGAAACTTTCCTAACAAATTCCAGAAAATTATTCAAGGAAGTACAGCCGGCCACAGAAGATGAACTGACAGCAGACAGGATTTATGTCAGAAATGCTGTGATGGATACATGAAGGTTGATTCTACCCGGTGATAAGCAACTCTGCATGTCATGAAATAGGTGTGTTCCTAAATAGAGCCTGCTGAAAACTATTTAACAATCTCCAGTGTGACAAAACACAATTTCCAATTTTACTGATTGTACATTTTCAAGTTTTAAAGTTTAGTACTTTGCCTAACATTACACACACACACACACACACACACACACACACACACACACACACACACACACAGTTTCTTCACCTTGCCTTCCCCTCCATGATGGACTGAAATCCCCAGAAACCTTGAACCAAAATTAGTATTTCCTATCTCAAGTTTTTTCTGTCAAGTATTTCTCTCATGAAAAAAAAATGGCACCTGCTGTTTAAGATAATTCTTAATAGTTTAGTTTCTTTGTCTGGTGATAATAAATAGACTCATAGAACAGTTTTATACTGAGGTGATGCCAGATTAGGTTACAGTGTTGCTAATTCTCTCTCAAAGGACTATGAAGAAGATTCCAGAAAAGACTATGTAAGATTCAAGACAACTTTGGAAATAAAACTTTGAGCATAGAAAGATGTATCACAAGGGTAATTCCTAAAACATGAAATTAGCAAATTGCAAAATAAAGTGTCATTTTTTTAGTCTGTTACTGCATTTTATATTCAGGAGAATAAAATGGAGTTCAGTTAATCCCTTCCAGGCAGAGTAGTGGGTCTCACTCTGGGTGACTGTGCCTCCTGGGAGTCATCTGGAAATGTCTGGAGACACTTTTGGTTGTCACAGTAGAGTGGTGCTGTTACAGTTAATGGAGAGAAGCCAGAGATGCTGCTAAGTGTAAACAAGAGCCCTTCGTTACAAAGTATTATGTTTCCAAAGTCAACAGTGCCACAGTTGAGCATGCGTTCAGCTTTGCAGCTGCTTGTTAATTTGCACAAGGAGACTACAAAACAGAAAATATTTAATATGTGATTTTATGTACCAGGGAGAATTTATAATGCACCACAGATTACACTGATGATTTTTAATATAAATTAATTAGGCCTCCAAGCATGTGATTTTGAATACCATGTTTGGCTGCTCCACCAGGTCAAATGGCTCTTGTTTGATGAAGTGGCCTCACCTCTATACCCAAACATCTTCCAATCCAGAGCAGCTACCCAGGCAATAGGAAACTGTTCATGTGCTCCAAACATTAACAACCAATGTCCACGTCTAAACTAGGCCAAATGTCTTCTCTGACCTTGAACAACAGCTGACTTAATGCTGTCCCACTGTGCCTGGGCAGCAGCACAATAAGGGTTGGCCTGTATGGTGATTATACATTGGACTTCAACTTCTATTTAAACACATTCAAGTTAAATTTGTATTCCATTGCATGCTTTCAGATACAGTGCATGAACACCTAGTCAGGTCAGCACTTAAACTGGAATTAGTACCTTAGAGAGAAGAAGTACAAGAAATCTTTTTTTTTTTTTTTTTTGTTTTTTTGAGACAGGGTCTCCCTGTAGCCCCAGCTGTCCCTGAACTCACTATGTAACCAGGCTGGCCTTGGCCTTGAACTCACAGAGATCCACCTAAATCTAGCATAGGGATCTAAAAGACTATGGAGCCTGGTAGATAGTGTCATTCCTCTTTGTATTCCATTCCTGTGAACTATAACATTTCCAGAAATTCCATTTAGAATATTTACCTCAGAAAGTAATTGAAAAGGTTATATGACTTTATACTACTACAGTTATTTAAAAGAAAAGATTAGAGTCATAAACTTACTCAGAATGAAAAAAAATACATTCTTACTTTAACAAAAATAAAGCCAGTAGGCCAATAAAATTCATCCTTATGAAATCCCACCAAATAAAATACAATAAAATGTATAAATGCATTAAATGTAGCAGTTGAAATTATTAAGAAAATAGTCCTTTTGTTATATAAAATAATGATCCTATTAACTGGTAACTATCTTCCCTCTGAATGGTTTTTAGGATTGGCATGTGGATTTATTTTCTGACTTAATTCAGCAGAACAAATTAAAATCGAAAACATTTTTAGGGTATCATCCCCAAGTTAAGTCTGTAGCAGTTTTTAACAACTCAAGCATCAATTAGCAGGTATTACCTCAAACTGTTCCCTCTCAGGTTAAATAGAGCTATTTGCTGAACAAGCAGATGATATTCCTGACAATAGCTCTATATGTTGAAACTTGATTCCATAAGCTGCATAGAAAACAGATTCAACACTTCCCAATTGTTTTGAATACTGTACACTTATGACCCTGCGTTTGCTGCATGGCCTTTTCAAAGAGAGCCTATGGGTTCTAGCTACTTGGGACCACGGCCACTACTACAGTCCCAGAGTTATCCTGCGCAAACCTCAAAGATGACATTAACACAGTAATATTCTAAGTGGCCCATATTTTCTCTGAAATACTAATGAGATGTAATTGGCATATTTGATACTGACTGCATCCTTGTAATAATGATTTATAGATATCCTTGGTCCCAGAAGACATAAGACAAGTCAGTTTAGGATTGCCTTTTGCCAACAAACATCTTCATTGAGACAAACAAATTGCACATTTACTAATTCCAGTGCTGTTTATGGGTTAATCACTTGTTTATTTTAAATGAGACATTCTGCTTACATTAAGGTAATCAGGCTTCATTATAACTGAATACATTATTCAATTTCACATTACAATCCTAGTTAACAACACAAACATGATTATTACTACTAGTAATTCCCTATCTGCTGTGTGCCAGCACCGTGTTAAGTGCTTTACTTAAAATATTTAATCTTCTAACATAAGGCTTTTTATATTTTTTGCTTTTCTTTAGGAGGGTGAGATGAGTAGGGAAGACATCTGTTTAGTTTCCTGGTAAAGCCCCAGGCAAAGAACCACGGCTAGCACAGAGTCGGCACTCAGAGAAAATTTCTTGAATGAATATCTGCGTGAGTGAGCAGGCTACTACCCTGTCAGGGCCTATCATTGTGCCCATTTTGCAGACAAAATGCTCCCAAAAATTATATGCCCACTGTCGTGAGTGGAAAGGAAGGCCTGTGACTGGTTTATATGATTCCAAATGGTTCTGAAATCTGTGGTTCTGGCTCAATGGACCAGGCATGCACTATAATCACTGGGAAGGCTTTTATACTGTGAATTCCCTGACTACTCCCTCTTGGCTGAACCCCTGGGAAAGGTTTCTAGGTGGCAATATTTTTTAAGGCATCTGAGTGACTTCAATTCCATGCATTCTATAGCTCCTTAAAGAAAAAGAGTTTCACTTTTCTAACTGGATATGGAGTGTCCTAGGGTACATGTTCCCTTATGATTCTCTTTTCTGATTACATGTGTCCTTCCACATTGACTGTCACCCACCGCCAGTCCACCTATTTAATTCCTAGACCTGCTTCAGGAACCAGAACTCTTGCCCTTGAAATTTCCCCAATGAGCCTACACCATTTTGAAGAACTTTTCCTAACCTCAATCTCACAGAACTCCCTCTGGCTTGAATGTGGCATATATCTGTAAGCCCCGTGTTTAATGAGTAGCTCTTGTGCTCTGACAAAGCTGCGGACTCCCAGAGATCAGCCTAAGCGTATGCTCCTTTATTTGTGTGTATCCTGCAGTTGGCATCTACACCAGCCTCTGTCATTATTGCTAACACACAGATTACAGATTTGCTAACTGCTTTTCTTTTGCCAGAGATAGTAGCAAATACACGACATATTTTCTAGAACAGATAGTTGGATGTCAAAGAAATTTAATTGTCTTCTCTTTTCACTTTGTAATTTAGTTGTTACTTTATCCTATTTGAAAGTTTAATTTCTCTTGTTTTTGTTTTTCTACTTTTTTTTATTTGTTTGTTTTTTGTTTTCCAAGACAGGCTCTCCTAGTAGCCCCAGCTGGCCTGGAACATCTCACAGATATCCTCCTGCATATGCCTCCCATGTGCTGGGATTAAAGGCGTGTGCCACTACACCCGGCTGTTTTCTAAGTTTTAAAGTAAACGTTGCATCTTAAGTAATATAAATATGCTATAATGATGCAAATATCACCAGGATTATTCATTTTAAAACACTGTGAAATAGCATTTGTTTTTATCAAACAGGTCATATATAACAAATATAAATGACCATCATGAGATTTATGGAATAAAAATTTTAAGTCAGGTCTTTCTAGATGGTGTGTACTTGTGGGTGTATTTGTGTTTAGGTCAAACATGCAAGCAGTAGAAAATTAAAGCTCTTTAAAAACAGCTACAGGTATTTTTATATAGGCAAATGAATTGTTCTATGTACGTACAGTTTGTACCCAGAGATATAACTAATCTCAGTGAGAAATTATTTTGAATATGAAAAGTACCCCAACTAACAGAAATTATTAATGTTTATTTTTTTCCCAAGAATGTATCATGTGACTATTATCGACTCTGTTCCCATCCTGGCTTGTGAATGGGAGGTCCAAGGAGTGCTGACTTTACTCTGCTTGGCTGTATCCTTTGACTGCAACAAACATTCGCTTGTGAAGATTCACTTTGGACCCTATTCATATAAAGGTTTAAAGTGAACATTCCCTGTTCTTACAGGTCAGGGTCCAATGTCAGGATGATGGAGAATTCACAGACTCACTGATGAGTGGCAGGACAGATGAACAACTCAGTGTGACTGATGGAGAAACACTTTTACAGAGGTAGTGTAGGATAAATTGGCTTTATCTCCATTGTGAGGCAGGGGAAATCAGGAAAGCAAAGCACAGAAATTTGGAGAATTCTAGGTGTTCCTGGAAGTATGACAAATGATGACAGCTAAAGCGCTTTGCTTTTTGATGCTTTAGAAAGGTTCTCTTTTTTGGGGGTTCTTTGTTTTGTTTTTTTGTTTGTTTCAAGATGAGACAGGGTCTTCCTGTAGCCTCAACTGTTCTGGAACTCACTATGTAGACCAGGCTAGCCTCAGTCTCAAAGAGATTGCCTGCCTCTTCCTCATGAGTGCTGGAATTAAAGGTGTGGAACTTTTTGCATCTTACTGCTAATAAACACTTGGAACACAAAGAATGGCAAAGTCAAGGTGACAAGAGAAGCAAATGTGCTCCTGACTGGAGCTGCATCTGAGACGTCTGAATTCCCCACAGCTTTCAAATTTGTGCAATGCACAGGGATCTCTGAACAAATAATATGCCGCAGTGTGTCCAATGTGTGTCCCCAACCAATAGCTGCTACTGAAACCCTGGAAGTTTATGGTTAACCTGGGATACAAGTAAAGGCAGAGGCGAACACACTCATGACACTCCTTGAGCTCACACTCAGCTCTTGGTAGCCACTATTTACACTGTGCTTGGATGAACAATTTGTAAAGGATGTCATTCTGGGACCTAAAGCCCGGTACCAGGTGCTTCCAGGTTGTGAACCAGAAGATACAGTTCAGGGTAAGTTAAACTGTGTGCCAATATCTCATTAGATTACATTTGTAGCAGACAACCTGCAGTGATATGATGATAATCAAACAGTACTTAAGGAGAAAAAAAACAAAACACCAAAATTTTCCTTTGGTTTGGGGAACTGAATGCTGGAATTCCACTTATCTTCAAAGATCTATATTTGATGAAAGGTAAAAATGATCATTTTACATTTGTTTTAGGAATTTTAATGCCATGTGAACTAATGTCAAAAATTCTATAATGTATTATATGAACTTTTAGGAATTAGGCATACAAGGAAATTCAGGTTCTTACTCCTTACACTCCATTACTTTTTAAAAATCATCCTATGAAATGGGGATAATTATGTTTGTGAGACTGTTTCAACTTTCCAGATAATATAATTAAATTTTTCTCTCCATGTTGAAGGTCAAAGAGCTTAAAGACCCGGTCTGATTAGGTGGCCTGTCTTCAGTATATGTTTCCACTAAATGAACTTTAGACCTGAACTTGCTGACTTAAAATCTTGGTTACTCACTCACTGCAACATGAGAGAAGTAGTTAACTTCTATGAACCTCTGAACTTTTACCTCTGAACCTGAGGTACTATGATCTACTTCTCAGGATGGGCTCAGTACATGATGCCATTAACTGCCATATTTGTCTTAAAATGTTACTTCTTTTTTCTGATTCTGGGTTGACACGTGTTATGACAATCTCGTGAAGTCTATGAGAGTAGAAAATGCTACATCTTTCTGAATTAACCAGCTAGCACCATAGCATGTTCTGAAGAATGTAAGCCTTCAGGAAGGCACCATAACTTTCTTGGTCTCACAGTTCCCTCACTTGCCTTGGAAACAGTTTGCTGGTTTCCATCTACCACTGTGGCCCATTTGAAGCTGCTTTTGGCTCCAAATTATAATCCCATCCATCTCCAGGGCAAACCAACTACCATGAACTTCTGCCTGGATTTTAGATGTCTTTGAAACTCATTCATTCTTTCTTAGTCTATTATGGACCTCTTCTATATGCCAGGCACAATACTGGATGCTTCTAAGTTTGCTTCCATTTTACCACATCCCCACCCTCTCCCTGTTCTTTATGTTGTGTTTGGAGCCAAACTGGTTGACCTCATAGAACTAAAATGCTTTCACCTACCCGACCACATGCCTTCTCACTCCTTGTATGCTCCCAGTACTCCCAATGCTCCAATTTGTGGACCTGCTCACAGAATTTTCTGTTCTGACATCATCACTACCTGGTTTGGATCTATATAGTAGCATGTCTTCAATCTCGCCCATACATTCTGGAATCTTCAACCCTTCTCTGTGATTGTGGTCTGATCTAGCATGGCTATAATCCATATTGACAACCCACAGTAAGCACCTGGCTATGATCATCCATTTATTTCTGAAACCCCTTGTCATTATCCTCATGAAAAAGGACTGACTACAAAAAGGCCCAAAAAGTCTCAGATAGGGTTTTGAAGACAAATTTCCCAGATTATAACCTTCTTGACTGTCACTAAAAAACTGCTTTAAATTTAAATAGCTAAAATGGTTTCTATACTTATTACAGAACATTACCCTGAATAGAGGACATTTAGACCATGATCTCACAACACCTTTGCAAAGGGTGATTCCCATTTAAATGAAGTGATGTGATGGAAAATTAACATAAATCCTGTGCTCATAATGAATAAAAATAATTACTTTGTCTAGCAGAAAATTTTCTAACAGAAGTACCAAAAGAAAATATAAGTGCTCCAAAGGTTTCATAAATTTGTGATTTAATAATTATGTAAACCCATTTGCTACTAGCATTTAAAAGAGAATAAAGGTCATTTGTAGTTTGTTCCAGGACAGAGCATGTGATAAACCTGACTCAGCCTTGAGAGCAGAACGTAAGGACAAGGTCAGGAAATGGAGTGAGACTTCACAGAGAGAAACTCAGGGCCATGATGGGGGACCATCCTTTTCAATCCCAGAGCCATACTGGTCCATCCCAGAGGTGCTCTGGGTCAGCAAGCGCACAGCCTGGCAGTAAGTATGCTTTAAAGTTTAAGTGGAACAAAATATCTCACATCAAGGACAAGTGACCTTTTACAACTAAAGGAGTAACTACCCCAGATCTTTGAAACCATATGTGATAGGGCCAAGTACAAAAGAGGTTTCTGTCCTGAATTTTTGCAACAAAGAATGTTTATAACTAAAATTTTTAACCAAATGGAAATCTTGATTCTATCACCATAATAACACATGAAATTAGTAGATATCATAAAAATAAGTTAAGATTTCACATTTTAAATGAGCCCCCAATGATGTAATAAAATAAAAGATTAGGTTAAAATGATAGAGAATTAATTATAATATTCTCTCACCTCGACTGTACAGTATTGATAATTGGTATCACTGCCGGTGTAACATGGAGATCCCTCCCACCTCGAAATGCAATCCCCCCCTCTTTTTTGGAATGATTGTTGAATTAAGTTCTAAGAGAGAATAATAATTACATTGAGTTCAGGTGTTAAAATGTATTAGGAAAAAAATTAACTAGCAGACATGCTACAATTAACATACTAGAAAAACATGGGTTTTCACATTCCCATGACTGTGCAACAGTTCATAGTAAATTAGTAATAAAGTATTGCCAGATACATTCTGATCACTGCCAAATTTATCATATATTTAAATAATTTAGAATTACTGTGTAACAATTAACATAAAAGATCTTTTCAGCAAAACATTAACTATAATATAAATAAGATTATTAAACTCATTTATCACATGCACATCAAAAATCTGAAAGTTTAAGTAGGTGTATCTATTCATAAGCAAGGGTTACCCCACATGCCATCTAAGCAGACATTAAACATCTAAAAACACACATAGCTTAGCAAGCCTAGCCCTTTTTCAAAAGCCTTTGGAGTTCTGCTTTTCTGATTAGTTCTTTCTAATGAGACTTCCAAATCCCTGTTTGACTCATCACTGTTAGAAGCTACCTAGTATTTGTGAGCATTAAGTAATTTCTATCTAAGTTTTAAGAGAATCACAAAATCTCCTTTTCTAAAAAAACAAAACAAAACAACCCAAAACTACAGGGGGTCTCTTCAAGAAGGGAAGAAAGGGAGAAACAGCCTCAAAATTAAAGCCTAATACATAGTAGGTTTTTGTGTTTTGTTTTGTTTTGTTGAGAACAGGGCCTCCTTGTAACCCTAGCTGGTCTGGATTGCACTAGTAAGACCAGGCTGGCCTCAATCTCTTATAGATAAACCTGCCTCTACCTCTGTAGTGCTGGAGTGCTATGCCACCACACTCAGCTCAGTAGTTTTTTGTTTGTTTGTTTGTTTTTTTCAAAATAACATCATTACCTTTAACGGTAGCACAGAAATGCACATTAACTAAACTGAGTTTGATGACTAACAAATACCAGGTTAACACTTGCAATTTATATCAATAAATTTGAAGAGAATATTCATGGAAGAAATGCTATAGTGCAAACTTTCAAACATTTAGCAAGAAGGTAACTACAAAGGGTAAAAATTGTTCCAGGGTTTGATACCTAGTTAGGCTACAAAATGCTATGCAATCTATAGTGCTGCCTGTGTTCACTTGATCTAGTACAGTCATTGATTCAGCCTTGAAACTGAACACTTGGAAATACAGAGAAGAGAGCTGAAAGCATGCTCACCACGGGCTGTAACGGGGCACCAGGCATCATGGCGTTGGCTAGTTGCATTTGCTGGGCCAGCATGGCCATGTTCTTCTGCTGAATCAGGTTATTGCGCCCATTTATCTCCAATTGTGTTTTTAAGTGTGGGGGTGGATGAAGATATTTGCAATTCTCCCTCGAGCAACGACCCTAGAAAGATAAAAGTAGCAAGCACCATTTTTAAATAAAATAAAGCCAGTAAGTTGAAGAAATAGAAAATGTAAATCAACCACTTAAATCCACCAGTTTTTCACATAATTTATCATTCATACAACATTTATACATTCAGAAAATGTAATGAATTCAAGCACAAATACTTTATCAATTAGGTTTAAGACTTTTGGAAAAGTTTAAAAACTGAAGAAAGTTTCCTGCATTTAATAATGTTACTGTTACTAATTCTAGACTCAAGTTTAAAATCTACAAACTTCCAAGGTCAGCCTAAAACACAGAATGTCAAGTAAAGAGGTCTGGCTATTGCCTTAAAACCCTCCCTGTTAACATCATGCATCCAAGACAAGAATCAGGAAAGTTTACCACTTATGTTCTACATGTACTGAGCTCAAACAAATCAGCTTAGGGGACTCAAGATACTTCATCTACAGTAAAATACCTTTATATAGACACCATAGCAATTACACTTCAAATGCTACTAAGCTACCCCTAAGCCCATGCATTAGGAAATTTACTGCTGAAGAAAGAACTCCCATATTCCCATTGCAATAGAGACTGAAAGTGTAATGAAATACTGGTAATACTGGTGAGAAATGGAACCTACATCCTTTGAAAGACAGCAATCAGCCCCTTCATCCCAAACTGTAAAAATAACCAGAAATGAACAAGTTTATCTTGCAAGGGACTGACAGTGACAAAGGAAGAAATAAAATTAATTACTATAAAGTAATATGAACACCTTCCTTCTAGGGTAATTCACAACAAATATTTATTAAAGTCTATAATATGCAATAATCTGTAAGATTTACTCCTGACAGTTAACATCTCTCATCAACTCCTTCCACATTTTTTCGCAAATAAATCTAATCAGAACACTTTGTAAGGAATCAGCAAGATGAAGCCAGAAATCACCTTTTCTAGTTATTTTTTTTTCTACAGAAAAGCCAGTTTAGCTTAATTTGTTTTTATACTGTAAATCGACTAGGAAAACTGATGTTTATGATAGAATCTGTCATAATTCTGAGTCAGACGCTCTATTTTGGTTCTCATAGACTAAGATTTTTGGGGATAAGTCTCTATACTTAGCAGAGGAGGCTGCCTATGAGCTTAGCAAGCATCTGAAGTCAGAAGGCACTGAGAACTCTGGCGGATAATGAGCCTCCTGGAGGCTTCCTTCAGCATCAGCTGTGCACACTGCACATGACACTGACTTCTTTAAGCCTCAGACTCTTGGTCCAGCACAGCATCACTCCTACTAAATTTGAATGTCATGCCAGAAGAAAAACCACTGACGTGAGGTAATTTTTATATTATCTACTAGTTATGATATTAGTATATCCACAAATTGACCCATATTTCCATAAAGTAGCTTAATCCCAAAAAAGTCACCATGCTTAATATATATTAAGCTCACAGGAACATTGTTAGCCTAAAAGCATCTCATTGAAAAAGAATCTCTAAAAGCAACTTAGAATCAGGAGATAAACCACAAGATAAATCACTTTGAGTCTGACTGGCCAAAATATAGAAGCTCCTCAGTGCCACATGCTCTGCTCTCAGGGCTATCAGGCCGCAGCCTCCCGGAGAAGGACAGGCTGCTATTTCAGTACAAAGAACAACTTGGTTGTAACCTCAATAACTACAAACCATATTTCTTACTAAAACTGAACTTAAGTGCAGATAAGGAGGGTATATTCACCCACATGATTCACTTACAGTCAGTTTCTTCTGGGAAGTTTCTATAGTTCTATAGAAAGCACAGACATAGCCCCCAGCCTTGAATCAGACTGACACTAACACTGGTTTCCCTAAGTGCTCATTTTTAGCACCTTCTTTGCACATATACAACCCAACTCCTCCTACCTAGGAACATAGCTTAGACAAAAATAATGAAAAGGAGTTGGAAAAGGAGTTATATGTTCTTGCTGATATATTCTCTATCAGTGCATCTTGAAAGTTTTTACATTTATCTATCATTTATCTATCTCTATCATCTCTCTATCTCTCTATCTATCTATTAATCTATCTATCTATCATCTATCACCTATCTATCATCTATCTATATCTATCAATCTGCCATCATCATAATCTATTTATTAGGGTGTGTGTGTGTATGTGTGTGTGTGTGTGTGTGTGTGTGTGTGTAAAAAGGTAACAGAAGGAGGTTTGTAATCATAGCTGGGGAGGTCAGGAGATGTTAGCACACTCACTGTATCTGACATCCTAAAATGCAGACAATGGCAATACACTCTAAAAGCCTAAAATCAAATTAGATCAGTGTCTAGAGTTCACATCCACAGATTTTTATGTAGGAATACTACTCTCAATCATTTAGATATTTCACCTTAGCATACAGTAAGTTGGGTTTTTAGCATTTACAAACTTGAAACATTAAAGATATTTGTCCCTGTGTGTGTCTGTGTATTGTGTGTCTGTGTGTGTGTCTGTGTATAAGTGTGTCTGTGTATGTGTCTGTGTGTGTGTCTATGTGTCTCTGTGTATGTATGTGTGTCTATGTGTCTCTCTGTGTGTGTCTGTGTGTGTATGTATGTGTGTCTATGTGTGTCTGTGTATGTATGTGTCTGTGTATGTGTGTGTGTCTGTATGTGTGTCTATGTGTCTGTGTGTGTATGTGTGTGTGTGCCCCTGTGTGTGCGTCTGTGTATTGTGTGTCTGTGTGTGTGTCTGTGTATATGTGTGTCTGTGTATGTGTCTGTGTGTGTCTATGTGTCTCTGTGTATGTATGTGTGTCTATGTGTCTCTCTGTGTGTGTCTGTGTGTGTATGTATGTGTGTCTATGTGTGTCTGTGTATGTATGTGTCTGTGTATGTGTGTGTGTCTGTATGTGTGTCTATGTGTCTGTGTGTGTATGTGTGTGTGTGTCTGTGTATGTATGTGTTTGTGTATGTGTGTCTGTGTGTGTATGTATGTCTATGTGTCTCTGTGTGTGTGTCTGTGTCTCTGTGTGTGTATGTATGTGTCTATGTGTCTCTCTGTGTGTATCTGTGTGTGTATGTGTGTGTCCGTGTATTGTGTGTCTGTGTGTGTCTCTTTGTGTGTCTGTGTATGTGTGTGTGTCTCTCTCTGTGTGTATGTGTGTGTCTATGTGTGTCTGTGTGTGTGTATGTGTGTCTATGTGTCTCTGTGTGTGTGTCTGTGTCTCTGTGTGTGTATGTATGTGTGTCTATGTGTCTCTCTGTGTGTATCTGTGTGTGTATGTGTGTGTGTCTGTGTATTATGTGTCTGTGTGTGTCTCTTTGTGTGTCTGTGTCTCTGTGTGTGTATGTATGTGTGTCTGTGTATGTGTGTGCGTGTCTCTCTGTGTGTATGTGTGTGTCTATGTGTCTCTGTGTGTGTGTATGTGTGTCTATGTGTCTCTCTGTGTCTGTGTATGTGTGTGTGTGTCTATGTGTCTCTGTGTGTGTGTATGTGTCTCTGTGTGTGTGTGTGTGTCTATGTGTCTCTGTGTGTGTGTATGTGTGTCTATGTGTCTCTCTGTGTCTGTGTATGTGTGTGTGTGTCTATGTGTCTCTCTGTGTCTGTGTATGTGTGTGTGTGTGTCTATGTGTCTCTGTGTGTGTGTATGTGTCTCTCTGTGTCTGTGTGTCTTTGTGTGTGTGTATGTGTGTCTATGTGTCTCTCTGTGTCTGTGTATGTGTGTGTCTATGTGTCTCTGTGTGTGTTTGTCTATGTCTCTGTGTGTGTGTATCTATGTGTCTCTGTGTATGTGTATGTATGTGTGTCTATGTGTCTCTGTGTGTGTGTCTGTGTATGTGTGTCTGTGTGTGTGTCTGTGTATTGTGTGTCTGTGTATGTGTATATGTGTGTCTGTGTGTCTCTCTGTGTATCTGTATGTGTGTGTCTATGTGTCTCTGTGTGTGTGTCTGTGTATGTGTGTGTGTGTCTCTCTGTGTCTGTGTATTGTGTGTCTGTGTATGTGTATATGTGTGTCTGTGTGTCTCTCTGTGTATCTGTATGTGTGTGTCTATGTGTCTCTCTGTGTGTATATATGTGTGTCTATGTGTCTCTCTGTGTGTATGTCTCTGTGTGTGTATATGTGTGTGTGTCTATGTGTCTCTGTGTCTCTGTGTATGTATGTATGTGTGTCTATGTGTCTCTCTGTGTGTGTCTGTGTATGTGTATATGTGTGTCTGTGTGTCTCTCTGTGTATCTGTATGTGTGTGTGTCTATGTGTCTCTCTGTGTGTATATATGTATGTCTATGTGTCTGTGTGTGTATATGTGTGTGTGTCTATGTGTCTCTGTGTGTGTGTCTATGTGTCTCTGTGTATGTATGTATGTATGTCTATGTGTCTCTCTGTGTGTGTCTGTGTATGTGTGTGTGCAGATGCTGGCTGTCTCCCTTAATTACTCTTCACCTATCTTTTGAGACAGTGTCTCTCACTGAACCTAGAGCTCACCGTTTGGCTAGACTGGCTGGTCAGGGAACTCAGGGATCCTCCTGTCTCTACATCCTAGCATTGTGATTACAGGTGAACACTGTCATGCCAGGCTTTTGTGTGGGTGCTGGGGATCCCAACTCAGGTCCTCATGTCTGCCCAGCAGTCCCACTGAGCCATCTACCCTTCCCAAAAGCACTC
>NW_008330327.1:1082888-1106740 GCF_000622305.1 Nannospalax galili
ACAGACATGAGAAGCGGGTGCCAGGTTCCCGGAACTGAAGCTAGAAGTGGCTCTGAGCTACCATGTTGGTGCTGGGACCTGAACAGAGGTCCTCTCCAGAGCAGCAAGTGTGCTCAACCTATAAGCCGTCTTCTAGATCCTAACATACATATTATTTTTATGTTATAGTATCTAGCGGCAAGAAATTTACTCCAGTCTGTAAGTGATTTAAGAAAAAAAATTACATTTTATCCATACAAAACATTCAAATACCCATACATATATCCCTTGATTTGCTTTCATTTAGATGGATTGAGTTCAATTAACTCTAGGAATCAGTTTATTGGATTTTGCAAGTGTTGGGAGTAAATCAATGCAATTGAAACAGATTACATTGTAGCTTATAAATGTATTTCTTTATAACTTACTTATTCTCATGAAAGACTTCTATCTGGTTCACAAAAGCAAACGAATCCTAAAATGTCACCTCAGCTTTCTGAGCATCAGCATTACTGACAATTACGACCATGAACACATTTTTGTTGTGTGAGCTGCAGCAACTGCAGGGTGTTTGGCAACAGTGGATTCCCAGGTCACTCCCACTCCCAGCTGGGGACAAGCAGTGGCTGTCATTAGAACCATCTCCATTTGAGAGCTCACCCCTGTTTTATATTCAGTTAAATGTAATGGGCGTTGTATTGGTCGGCTACAGATGCCGTAAGAAAAATATCACAGACTAGGTCATTTTAACAGAAACTATCTCAGACTTAGAGGCTAGAAATCTGAGATGAAGGTTTTGCTCAACTCAGTATTTAATCAGAACGCTCTTCGTGGCCACCTTTGTGTTGTATCTTCACGTCACCTCCCTTAGCATGTGCAGGAAGAGAGACGGGAGGGAGAGAGGAAGGGAGGGAGGGAAGAGTGAAGGACAGAGGGAGGAAGCCACAGAGTTGAAGACACTATCTCTACAAACTCCGGTGTTTCTTCTCAGAAGGACACCGATCCTATTAGAAGAGGGGTCCATGCTCACGTCCTCATTTGACTTTAGCTGGACTTAGGAACCCCGTCTCTTCTAAGTATACATTGGGATTAGGACTTCAGCCTATTAATTCTGCAAGGACACAGATATTATTTCATATCAGGAACGCACATAATTAAAACTAGTAGATAATCTAAAATTATGCATAGTAACTTTAAACATTTTTCACATTTTTAAATGGGGGGGGATGTTTTATTCTGGAAATTTCCTCAAGCATGAGGTAATAAATTTGTACTAGAAAACCTGAAGGAGAAGGTTTGGGTTGCTGGTTAATTATACTTTGTAATTTAGTCAAAATTTTAATAGTTCCAAATTTTAAATCTTCTGCAGTATGACTAAATGAATATCAATATTTGTATATTTTTTCTTGTATACCTCTACCAAAAAAATCTAAAAGTTAATTTACTAGTGGCTACTGCAAGATAATTTATCATGACCTGAAGGAATGTAACTGAGTCCAGTTAATATGCATTAAACTGTTTCCTCATCAATATCTAATCGGATCTCAAATGGGAGACTTTAGGTAAGAGTTTGCTGGCTATTTAAAGAGCCATTTTCAGAACTCAATAGCTGTTCTAGGCAGTATTTTGTAGAACATTCTTAAGGTTTGATGATGAAGGTTCTTGTATATTAAAACCAATAGTGACATTTACAATATCCCAAAATACCCCCACTGCTGACGCAGTGCTGAGGCACTCTAACTCAAACACTAGGATACTATGACTTTTTCCCAGAGAACTTAGGAGCTTTCATTGCATAACTCCATTAATCATCTTGGAGATGGCATAAATGAAACTCTACACCTCTGCTCAGTATTACGTAATGCATAAGCACTGGGTTAGCTGCTGAGGGGACCGGAGACAATGAAAGGGCAGTAAACCACAGACATTCTTGTGACAAAAATTTTGCTTCTCCCTCCAGCAGCTTTTCCTTGTGAAAGATCACCTACACAGGCAACTGTGACAGCAGGTTAAATCTGCATCATCACCAGAAATAATCCACGCCTCCTCAGAGAGGCCTGGAAAGATCTATTTAGAGCTGCTTGGGATGCATGCGACTGGTCCACAGAGTCTCTTCTCTCTTATACCCGTGGTCTCCTTTGTCCCATAGAATCCTAACGAAATGCAGAGACATGAATGCCACAAAGGCCTTATGGTACCATCATCTTGCCAGTCCCATAGTCCTCATGGGCTCCAAAGATGGATTTGGTCTGTGCCCCTGAACCAAATCAGAGTCTCCATGACCTTGTGAAGTCCAGTGACATTTGGTAGGTGCCAGCACCATTGAAGAGCCCAACATTAGCTGACTGCTTTTTTATAGCAACATAAAACTGGAAATGCTAGATCACTATGCTTCTATTCTTTGTTCAACTGCTTAAATTCTTTTTCAGTACAGTGAATAACAGACTTCTAAACTATAGCCGAAACACTTGTGAAGGTTTATCGGTTTCAAATCAAATACTTCAATAATGGCTAATAACCAAAAGCTCGAACATTTACATGGTAAACTTTGGTAGTGTATTTGTAGGGCACGTTTTCCAGTTGAGGAATAGAAATGCTTTACAAATAGCACCCATTCATCACGATCCCATCACTAGAGGGATTAGCACATGGTTCTTTCTTCTATTTCTAGGGCTTTACTGAGATGAAAAGGAGGTAAACTTCTTAAGTGAAATAAATACGTTATTTCTCTTAATCTCTTGGAAGACTCCCTAGGCAGTCCTTTACAGACTTGCGCCAGATCCTGGTCCATTTGCAAAGCAAAACCTCCATCTTTATACCCTCCCCTCCTTAAAGCACTGATTTAAAAACAAAAGGTATAGCTTGTTATAATAAAGAAATAAGAAAGCTCACACAATGCTTCCTATGCACAGGCCCTTCCTGTACTACTGTTGCTTTAGTTTCTGTTACATTTGCTGAATTCCAGATGGTCTATGCGAGCCGTTACATGAACCATTACTGAACCCAGAGTGCTTGTGCTCCTAGACCTCCACTAGGTATACATTCATACCAGGTAGACCCCACTTCCGCATCCTTACTATGATTGTTTAACCACTGACTTCTCACAGTGAAAACATACATGACTATAACCAGAAGAGGTCAGAACCAAAGAAGGCTTCAACCCCTTTGAGTTCTGTAAAGGGAAAAAATAAATGCTCTGAGATGTAAGTTACTAATTTTGGAGATTAAATCACATAGTATTTCCAAAGTGTAATGGAAAAAATTAGACATGCTTCTAAATTTCAGCTTATCTGTCATTCTTATGTCCTTCTGGGAACCAACAATGAAAAGGGGGGAAATACCCAGCACCAAATGAGTTCAAATAACTGCTCACATTATTCATTTCAGCAAGAAACCCAGAGTGGCAAGTGCTTACTGCAGCATCTGTGTGTTCCTCTGAACTCTGTGACTTGAACATATCAGGAATTCTACAGCAGCTATATGGAAACATGTACGTGCATGTATATACTATAATATAATCAGAGAGTAATATATGGTGACAAGTGTTAAGGGCTATGCCTTTCACTTGTGAATAAGAAAAAAAGCTGAAGGGACTCGGAGAGCTGACATTCTGAGAGTCAGTCTTAGAATCACTGTCACCTTCACACCTGCATTTCTATGATGAAAACATAGCACTGAAACTTGCAAGGTGCCACAGATGTCTACAAACTTGAGAAATAAGTCCTATTTCACATGCCTAAAGTATATTATGCAACATATTTCCAACAAATTATGTTAAGATTTCCAGTGGAAATGTTCAAAGTCTTCTAGATGTGATGATGTCTTACAGAATTAGCGCTTAAAGAATTTCCTGCAGCGGAGCACCCGAAGTTCTTGCTGCTGAGGTGAGCACACCACTCTTCTCAGATCCTTAAAGGCATCATTATTTTTGTCAAACATGAGATTCTTTTATTCCCCAATATTTCAGTGGCACGCCTTTGCAAACCTGTGCGATTCCCTAGCTGACACTTTCCATCCTCCCAAACACTGCCTCAAGGCCAACCACTAAATGCCACCGTTTCCCACAAGCGGCAGTGACAGAGAGGAAAGGGGGAGATGGTAGGCCTGTGCAGCGCTGGTCACTGCGCTGTCACCTCCAGACAGATCAACTTCATACTTGAACAAAATGTGCTCAATGATACTGGTCTGTCCCACTGGGGAAAATACTCCTGTCCTCCCATCCCCACCACAAGCTGTTGAAATTATGCACAGCCATCAGCCCTCTCAGACCTGAGAGTCTCCTCATTCCTCCTGCGGTGAGGAGATAGACACTTGGCCCAGAACATGGCTTCACTGGATGCTGGCTGCAGCCATGGAAACAAGCAAAGAGGGTGAAAAAGAACTTGAAGCAAAAAAGCAGCATCACAATGCTGGTCATCTGAGCCCGTGTCCTCGCTGTGCTCCACCTCAACCCAAGAGGCTTCCACTGCCTTTTCATGGGAGTTCCCCACACATCTAAAGGTATTATCTTTATCCCCAAATGTCTAACGATATTATCATGAAGAATAAAGAAGACAATCCGGAATTTTAGGAAGACTTCAAAAATACATTGCCCATCTTTGGTGTCTGGAGAGAAAAGGATCCAAATCAGTAAATAATAAGAGTAAATAACTATAAACTCAGTCATTTTAGGAAATGAATAGAGATGAGTTTTTAAGTCAGAGGGAATCATCATGTGAGCTCCTGAAAACGCTTAGTCATCCCAAGGTGCTACGCTCTACATGGCAATCCGAGGCTGCCCGGCATATTCAAAGTGACTAGGATGATACGTATGGAGCTGTGGAGCCTCACAGGAGTGACAGCCATGGCAACACTGTTTTAGTAAGAAGCCAAAATGTGAATGTGAGAGGGAAAGGCACATGCAGCTGTCATGTGATGCTTCTGTAGCTATATCAACACAAGCTGATGTGCTGTGTATCCTGTGGAGAGTTCTGAGAAGCATATCTATGATTCCAGCACACCACCTCTCGCAGAACTAGGTGGACTTATTAGAAGTAGGTGCTTTATCTCCTTAACACTTGGGACATGCGTCTCTCCTCATCCTGTGCCATGTCTCTTCCTCCCCTGGTGAGCCTCACACTTCTGGTGCTCAAAGCCTACTCCAGGCAAAGTAGGCTGAGGTGTTTTCCAGTTACTGAATCCCTGGCTGAATTTCAGAATGGATTTTTAAGCTCTTGTTCTATTTTAACACCTCTTAATTTTATATTATGGTATTTAGTCTATTTGGGATACAACAAAACATCATAAAGTAGGTTGCTTTAATAATAGAAATTTATTTTTCACAGTTTTTAAGAGTCTTGGAAGTCTAAGAACAAGGCTAAGAAGAGCAGATTCCTGGTATAGGATCACTGACAAAGGCTATTTTTGTTAAATAAGGAAGTCCTCAAACATTCCTTCTGCTGTCTTCTCCCTTATCTCCAGAGTCACAGACCATAGCCCCTTAGTCCCTTTTAACTTAAATATGCCTTCTTTCTGCCCTAATCTCCTAAAGTGTGTTCCCTTTTTCTTGGTTAACTTGCTACTATTGGCCAGGCACAGCCCTACTAGCCCATGGGGAGATCCATGATCACTCAGTGGATGTACATATGTCCCACCTTTTAAGGTGCTCAGACCTACCACAACCTTAGAGTCAAGCGGTTCCCAGTGTTGATGTCAAAAAGTGAGAGAGCGCTCACTGGCTGCAGCCACATAAAATGAAATTAGAAAGCTTTTTGTTCAAATCTCAACTGTGCTATGTATTAGAAGCACCATTTTGGCTTAGTTATTTAACCTTTCTGAAATGTAGCTTTCTCTTCCATGAAAATGAAGATGAGTCTACCCTAAGGCTGCTGTGGGTATTAAATGAAGGGATGTCTACAAACCTCGGCTAGGCCTGGCAGTCAAAAAGAGGAAATAAGTGGGCCTCAGTCACTTTACTGGCACATTTTCCACACCCCTGGAACCTTGCAAGCCCTGTTTCCTACTGTCCAGGCCTCTTCTGTAGGCCTGCTTTATGTAAAACCCCTCTTCCCTCCTCCTCCTTCAGCCTCCTCTTTGAGTCCTTCAAGCTCTTCATAAAGTCAGAATTGTTAAGTGGCAGCAGACGGCAAATTGATAGTCCAGTGAAAGGAAAGCATTTGAGAGGCTGTGGACCAGGGTTCATTGCAGCACTGCTACCATTAACTATGGAACCTCTCGGGCAGATGGGACCTCAGCCAGGTGTGTCCAGGTAGAGTGACTGTCAGAGAGTTTGCGCAGTGTCCAAAGGAAGAATAAACTCATGTTCATTCTTTTCCATTAGGAAACTGGGTACTAGTCTTTTAAAGAGGGCTTACAGTAAATGGCAACTGGGTAAGAAATTCCAACCCAACCTTAGGAACTTTTGGCAACTGACGGCTGATGAGAAGGGGAGACATAGTGTTTTATAGGGATGGGAATCTTGGTGGGTGCAGTGGATGGCCCCACACTGAAGGACATTTAGGGACATAAGTCAGACTGTATAAGATGGAGATATATATATATATGATGGATATATATGTATGTACATATATACATATACACATACATATATACACACATACACACACACACATATACATATGGTGGGGAGCAGTGAGGAGAGATGTAGACAGGGGAGGGGGTCTAAATATCAAACTATAGTGTATAAAAATTATAAAACTTCAATAAAAGTGTTTCATAGGCTACATTTGATTTTGAGAAGTGACAACCTTCATCAAATACAATTTTCTGTGGATTTTTTGACATTTCCTTTCTTCTTTCCTGTCAGATAGAATACACACATAATATTGAATTCAGTGCTTTTAAAATTAAATTAGAGGCAAATTCTGTACCTCCTGATTAGGAACGTGCTAAAGATGGGACTACAGCTCTCTCACACAAGCATTTTATAAATGCTAGTAGAACAAATGTGAGATGGTAATAAAGATAAAGTCGTTTTGCCTATCCTAGGTAACCCATCACCTATCTTAGGTAACCTATCATCTGTGTAACACAGTAAATCCTAAATTATTTGTTCTTAATCATGGCTGTTAGTAAAAATTACAGTAAAAATATATCAGCTTTAGTACACTTATATTCTCAGCCTCTGCTTCTAGAAACTCTAATCTATCAAGTCTTGACTGGGCTCCAGGCATAGATGCATTTAAACGCTGCCATTGGTTTACAGTGGATACAATCTACAGACTACTAGCTAGTCTACATTTACAACACATATTCCTGTGTTTACATCATTCACATCCTGTTCAGAGTTCTTTTAAGGCTAACCCTTGTTAGTGGCTTCAAGATAACTGTTGTGTTATCTTTCAAGTAACTTTTATTTTTGCTTTGAAATGGTTTACCTTCTCAACCTGTTTTCTGAAGGGAGAAGCAGGAGGAGGACTCATGACAATGAGTCCTTTGTGCCCTTAGGTACATCATCCTGGACCAGTCTCAGGAGCAACGTCCATGATGAAAGGATGATTTCTGAACACCTTATTCTTAGGACATAAAGGATTTCAAAGGCAAAAGAAGGTACAGGTCACCAATGTAGCCATGCAAGTTAAAGCATTCTGTCTGAAAGATCCTCAAGACTGAGAGCATACTGAAGAGGTTAGTCATGGTACAGATTGCAAAGCACGTGAGTGATAAGAAATCCTACACAGTGCAGCTAGTCGCCCAAGACTTCCTATGTTAACTAGATAGTTATTACTTTCCAGGTCTATTATAAGCTTAACTTAAAATTTTCATAGATGCAGTAAATATTTATAAAAGTAAACTGGCATATTATATACTCCCAAGCTAACAGAAATCTTAAAAAGATCAATGACATGATTGCTATGGAATTGCTGTGGAAGACACTTAAAATGGGTAGAAGACTCTTCGTAGCCTTATTTAACAATAAGTTCAATATCTATCAGTAATCCTCATAATACCTATTATTTATCCTTATGAAAATTCTTGCAGAAGCTTCTTATTAACTCACATTACAAATAAGGAAATGAGATCCATTGGTTAAATGTCACACCAGGCCAAGATGATGTAAGTTGTGACTTTAGGAGGTGCAGCCGGCCATATCAGAGTCATCATGTATCCCACAAATGGATGAACATGGCCTAACTAATCTAGGGACTAAAAGTGTGTTTAATCTGTTGCTGCTTTTTTTTTTTTTAAAAAAAAAAACATGATTATAGATAGAAAATGAAAACATGTACCCTCCCCAAAAATTATGCAGCATGTTAATTTTCTTCCTGGAAATAATTATGAGCATTCTAACTCTTTAAAATGATTTAGAAAAGAATATCTTTATCTGATTAGAACTATAGCACATGCAGACGAACAGCGCATGTGCCATGCTGAACTGCGTTTAAGCCCTCGCACATTGTGTGCCCTCCCACATATCCACATATTAAATTACTCGGCACCCCTGTGTATTTGGCTCACTTGTAGGTAGAGCCAAGGATTCAAGTGAAATGTCATCTTCTCCAAGAAGCATTCTCTATGCTATCAAGTCTTTGTTAAACGCTCTTGGAGCTGAATGCAGTGTACGGATTACCATTTAGTTGTGAGCCTGCTATCAGGTGCATAATTCCTTCACTGTACCAGATTCAGTGAGGGTGTCAACCTTGGCGATTCATTTTCCAGTTTGGTCTGTAAAACTGAGCACATCAAGAATAATGGCAGGCTCCTAAGAGATTTTAAACTTCATTTAAAATGTGGTGTGGTTCCTAATTTACAAGAAATACTTTCTGTACCATAGTTGGAGGTGTTTTCTGATTTGTTCATTTTGCTTTTATTTTCAAATGAACTATGGACCAATCAAGAGTTTTAATAAAGTAGGCTTCTTTGTGTGGGAGCTGTGTTAAGCTGCTTTCCACATGTGTTTGTGGGTGAAAGCTCTGGAATTTATATAGGATGGAGAGAAAAGATTTATAACACATCAGCCAATGGGGCTATTTTAGGGAAAGATTAAACAAGAACTGAGTGAAAGGGCCAAGGGATACCTCAACAGATTAAAGTTTACAGTCACTGACAGATTATTCATGCTTAAAATACAGTACCACCAATCACTTAAGAAAGAGCAGATCTTAAAATGAAATTTTATCCTAAATATTTCTGTCTCAAAGACTTTAAAAATATTTCATTTATTATTTTTATGCATATGTGTATTGCCTACATGTATATAAGTGCACCTGTGTGGTGCAATGCCCATGGAGGTCAGAAGAGGGCGTTGGATTGCCTGGAATTGGAGCTATGGATGGTTGTTAGCTGCCATGTAGGTGCTGGGAATCAAACCCAGGTGCTCTACAAGAGCAGCCAGTGCTCTTAACTGCTGAGCCATCTCTCCAATCCCCCTCAAGGACTTTTTTTAAAAGGCAGGAAAACTTTTAGATTATACACATGTCTACCTACATTGACATTCTAATACGTGGGTTTAACAGCACTGCCTTGCTTTGCTTTCTCTGTATCCTGACAGTCCACTCTGTACTGTCATGTCTCCTTGTGTTCCCAGTGTTATAGTTCAAAACATGCTCCATCCATGTGCTTTTTAAAAAATTGTATTTCTGGGGATGGAGAGGTGGTTCAGTGGTTAAGAACGCTGGTTGTTCTTGCAGAAGATCCAGGTTCGAATCCCAGCATGGCAGCTAACAACTGTCCATAATTCCAGTTCCAGGGGATCCGACAGCCTCTTCTGTCCTCCGCGGGCACTGCACGACATGGGTGCAGTTACCTACATGCAGGCAATACATGCACACACATAAAATAAAAATAATAAATTAAAATTGTATTTCTGTGGGTCCTTTTTTTAAAAACATCTGCTAGTGCACACAGAACATTCCTTATACCTAATTTTTCATAAACTACTTTCCTTACCTAAATGTGCAGAAAGTTTAGTAAAGTAAATAATTTTCAAACTTTCTTTTTGGAAATTTAACCATCTTCTCATATCTAATGATCCACCCCAAAATGCAGCACAGAAGGGAACAGAAAAGGAGGAAAAGGAAAAGAAGGGAAGGGAAGAAGGAAGGAGGGACGGGGACGCAGGAAAAGGCAGAGTGTGGTGGAGATGACACAGATCAGAATGCAGAATAAGATTTATAAAATAGAAAGTAAGTGGCATGAAATGTACTGTGATATCATATCGACAGAAAAGGGCAGAGAAAAGAGAGAACTTTCAAAACATCCAGGAAACCCCACAGGGACTATAGGGCTATCCACCTGACCTCACATTCCCTGCTTTAAAGGAAGGAGAAAGAAGCCTTAAATGTCAGTGAGGTTAAATGACTTGCCCAAGATCAAAGAGTGACAATTTAGTTCTTAAATCTAGTGCTGACACTCATTCTGAGGGCTTCATCTTCTAACATAACTGACTTCCCAGGAATCCAAAAAGCCAGGAGGCCTTCCCAGGTAAGAACACAGTAAGACTGACCACAGTTCAGGTGTGAACTTGGGGGAGAGTCAACAGACAGTGGCTAAGCCAATCAAGCTGAGAGAAGACTGCTCAAGGCAGTTAAGTCAGAAAGTTAGATGGTATGGAAGCCACTCAACTGTCAATAAAGAAGCTGCAGCACAAGCAGGAGCACCCATTCCCTCAGTGTCTTTGCTGAGGCCTGTTTAGATTCAGGAAGACAGGCCAGGTGAGATGGCCTAGGGGTATGGAAAGAGTGCACTCATTAGGCAAATTCAGGAGTTAATAGCAGCTTGTCTGGCTATTTAGTGCCTAACAACCCAAGGCAAAACAGCTGCCTAATCTACTCAAGTGTGTTGGGAAGGCAAGCTAGCACACAAATGCTCTTGTCTCTCTGTATACCAGAGAAAGCTCAAATGATAAAGTTAAGAGATTATCTGAACTATCATTTGATAAATAGTACAACTTGGCCTGGAGCTGTTCAAATAAAACTTCAAAATAATTTATAATACTCCATGAAGAAAGAAAATGCAATTTATAAAAACAAAAATGTTTTAACCTGAATAAAAATTACTGATTTGTATTTTTGTTTAACAAATTAAGAAAACAGTTAAATACATGATAAAAAATTAATTGTGGCGAATGAGCAAAAAGACATTACCATCATCTCGACTGTGTTCTTCACAATGACCATAACCCACTCATGTAAAGTCCCTGCAGAGTCAGCCCTGCAGGACACTCTGGCTATTTATTTCCTTCATAAGCACATGTCAAAACTGCAATTATGAGGCCTACTTATGTGTCTTCTTTTTGACAGGTAGATTCCTCCCCTAGGATGCAAAATTCATCTAGCTCAGCTTGTACTACAGTATTGACTGACTAGAGGTAAGAATAAAACTCATATTACCCTCCTAGCAATTCTATGGCATGAGTATTATTACCTCCCACTTTGCTGAGAAATTAAATGATTTATACAAGATCACAAAACAATTAAAGGGATTGAGACACACCGACCTTCTTCACATGCACCCTATCAACAAATTAGGCAGACTATGTTCAGAACCCAAAGAATAACAAGTCAAAACTCACATATAAGTGCTGGTTAAAAACAGAGCAATTAAAACAATCTTTAGAAGAGTCTTTTCATCACACAAGAGAAGTAGCCAGGCTGACTTCTACAACTGTCAAAACAATATTTAAGCTGTGGATTTCATTATTTGCCCACTACTCTTTTTTATTTTTTAATTATAAATAAAGGTATTTATGTTGACCTTTGGAAAGACTCAGATAAGATAGTAGCTGGTCTCAGTAGTCGATCTTCTTTTGTAGGAAGTAATGAAGAAAATCTATGATAATCTTAGTTTTAAAAGTGGATCTTATTGCCTGGCATGGTGGCACACGACTTTAATCCCACCACTCGGGATGCAGAGGTAGGCGGATCTCTGAGTTTGAGGCCAGCCTGGTCTCCATAGTGAATCCAGGACAGCTGGGGCTACTGGGAGACCCTGTCTCAAAAAGACCAAAAAAAAAAAAAAAAAAAAGTTTATCTTGATAAACCATGTAGAATGCCAATAATAAAAATAAACTGATGCTAAACTGGTTATTTTCTGTCATTGCTAGTGCAGTTCTCTATACTTCACACTATTTTTCAGTAGTATTTCTCGAAAAACTGTAAAATAAATTCACAGGCTAGAGAGGGGGCTCAGCAGTAAAGGTCACAGACTTGCTCTTTAAAAAAAATTATTTTTATTTTATGTTTATGAGTATATTGCCTGCATGTACATAGGTGCACCCATGTCGTGCAACGCCCGATGAGGTCAGAAGAGGGTGCTGGATCCCTGGAACTGGAGTTACAGACAACTGTCAGCTGCTATGTGGGTGATAGGAATTGAACCTGGGTCCTCTGCAAGAGCAGCCAGTGCTCTTAACTGCTGAGTCAGCCCCCGCATTTTACAACTTCCTGTAACTGCAATTCCAGAGGATCTAACGCCTTGCTGCTCTTTCACACTCACACTCACACACACACACACACACACACACACGCACACAATTTTTAAAAACACTAAAAAATAAATTCATACTGCCTACAAAAAATGATAGTATCTACAAGCGCAGCATCGCCTCATGTGCTGGAGCCACAGAATTAGTAAAAAGCAAAAAAGAAGCACCAGCACGCCATGCTTTCTGCGTCCTAGACTTCCCAGATGTGAGGGGTCCCAGCCACATGTTCCTGCTGCCACGCCTGCCCTGCTGCGATAGGCTGCCCTCTCTTAAACCATGATACAAAATAAACCACCCTTCCTACAAGTTACTCTATGTCAGATATTTTGTGATCCCGATGAGAAAAGCAATCAATACAAGAGCAACACTCTAGAACCTTAGGATCTGAGCAAACTGTACCCTGCAGAAGAGTCTAGAAAATTCAGCCCCTAGCTGCTTGGGAATACTTCTTGTTAAAAACAGAAGTGGGCCCTTTGGGATTTTCTCCTTGGGAATATGCTTGTGTCTTTGGTGAGTTTTCCTTCATATTACTGCAAAGAGCTGGAATGGCTGCCTTGTGCAGGCACATGGTTGTTATTGGCAGAACACTGAGGTATTCCGAATGGCTGCTTTGTAATGAACCTCCCTTCTCAAGTGTATCTTTCCTGCCCTGAGATTACAGCTTGCCCAATTAAAGCTCTTACATAATTTGCCAGGGAAGACTAAAATAGAAAGGGGTTAAGAAAAGAAAATTAAAACAGACATTACTCAAACACTAATGACTAACACTGGGTGTTTTGTACTTCTTTTTCTGCTTTACAAAGGGAAGAATTCTGTGGTAGTTGTTTACTCAGAGGCAGAAGTAGGATAAGTGCTGACTTTCAAAAGAATTCCATTCATTTTTTTGAGTTTTGAAACAGCACATGAAATAAAATGTAAATATGTACCAAAGACTCATGTGGTTAGACTTGCTACTCCAACGGGTCACTTGTCAGTTCTGAATTTTTGTCTCATGAAGAGGCTCTGAAATTTTAAATGAAATTTTACACAGCAATAAAATATGAACAGAGAGAGAAAGAGAGAGAGAGAGAGAGAGATTAGATTAGATTAAGAAAAAATACTAAGGCTTATCTTTAGGTCCATCTGCCAAAGGTTTCTGTCTATACTATATTATGTCAAGGGAAGTAATTTTACTAATTCTTGCCATGTATAAATTTCAACTCTCCCTCCATTATGAATGAATGCATTCTTTAACATAAAATTACAGGACTCAATAATTCTCCCTATATTTGTAATCCATGCTCAGTAAAAGAAACAAGTTTGCAATTCACTGAGTTGACAGTAGAGACTGCCAATACTTTATTACCAACCCGCTAAGTTCAGCCCTGTGCACACCAAAATAGAATTGGAATGGATTTGTCACAATTTTCAAACTGTGCTTTGCTGTGAGCCTATGTGGTGGGGGTGAAGAGGACCCCAGGTAACTCTATGCTCTTTCTCTCTGCTTCCAATTAGGATGTCAGCACTGTTGGTCAAATTTACTTTCACCTCTCAAAAATACTCTGTGACATCTCAAATTGTGTCAAAGTGTTTTCTTGGGAACTACCATTGCAATAATACCCAGCATATTCATCAGCATGTTGCAAAGACAAAACCATGTCAGTCAGAAGCTAAATACAGAGAATGACCAAGTCCGCAAATGCTGTCAGCTTCTGTTATGTCTTCTGGAGCTAGAAGAAATGCTATTTCCCCATCTATGATTGTCAGGATAAGTCTTACCAACTCAGTGTTCAAATGCAAATGGCCAATGGAAGGAAGGTTGATAGGATGCCATGTATGTATATGCATTATGTGTATGTACATACAGAGAAGAAGTATCCATACATAGAAGGGTGTGTGTGTGGAGACTGAGCACCATTCAAGGTCACAGGAACACAGGAAAACATGAAAGCACGTAAACTAGGCTCAAATGTAGAAAAATTACCTATTGAATGTCATTAGTAATATTCACACGTTTTCTAGTAACTTAGAAGTTCACCGACTGCTCGCCTCAGTTCTTTACCATTAGTTTAGATCACGATTCATTGAGGGAGTGAAGACGCTTCTTTAATAATTCAACTCATTTTCCTGTAATGTAATTATGGGCTACCAGATACTTCACAGAAACCCACTGAAGACTGTTGATACGTGTTGCAGATCTGCAGCCCTGGCCTGGTGGGCCTGGGAGCTGAAATCTTGGCTGTTTTGCACCTATCATGCTTCCTTCCTTTCCTTCCTCTTCTGCCCTTTCCCCACAGGGTATTTAGTCAGACACGCTGTCAGACACCTTGGTTTGGAAAAAGGAAGGCAGATGTAAGGACTACAAATCTGAAACTCCAAAACCAAAATAACTGCTCTAGCTGTACTGCTACATTGTGACTGCAGTGTTGCTCCATTCAACCATGAGATTGGGTAGCTGAGGGTTAAAAAGCTGAAGATCTTATACCTATGGCTACTAACCTTTCTTACACTCATTTTTCAAGTACTCTTTGTGCAACAGGTATGAAAAGAATCTTCATAATTTAATGTTGTATGTGCCCCAGACCTCTGAAATTCCAAAATGGACAAATTCTGCACTTTGCCAGGGTTTTACTATTTATGTGACCAGTCAACAAAGACATATTGAGGTTGGCAGTCAACTAAGGTCTCTCTCCAGCTGAGTCACGAGGCCAACTCAGAGCACATGGTTTAAATTTCCTCCTAAGTGCCAACACTGTTGATTGTATGTCATGATTCTCTGGGACGCTTCTTGTGTATCCAAAACCAGAAAGCTAAACTACAAGAATGGAAAGTCCAGTGCAGTCCTGTTGGCTACAGAACCGTGTTCAGGGCCGTGACTCCGAGAATGGATCACTACGCAGGGCTTATAGACCACCTTATAGGCCACCTTATAGACAGACCACCTTACAGACCACCTTATAGACCACCTTACAGATGTGACTCCGAGAATGGATCACTACACAGGGCTTATAGACCACCTTATAGACAGACCACCTTACAGACCACCTTATAGACCACCTTACAGACCACCTTACAGACCAACTTATAGACCACCTTATAGACCACCTTATAGACCACCTTACAGACCACCTTACAGACCACCTTACAGACCAACTTATAGACCACCTTATAGACCACCTCGTCTCTACTGTCATTTTGCTCACTCATGTATGGAACGGGATTGCTAAGCTGATTTACTACTATATGAGTTGAAAGTAGCCTCTTTGTTTTCTTAGGCTACTGGAATCATATGCATAGAGTCATATCTACCCATAAAATGTACATGAGTATACACACACACACATTATTTACCTCATATATATTATTAGGCTATTAGAGTCAAAATTATTTAGGAAACAAATGGATTAGAAATGTATAATGCAAACTGAGGTCAAATTGATCTATTTAGCCATAGACACTTTCTATGACTTCTGATGAAAGCAACAGAAACCAGAAATTCAGTGAGATTAACTTGAAGAAAGGAACACTTTTATAGAACACCTGCAATGAAAGAGGGTAATTAAACTGAGTGACTAAACATATTTTGATTCCCTACTAAATGTAGTCACGACTGGTGAAGGAGGAAAGAGTTTTTATTTTTCCTTTCACATTTTAATTTGTATACTACAAATTTAATTTTAATGCTGCAAGTCTTCAATGTACCCAGTTTCCTTCTTTCCAAGGATTCTGTTAGCTTTCATTTATTATCAGTTTCAAATTCAGTAGCAACTTCAGTGCCGACTTGTACTTGGTACAGGGTCATGCTACTGCAGGGATGTAAAAATAGCAAAGGCACAAACAAATACACACATAAATACACAGTAGACTGAAATAGTTTGAAAACTGAGGTTTTCAAATAAAGCTCCCTAAAACAATTTTAAAAGATATAACACCTGATTCTTTACTGTAAAACAGCTATTCTTTCATTATATAATATTAAAATCACCCTAGCGATTCAGAGTTCTTTCTCTCTAGAACTCCAGACTATTAAAGTTATACTAAGTCACAGAAGGATTCAGAATCCAAGCTGAACTGGCCTGCTGTGTCTGTTTACTTAATCTATTTTTATAACACTGCAGTAGCAGACTCCAACTTACCAAATACCTGCTTCAACATTATGCACCACATGAACTGAAGAGACACAGTGTGTTAGAGAAAGGCTACGAACAATTCCTCGTACATCAATTTACAGTGTACTATTAAAATCAAGACCACAAGGAATTGAATACCATTGATAAACTATTTTAACAGATCACACTTTGTTTCTTGCAGGTAAGAAATGCTGTCTCACCTACTTTGCTTGTGTGAAATAAGACAAGCTGCATTATCCATTTGCAAGTCGAAAGTGTCAGCACAGTTATCAATCCTCAGCTGGTCTCTTGACACAGGACAGGGTGTCACGGACAGACACTTTCCATAGCAACCCACCATGCAAACACATTATAGCTAAATTATTTAATGAAATAAATCCAAGACCACGAACATCTTTCTTGCCAAAGAACAATGTCAATTCTAACTTTCACTGTGTGAAGCATTTCTGACAATTTGATGTACCCATGGAAAATAGGCTTGAGCGTACTAGCAGAATAGGATTTGGCAATTAAAAATCGTTGCCATAGAAACAGATTTTATAATGTGTTCTATGAAAAATATGAACAGGCTATGATATCTCTTCAATCATTTACATTTGAACATAAAATGTGAAAAACACAATTACTGAGAAAGGTGTAGCTCCCCAAGGGAGCATCAAACACATTCGGTCGTTCATAAAAAACAGAGCTCCTTTTCTCAACCAAAAATGAACAACATACTCTGTTCTCACAAATTTTCCGTAAGTTATTTGACTAATCTATCACTGCGGTGTGTAGTAGGGTGCCCCCTCCCCCCGGCCAAAATTGGACTCTTTTTTTTTTCCCCCCCAAAGCTCTGTAAAGTCTTGAGATACTGTTCTTAAAAAACAACTTTCAAAATGTCTTTGAACTACGCAAAGGGAGGATCATTACAAAGCCTTCTTTGACATTCTAAACATTCTAAATACCACATGTTAAAAATATTTCAAGTATATCACTGAATGTTCTTGGCTGTTGACTTAAGGGATTAACATGGGGCAGGGCTGCAGGCAGAGGACCATGACCAGTCACAGGATGGGAAAGAGTGAATTTCTTCATCACTTTTATTACTGACTCACTTACATAGACCATGAGAAGAAATCTAGACAGAGTGCTATTATTAGTCTTTCGGTAGTGACCAACAAGATAAATATTAATGGTTTGTACAACTTCTAGCAGGCGATTCACAAAAGGTATTCATTTCAGTAGAACTCTAAAAAGCAAGTGATACACTTAAATTTGGATTTATTGAAAGGATCGATGTATTGTGATGTGACTTGACTGATTATGTATAAAATGAGGTGATCCTATGAACAGAGTTTTATGTAGGTGTCTCTGCACATTGGTGGCCTAGCAAGGTGAGGACAGGTAAGAGCACTTGCACACAAGCCTTTAAGACAGCAAATTAACACTGTTCTCTCTCTGTCTCTCTCTCATACACAAGAATATGTTTGGGGGTGATGGTTATGCTAATTATCTTGACTTAATTGGTCCATGTGGAATTCAGATACCAAAATACTACATTCTGTCTAAAAAAAAATTGTAAATTGCCAATTTGTAATTAAAATATAAAGGTTCAAAGAATTTACTCTGGCAGTTGTGAGAATTATCCATTATGTGGAAAAGCCCTGAGCAGAACAGCATATTCCAGTATATCCATGCTGCCTATTACTATTATCCAGATACAGCATTATTTGAGCACACTGAAACCAGGGAAGATTTTAATGTAGAGTAGGTTAGATGAAAGAAAGCACGTGTCAGAAAGGAGGAGAATGCCTTAAAAATCAAACAGTACAAGTATCACAAAATGTATGGGAGGACCAGTGGTCCTCTTCCCTTCTTCCCCGTGGCCTTCTGCTCTATACTCAGAAAGGTCGAAAGGAACATGGCATTTACCTAAGGCATCAAGGACTCTGGAAGATTGACCTAAGAATTCATTTTTAAATTACCCTGCAAATTCATTCAACACATATGTCTTAATCTATTTGTGTTTTATTTAATTATTTTTATTTTTGTGTGTGTTTGCCTGCATGCATGTGAGTGCACTCGTGTCGTGCAATGCTTATGGTGGCCAGAGAAGGTGTCAGATCTCTGGACCTGAATTAATGGATAGTTGTGGGTGCTGGGAAACAAAGCTGGGTCTTCTGTAAGAGTAGCTAGCCAGTGCTCTTAACTACTGAGCCATCTCTTCAGCCTCAGCTATTTGTCTTTTAAATTTTAGCAAATATGAAATGATAACTCCAAACAAAGCATCACTCCTTGGATTCATAATTTCTCATACATTTTATATAAAGATACGAATAATTTTGAAAGCACAAAATAGTTCTTTGTTTCAGTCCTAATGTGAAAATAAAAATTAAGTACAAGAGAACATGTTCAGTACAACATCAGCTCCACCTCTGCAAGCACTGCTCATAATAAACAAGTGGCCAACCCAGTACCCTCAGCCCACCTAAGGAATAAAACGGACTTAGGAACGTACAACATACGCTCATAACACTAGATACTTCTAATAAAAACACTGCTTCTCAAAGCAACGATGATTTCAGAAAATTTAGATTTCAAAGTTTTCAAATCTCTAGTTGCAAGCTAACACAGGAATGCTGAGGGCACCATGGCGGCTATGCGGGCAGGGTCCAGCGCTGTCAATCACACACAGTGGAGGTGCTAGGCACCTGCTTTTCCTAAGGAAAACAGTTCCACAGCATTGTCAGTGAACACGTACTTGAATTTTTATGATGTTTTAAAGTTAAAAAGTATTGTATTTAAAATGGTAACTTTAAAATATCAGTTTGAATTTAGTTTGGATTCCTTTAAAATTATATACATTTAATGTCCGAACATTTTTTTTAAACTGTCTAGCCTGACAGAAGATGAAGAACAAACACCCTTTCATGATTAAGGGTTAGTGTGTGTGTGTGTGTGTGTGTGTGTGTGAAATAACCAACCCTAAATATTAGAAAAATTATTTTATGGGCATGAGTATATTGCCTGCATGTGTGTAAGTGCACCCTTGTCATGCAATGCCCACAGAGGTCAGAAGAGGCTGTTGAATCCCCTGGAACTGGAGTTACAGACAGTTGTCAGCTGCCACGTGGGTGCTGGGAATCAAAGCAGGGTAGTCTGCAAGAGCAGCCAGTGCTTTTAACCACTGAGCCATCTCACCAGTCCCCCAACCCTAAATGTTTTAATGTACTGACATACACACAAAATGTTTGCAGATTGAAAGTTACTCCACAAAACACTTCCTCTAAACAGGGTTTCTTACATTCTCTTGTAATCTGAACCCCTATCACAGTGTAACTTTTCTTAATAATGAAATACAACAAACCCCTATTGCATGGGAATTGTATAATACCTCACAAATTTTGATGATTACTTTTTGAAAATAATAAAAATATTCCCTTGTTATCCAAATATCTAACACAGGTTGTAAAGTCAAACTCTTATTCAAACTAGGTAAATAATAAATCTCCTAATTAGTAAGTTTAATATTATTCCATTTCATAGTACCAATTTACTTATATGTAAAGAGTATAATTCACTCATCTCTTCAAAATCTGCTGTACATAAGGGATTGAACGCATGTGATGGCAAAGTCACAAATTTTCTGTTACAAATTAAATATACTCACTAAAATCTTCATTTTTATTCCCTGTTATTTTTTCAAGAAAGAAACAATATAACTTTGAAAATGAAAGGTCTGGAAATATTGTGGCATATATGCCAGTATGCGTGCCCCTCTGTTTATCATCCACACAATGTGCACGTGCCTCCCCGATGTCTACAGAACAAAGCAGAGGCATCACTAGGGCCTTAGCTCCATGGCAGTTATTGCTCGGAGATAACATCCTTTGTTGATTTGGTTACAATGGATCCTTGAGTTCACCGAGTGTAATACAATGTATTCCCTACTCATGAGACAGCAATTCTCTGTAGCCTACCCTTCCAGATCTGTTATTTTCAGAATACTCTCTGGCTCTGCAGCGTGTACCAACAGCTCTGAAGCTTTGAGCAGTGAGGGCACAAACACCAGCATTCTTTGGACTCACTCACCAGAAAAATGACATGTGGTATTACATAAGATAATACTGTTGAAACAAGGGACTCTTCAGGGGTTTGGTGGCCTTTTAAGAAGCCCAGATTTAAGGTAGAACTCCAAAATCTACCCATTGAAGGTGCTGTTGAAGACTTTGGAAAGCAGATCTCAAGGGCATCCAGGAGCAAGGAAGTTTGCTCAAAACCATGCACTGAAAGCAATCTCACACATAGAATCCACCCGGGTGACTGAGATGTGCAAGGAAACACTGCAGAAACTAACACCAAAACACAGGCCTGAGGCTACCTTATGGATTTGAGGGCTGCTAGCACCCAGAGATGGTTATCAAGCAGCTTTTCCCTCCTCTAGGTAAAGTAGCATGGTCCAGGAGTGCTTAAGTTGGCAATAAAATAAAGCTGGACACAGTGTTAAGGATAACAAACACTGGATTTAAAAGATGAGGAAAAGCTAGGGAAAAATAAACAAACAAACAAACAAAAAACAGCCCTGCTAGGGCAACAGGGGCAAGTCTATGCAATTCTTCTTCTATCTCCTGATGCAGACAAATTCCTTTAAACTGGATAGGCACTGAGATAAACATTTTCCTAATGGTGAGATGTGAACACTTGTGAGAAGTTAAAACTGGCCTCATTTATGATAGATTTTCAAAGTATTATTTCCTCTTTCACACTGCAAGTTCCTGGAAGCTCCAGGAAAGGTGCAGAAAAGCCTGACTTCCAAAAGCTAAAAACCTTGAGCAAAATTTCTTTTTTAAATCAGAGAGGTAATTATGAGCATCTCTCAAAATGTCCTGTAACTGTGTCAACCTGTCCTCTTGATCAAAGAGGCCGAGGAGACCCCACCAGATGGACTTGAACCAGTGTTCAGTCTACAAAGAAGAGGGTCAACACAGAGCAATCATTTCCTCCATGCTTCCAAGCGAAGCCAGCCATGGCCGAGTAGGACCTTTGACTTATCTTCACATAGGTGGAACTGGTAAAAGAAAGGAGCCAGGGGCTCCTCCTAAGCCCATGTGACCCCTGAGGAACAGATCCTCAAAGGACCTTAAGAGTAAAAATAAATTGGTTTATCTGGGCCAACTGTATGGCCTTAAACACCCAAAAGGAAAGTGTAAACAAAGATTAAAGGGGCCAATATAATTTCTTAAGAGTCCATATGTATAGCTAAAGGCTATATAACAAGCAACAATGCCAGTCAGGCTATACCTTCTTTTGAGTTGTTGGCCAGGGTGGCCCAAAGGACTCCCAGATAGTAGCCCAGCATAGAACTGGGAAAATGAAGAGCAGACCCCAATCTTATCTAAAGGAATATTGACAACTGATTGCTGCTATATAAGGAACAGCTGACCTTCCTAAAACAAAGACCTCTATATAGGCTTACTAGATTTTCCAGAAGGGCAAGTAGTGGGGAAGGACTGGGGGTGCCAAGACAGCAGACAGTTGCCAGAAGGGCAAGTAGTGGGGAAGGACTGGGGGTGCCAAGACAGCAGACAGTAGCAGAGCTATCAGAGTATAAGGGCTCAAGTGGGGGGAGGGAGGCTATGGGATGGTGCCATCTGGGAAGTGGGTGTATAGTTGAATAAGATGGTTTGGGATGTTCTGTGTGACAGTGTGACATACACACACATACACACACACAAATCAACAAATTTAAAAACATGTATTATATTTGAGGAGGAAGCATGGAAATTTATGTCATGTTAATTGGTAGAGGTGATAAACTTTACCATTGAAATCTACCTGATGACTTTATAGACATACACAGATGCCAAGGATCCAAGTGCACCCGATTATGACTAGTAATAATCAGATACATACAGATTAGAGATGCATGTGCCAACATCTCAGTGTTAACAGCAAAAACAACGAGTCTTTCTGCAGGGAACAATTATTCTAAAATGAAATGGAGATCTTTTTTAAAGGTTAAAAACTCATTCAATTTTATGTCCTATAGGGCTTATACTGAGTTCCATAATTGTATAACTGTACTAATTCAACCATGAACCTAGAAACTTGTAGCCACTTGTGAAAGAGATGTACTCTTGCTGTGGAGTGTGTTACTGAATATGTTAAAGCTGTAGTGAAATGCTTCTTCTAATCATGTAGTTATTAAAAATTAAAAAAATAATGATTAAAATAATAATATTAATAATTCTTCAAACCATAAAAATGTGCTTTTCTGATTGTGTGGTTATTAAATAAATAATTAAAAGAAAAAACAAAAACAAGAACAAAGACAAAAAAAAATCAGAGAGGTAAACCAAATCTTTAAACAGATGTGGAATTCAACAAATGTGAATGGAAATAGTTATTTTTTCATTAAATTAAGACCGATTTTCACAGACATATCAGTATGGGAAAATAAAAATGTTTGCTAACCATGGAATATACTAATTGATCACCAAGATGAGCTATTCTATGTTGCAATGTTTTGATAAGAAACCAACCAAAATGGAATGTTAGGGCAATGCTATGTTAAAATTTGAAATACTGAAACAATGTATAGGAATTTATATTATTAGAACCATGTATGTTGTGGCTGAAGTTTTTATTTTTACTTTTACTTTCTAGAAATAAAGACACATAGTGGTGTAATGTGCCAGCAGCTCTGTCTACTCCCGCATGAAGCATACAGACAGGGCTCCAGGATGGAACTAAACTGCTCATTCCCAGGTACCACGCCTGCATGATTTCTCCAATTCCACGTTATGTTTTCAATCCAGGCTTTGTTACAAACAACTCAGAATGTAGCTGGGGTTTAGATATCCCTTTTACCTAATGAAAACTGTTACTAAAACATCCCAGTTTGGGAAGAAATGAACATATTTCCCATTAGAATTTTTCAAAAAACGAGCGAGAATATTCTGAAACAGAAGCAGTTTGTTCCCCTGCTCTACTGTTACTCCTCAGTCCTCAATGTTAGCCACTGAATATTTCTAAGAACTTGCTATTAAAAGCTAAACCAAACCAAATTACAAAAGTATCTTAGCTTGGAATTTACATGTAAACATTTTGATTATTCAGTTTTCCTTTATAATGCTAAATTAAAACCTATCAATATTTAGAAAAAGCAGAAAATAGATACGTACAAAAACTTAGCAATGTTTACTTCCCATAAAAAGAAATGACGGCCGGGCATGGTGGTGCACACCTTTAAATCCAGCACTCGGGAGGCAGAGGCAGGCGGATCTCTGTGATTTCAAGGCCAGCCTGGTCTAGATAGTGAGTTCCAGGACAGCTGGGGCTACAGGGAGACCCTGTCT
>NW_008330327.1:1106816-1116805 GCF_000622305.1 Nannospalax galili
TTGATAGATTTTACATTCTCCAAGCCACTATTCTGAGTACTTAATGAACTCAGTCCTCAGAATGAGGTAGATAGTACCACATCTTCATTTTACAGAACAGGAAAATGTGTGAAACTTGTACTAAAATATATCATATGAAAATGTAGTGACTCATATGAAGGGCTTAATATAATTCATTAAAGTATCTGAAACTTTATTCCAATTTGCACTACTCTGAACAAGGCTTCAGGAACAAGGAGGATGAGGAAAAAGCTACAAATCATGACTTGATATTTCTGTACAGTCTTATACCTGGTCATCAATTCATAATCTGCACATTTTTCCAAACTTACTCATGGTTCTTAAATGCTTATTTGCTACAATTATTAAATATAAATGTAATTTATAAAGTCTATATTCCAATAAATTTAATAAAGACAATTCTTAGCAATTTGAAAAGCTTCCAGGAAAAGAAACTACATCTTGCCCAAAATCCAAAGTAATAAACAATTTGAAAGAAAAGCTAGAAGGGTTTTATAATTTGGACCTTCCAGCCAAGCTGCTATGTCTGCATAGGTGATTTCTACAGGAAGAGAAAGGCTACAAAGTAATTACCCTCAATAGTAATGATCATTGGCTGGCAGAACATTTTCAGAAACAGCTACTTTAAGAGCAGAGAGGTAACTCTACAGGAACTGCTGTATCTTTGAAACCTCCTAGAGCTTTCAATGGCATAACCAAAGGTTAGCAGGAATGTCCACAGTGAGTGACTTTATAGAGCCAATTTTTAATTTCCATTTCTTACAGCCTAGGTTTAAGTTGTTCAGTACCTATCAAAGAAGTAAAATAAACATGTTATAAACAAAATGCAAATGACAGAATGTTCATGCCACTACAAACACATTATAACTTTTAGTAATGGGTAATGCATGTTGAGTCACAGTTCCTCACACTATTTGAATTATTTAAAAAGTTTTGAAAGATTTTAGTAAGGAAATAATTTCTTGGTTAAAAAAATGGTATAAACGCACTTAAAATATTTTTCCGAGTAGCTGTCTAGTTACTGCATAAATATCAAGTAAACATGTCAACACATTCTGAGTGGCAGCACGAATGAAGACCTGCTGGTATTATAGTACCTGCTTCATTGTAGGAAAGTAAAAATTAGCTATCAAAATAAAACAAGCAGACTAAGAAATACAAGAACAGGCTTAGTGCTGTATGTTACTGGGACAGGAAGATCACAGATGAAATATCCATAATGCTTTGTCTGTATGTCCATTATCTGACAGCTGTGCAGTCTATGAAATAATCAATTGACTAATGTGATGGATCTGATTATAGAAAACATTTAAATCACTCAATGCCAAATAATAATAAATGAAAGAATGTCTTGAACAAATTCTCAGCCATGAATGTGACTTTCAAATAAACAGATGTGTGCCACAATACATGTTTCCAATCTATCAAAAATTTGTTTTTTGAAAAAGACAACTGATATTTACTGTCTTTGAAGAAAGGAATTACTACAACCTTCACCAACTGCTTCTCCCCTGCAGTAACTGTCTGCAGCTACTTGGAACAGCCAAGCTGCTAATGCTGCAGTACCCTCACTAAGGGGGATTGGAGTTTCATTTTAAAGTAACCGGAAGTCAGCCTGTGACTCATGAAACCACAAATCCTACTTTGAATCACACTGTGAGTACAGGGGAAGAAAGAAACAGGAAAGGGAAGGAACATAAGGGAAAAGAGGAAGTGAGAAAAGGGAGAACTAGAAGGAGATGGGGAACAAGCAGCAGGCAAGCCACAAGGAGGAGGAGGAGTCCTGCAGAGCCAGGAAGAGCAATGATGCAGCACCTCTCAGATCACCTGCGGGGAGATGGGCGTGGGCTAACATGTGAGCTCTACATCCCGTACAGCAGTTTCTATTCCTGAAAACACAACAGCCAACAAAACATTCTTTTATATTCCTTGGGCTTTGGCTCTGCTTTTTGCTAGATCTAATATCTGATTGTGTATTTAACAGTTTGACAAATGGAAAGGTTCCAGCAACTATTAGTCAGCAAGCTGAATCCACCATAAGCATCTCATTCGGCTTCTAAAACAGTTTTGGATTTCAGGTACATACCATAAATTACAGTAGCACTTTCAAAGAATGTTTTTTATTTACATGATTCTTTGAATGCAGATGTATCATTGTATTAGATAAAACCTTCAGAGAAAATAAAAAGCACAATTCCACATGCATTTATTACAAGATAATATGCAAAAGTATTTTTCTCAGATATCTGAATCTAATACTTGAATACTATATATCTGAAAGTTTAACAGAAAAAAGTTCTCAAGAAAACTATACATTTTAAATTTCAAAATTTCAGCAATTTATTTGAAAATTGTTTCGGAAATTTAGACGCTTCTGTGAAGCATTTCCTCTTACACTTCAAACTGCTAATTTATACAGGTACCGGTAAGCCCGATAGCTGGAATGGTACCATTGTAAACCAACCTGCTGGAGTTTGAACAGTGATTTTTGCATCAGAGATGGATATTTTATTTGGTATTTTCTGAAGCCAGGGGAAATAAAAGTGGCTAATATAACAATTTTTTTTTTTAATTAAGAAGCACAGTAGTATTAACCCACTGGATAATACCCCCTTTTAAGATTAGAGAAATATGGAAATTTAATAGGACTCTATTATTGTAATTATTGATTTTTATGAGTTAATTACACAGGATGTTGCAAATATCTTCACTGGGTAATCAGCGGTGTTTATCTCGACTAACTGGAAATCTACAGACTGCAGTACATTTACGATTTCAGGAATTAGACTTCAGTTCTCTACAGTCTACTGTGAGAAGAGCTACAAGCAGGTTATCAGGAGGAGCTTTTTAATACTGATACTTTATAAGAGGAAGAAATAATACTTATTGAGCAAAACTATCTCTACATACTACAGAATATAAATAATAATTATAATTCTTGAAGGAGATTTAATGACTTTAACACCTTGTAATGTACACGTTTTTGACGTTCTCTTCTTTTTTATCACAATGGAGGCCACCTGTCTGTCCATGGACAAAATAATTACTATTACTTAAAAAGCCCTCTTCTGAGATGGGGGTAATGGGAAACGGTTAGGAGGGGTGGAAATTTATATCTGCCTTGTTAACAGTTCAAACGTCCTTAAGCTCTCCTTTACTTTTATAATTATTTCTGCGTGCTCAGACCCAACTGAATACTTGCTTATTAAATTTTACCTATTTTATTCACAAGTTAACACATCAAGTTCACATTCCTGGCAATCACAGTATGCCCGCTTTCCAGTCATCTTCCAGGTTTGGACTGTATGGTACAGGAGGAAAATGCCAGGACAGGTCAGTTTTGCTCTGAGATGAAGGCACAGCAATGGTCTGTAACTGCTTGGGAGGGACTATCTGCTGGGAGATGCTGGAGCCTGACACTGACTGCTGGACCAATGCAGATGCCTCCAAGCTTAGGATGCTCTGAGCATTTTGTTTTCACTGGATCACTGCCAGTGTCCACTATGCAAAAGAAGAAAATTTGCCTTCTCCATCCAAATCTCAGTCACGTCTTCCACTGGAATTTTAGAAATACAGTTTGCTATGCTATACATAGTAAACTAAAAATAGCAGCCGAGTTTCTAAGTGCTCTTGGAATTTTCTATTTTAATTGTAATTTACGATTGTTTTTAAGATCAAACGTTTCTAAATAAGCAATAAAGGAGAGGCACATTTTTAGCACAGCCTTTTTGTATAAAAGATAAGTATTAAAACATTTATATTAGAAACGATAACACCACGTAGAACTTATTTTGAAATACTGGAGCTGACTCCTTCCTGAAACTAAAAAGTGGGAATAAGGTCGCAGGGAGGCAGGATGTACTCAAGGTTCTCCACACCAGGTCTGTTACGGTGAGCACTATACTTCCCTAATTCTACAACTTTTCATTTGAAAACGTATTTAACACCATGGAAAGATGAGGAAGTTTTACATCACCTCACAACTTTCCCTAGGCTAACTGAGTCACTTAAAAGACCAAATGCAGACCATGCCTAATGTTTTTTTTGTTTTGTTTTTTGTCTTTTTGAGACAGAGTCTCCCTGTAGCCCCAGCTGTCCTGGAACTCACTATGTAAACTAGGCTGACCTTGAACTCACAGAGATCCACCTGCCTCTGCCTCCCAAGTGCTGGGATTAAAGGCATGCACCACCACACCTCACATCTAATGTATTTTTACTTAGGAATTTACAATTTCAAATATTTTAATATATAATACATGTTCAATTCCATTTTGTAACTCTGAAGACTACCATTTTAGTCTCTTTATATAATTAATGTAATATTCTGCAAACTATTTCCTCACAACAGTGATCTACTACGGTACGAATAGTAAACTAAGAGTAAATACATGAGACAGTATGCAGAGAAATGGCTGTCTTTACCACTCAAAATAACTGACATCAGAAAGCAGTTAGTCTGTGGCCCCCCCTCATTTTCACAGTGAATAAACAACAAAAAAAATAGGCAATTATGACATGAAGGCTTGCTCAGTTCCTACTGGATGTGATGTTTGCTTCTTGTGCCTACATATTCAGGTTGCAGTCTTGCACTTGTTATAATCTAGTCCCCCAACGCATTAAATTGATACATTCCCAAAATGTAACAAAAACCAAAAAATCATTTTATTAATCCTCTGACAGACTACTTAAAAGTAAGTTAACTATTAACTTAAGTCAGGTAGACTTTCCCATAACATTTATGGAACTGTGCTCACCAGCCTGGCATGCGCTGGGGGTGGGATGACAACATACTCTCAGAGGTAAGCAAGATGACTCACAGAAAATAAGAAAAATGGATTGAAATGGAGTAAAATGAAGTGCTATAAAAATCAACTTGTAAATTTCACATTGATGAAAGATGCACACTTGCTATAAAAGTCATGCCTTGAAATCAGAGACTCATTGTTCTACAACTAGAATCAAACACATCTGATGGCAATTAAATTCAAGGTTAAAATGCTATTACTCAATATTCAAATAGCAAACCCCCGGGCTACGATTACCAGCCTAATTAACCGTTTTTTAGTTACACTGTGATGACTAAAATTACTCTTTTTTTTCCATTTTAATTTCGCAGTTAGTAGTCACAGAATGTTAGAGTTAAGAAAAGACTTTCATTTTATGGAACAATCATCTCATTTTGTCGATCAAGAACTGAGCACTCATAGAATGTGAGTCTTGCCACACTCCTTTACATGTTTGCCCTGACAAAAATCCCTTTCTTTATTCATCTGAAAGCTTCCTTTCTGAATAAAAAATTTAACTGATAGATGATAGATAGATAGATTGATAGATAGATAGATAGATGATAGATGAAGATAGAGATAAATGATAAATAGATGATAGACAGACAGACAGATACAGATATATTCACAAGCACACAAGTATACAAAGAATCTTTTAGGAAGGAAGAAGTTTGGAATTACTTAAAAACTGTTTTAAGCCTTTACAGCATGTTAACAATACATGACAGACACAGTTAAAATGCGCTGTATCAGTTTTTCAAAGACAGGTCTTAAGATAAGAGTGAAGTTAAGCAGTTTTTTTCTTTTCCATTTTTTTCCAGTCATAGTTTTTGAAAAACAAAAGAACACAAACAAGAAAACGTAATGGAGAAATATAACGTTATCCTTCAGTGCATTTTTACTCACCACCTCTATGCGAATTAGGAATGATAAATCCCATTTAGAGATTCAGCTAATACACAGAATTTGAGGTAATCACTTTGCAAATGAAAGGGTCTAAAAGATTTTAGACAGAAAAAGGCAAGATCAACCTGTAAGCTGTTGCTTTGCTGTGGAGCAACCCAGCTATGCCAAATGTGGAAGTATTTCTGTTCTTTAACTTGAATAGAACAGTTGAAGCATGTGAGAGCTCTTCACTTAGGTGATACAATGGATTACCCAATTATAAAAATCATGAGAAGGTAATTGAAGCCACATATCCACTTTACTTTCAAAATTCATTTACTGATAACCTGCTTTGGGGACAATTTGTTGGGAAATTTATTTCAGTGTTTATTACAGGTGTTAGGTTTATGAAAGATACTATCTGCATTTGTTAAGTCTTTCTAAATAAGCCATTTACAAGTATTTTAAGTTTGGTGGTGTAACTGGATTTACCTGATGAGGTAAAGGAAATAGGAAAGACTGAGCTGGGTGTGGTGGGAAGAGCAAAGCAAGCACAGAAGAGTTCTTTTCCAGGGGGATCCCAGGAGGCTGGTACATAAGCAGGCTCCCAGCGTCATCTGCCCTAGATCATCACAGAAAACCCCCAAAGTGATTATGGACACCAAGGGGGAACACAAGCCAAAAAACTAAAAACTCGGATTCCTTTTCACTGTTGGAATAACAAATTTCCTCTCTATTCTTTTGCGGTCTGTCATTCTGTCTGATGCTTCCTTCCCACCCTCTCAGGTTAAAATAAAGGTTTTTGTCAAGACTCAATGTTGCTAGTTTAAAATATGTTGTGAGAAATTATGTAGCTAGGCTGGATTCAAAAAGTAGGATAAAATTAATTATATGTTACACATAAAATGTTTGAAAGGTGTAGATTTTTATCTTCCAATCAGAAGTGTCTCCTACAGAGTCAGCAGGCCATGGGAACGTACACAGCCACAGCTCCTCTTCAGGACTGAGGGGTGCTCAAGGAAAGAAGCAGCTGGGAGGGCAGGCTGGGCTCAACTTGCTCTGAAGGAGGTGCTTTTCTGAACTGATAACAGATAAGTAATGGATCCCTCCTTCCTGATCTCACTGTGCTGCGTTTACATTCCAAATGTAACACTACAGCCCTAAGCTAGTTGTTCAAAGGCTGCATTGTCCTTTGCAAGTGATTGCTAACTGAGATAACAAAGACAGAAAGTTATTGTAAGTCACACTATGGTGGCACTGTGTACACATGTCCTTTGTCTTAAGGAATTTTAAATTAAAGAGACATAGACAATGCTAAACCAAAATACTACAGCTCACACTGTGAAATGGAGATCGGTGACTGTGGTCTCTACTTCCTATTTTAAATGGACAAATTAGAGAAAAAAGGCATTCTATTCTAGCAATATAGACATGGAGAGTAAGGAAAGCTTGTATTGGTGATATATTGTGTTCTCAAAAAAAAAAATCTACCTGCCCAATACATATTTTAAAACAAAGGTTTAGATGCAATATGATTACTATCTCTATACAAATTATATTCCCAAGGCCATCCTTGTGTGATATATTTATCTCATTTTGAAACTGGTTCAGAAACAAGAGGGCAGATATTGACATTTTCTTATCAGAAAACCTACTGGCTACATGGTAGGCATTTGATGAACATATCAAATTAAGAGATGAGTATACAGGTAAGACTTGAAACTCAGTAGAAGAGTACTTAACTAATATGCTGTAGGCTCTGGGTTTGATCCAGAGGTGGGGGAGGCGTGTGGTGGCAGGGAGAGGACAAGGGGAGAGAGAAAAGAGAAGTCCAGGCCACAGGAAATAGGTTCACACTGGGCTAGAATAAAAATCAGGTTCCTTTCCCTTCATTCTCCCCAGAAACTTAATGGGTTCCCAGGAGTTGGTTTCCTAGCACAGCTGGATTAATTCTGCTTCTTTTTAAAATATAAATGTTTTAAGATCTTATGTGTATGAGTGTTTTGCTTGCAGGGATATAGGTATACCTATGCATGCAATGCCTGTGTAAGCCAGAAGAGGATATGGGATCCCCTGGAACTGAAGTTACTGAATATCCTTAGCCACCATGTGGGTACTGAGAACTGAACAGGGGTTCTTTGCAAGAGCAGCTGGTATTCTTAATTGCTGAGTTGTCTTTCCATGCCCCAATTCTGCACTTCTATTCAATACAATGACTGCAGCATGTAGTCGGCTAAATACTCTCTGCAACATCCTATATTCTAGTGTCTTGTGGCCCAATCTATGTGTTTAATGAGTTAACAATATTTTAGAATAGAGAGTGGGATTTTGATGTGCAAGGTGAGTATAGAGCCCCATAACAACTGTAGTTTATATTCCTCCATGCTGTTTTCAGATCTTGTTAATAACTTCGGAAAAATGGGAAAATAAAAATATTAACTTTGTATAAAAATATAATTCTAAGGGAAATGTCTAATTCCAGTATTGTTAACCTAACTAAAGACTAGATAGGGCTACCTTTTGACCATATTCTTATTGATTTTGCTATTATTATGTCAACACAGAGAACTGTTATGGAATATCATATGCTTAATTTGAGGTACATTTCTGTCATTCTGAGTCCTGACTTTAACTTCAAACCTATGAAAACTTCACATATGTATTAGACAATCACTGATATTTCAGGGTTTTATGAAATATTTGCTAATGTCAAGTACTCAACAAAGTACAAAACCATGATATCTATATCACTACACATATAGTCACAAGTGTACACATATATGAACATGCAAATACACACACACACTCACACATATATTGATGGTATGAATGCAATGTGATGAAACGGATAAATGCAGCTGGCCTATGGGAAGGGTAGCTAAACTACTTTCTACTTTATCCTTCTTAATTTTTATTTTTTATTTTTATTTTATGTGTATGAGTGTATTGCCTGCAGGTATGTGAGTGCACCCATATCATTTAATGCCATGGGGGTCAGAAGAGGGTTTCAGATTCCCCTGGAACTGGAGTTAAGGATGGTTCGTAGCCGCCATGTGGGTGCTGGGAATCAAACTCGGGTCCTCTGCAAGAGCAGTCAGTGCTCTTAACTGCTGAGCCACCTCTCCAGCCCCAAATGCCCACATTTTAATCAAGGACAATTCGGTCCACTAAAGGACATCTGGGTAGGTTTGGTATCACACTTGGAGGCTGGGGAGAACTGCTGCTGCTAAGTGGCAGGTGGAGGCTGAGGTGCTGCTAAGTATTCGACAATGCAAGGGACAAATCTTGCAAAAAATATTCACTGGACTCACAGCACTGACAGTGCTGGGGCTGAGAATCCCAGGATAACCTCCTGTCCTTCAGAAACCAGTGCATGCTTCTCTGAGGTAATAACCTTAAACTATCCACTATGCTATATTATTTTGGGAGTTTTTAAAAAAATAAATTTTTTTTTCTGGTCTTTTTGAGACAGGGTCTCCCTGTAGCCCCAGCTGGCCTGTAACTCACTATGTAGACCAGGCTGGCCTTGAACTCAGAGATCCGCCTGCCTCTGCCTCCCGAGTGCTGGGACTACAGGTGCACACCACCATGCCCAGCCAAACCACTTTTATTCTTCGAGAACTTCCAAACATGTATACAAAGAGGTATGATGGTATGTGCCCGTGCTCCTCATTTACTCCCTCTAACTCTCTGTATCTCTCCACACCTCCCCTCCCACCACCATGCCTTCTTTTGTTCCCACTAAATTCATCCAATTAGTTCAGCCCATATGGGCATGGCTTAAGTAGGGAGCCATCCACTGGATGAAAATCTACCAGTGGTCATGTCCTTAGTGAAGAGTGATTCTCCCTTCCCAGGCAATTGCCAATAGCTCCTCAGTGAGGGGTGAAATGAACAGAATTTGTTAAACTAACATAGCTAGGTAGCACTTTTTTGACTCTATCTCATTTAACTTTAGACATCTGCACCCCAGCCCTACGATCTCCTGCAGGATCTCTGCACCAGGTTCCTCCTTTCCGTGGGTCTGCACTGCAGTGAACAGAGAACTGGGGTGCTGTCAGCAATGGGCATTTTGTCAGAGTTGTTATGATCTGCAAGTCAATCAGATTTAATTGGTCCAATAAACAAAAACATTACATCAATTATAAGATCTCCAGAATCGTTGTCATGTTTTCATTGACTAATTCATACTCATTACTCAACAAAAAGAGTTTTGCAGCAAGAAATAAAATGATCTAAATGACATCCAGTACCCTTCAAGCCAGGTGTCTAATTACAGTCTCTCCTCCCTCCCGCTTC
>NW_008330327.1:1116889-1126972 GCF_000622305.1 Nannospalax galili
GAATGAGAAAGGTAGTGCCTGTCCTTGAAAGTGAAATGAGTTTCTTGCAAACAACAAAAAGATGGGTTTTGTTTCTTTTGTTTGTTTTTTGTCTTTTTGAGACAGGGTCTCCCTGTAATCCCAGCTGACCTGAACTCACTATGTAGACCAGGCTGGCTTCCAACTCACAGAGATCCACCTGCCTCTGCCTCCCAAGTGCTGGGATTAAAGGCCTGTGCCACCACGCCCAGCTGGGCTTTGTTTCTTAATCCATTCAACTAGCCTGTGTCTTTTGACTGGGGAGTTCAGTCCATTGATTATTTAAAGTTATTAATGAAAGATGTGTATTGAATCCTGTCATTTTTATTTCTGTTCACATTCTTGGTCTAACTGTGCATTTCCACAGTTATGCCTTCATTGAGTTTCTTTCCATAACCCCTTGGGTATAGTCGTTCCTTTCTTCAGCTCTTCGTATTGCTTCAAGAACTCTCTGAAGGGCTGGTTTTGTGGACATGAATTCTTTTAGTCTATTTATGTCATAGAAAATTTTTCTTTCCCCTTTGATTATAATAGACATTTTTGTCTGGGTAAAGTAATATGGGTTGGCATCTGTGGTCATTTAGAACTGGGAATACTTTTAAATACTTTGTTATTTTTATTTTATGTGTATGAGTGTATTGCCTGCATGTATGTGAGTGCACTCGTGTCGTTTAATGCCATGGGGGTCAGAAGAGGGTTTCAGATTCCCCTGGAACTGGAGTTAAGGATGGTTCGTAGCCGCCATGTGGGTGCTGGGAATCAAACTCGGGTCCTCTGCAAGAGCAGTCAGTGCTCTTAACTGCTGAGCCACCTCTCCAGCCCCAAATGCCCACATTTTAATCAAGGACAATTCGGTCCACTAAAGGACATCTGGGTAGGTTTGGTATCACACTTGGAGGCTGGGGAGAACTGCTGCTGCTAAGTGGCAGGTGGAGGCTGAGGTGCTGCTAAGTATTCGACAATGCAAGGGACAAATCTTGCAAAAAATATTCACTGGACTCACAGCACTGACAGTGCTGGGGCTGAGAATCCCAGGATAACCTCCTGTCCTTCAGAAACCAGTGCATGCTTCTCTGAGGTAATAACCTTAAACTATCCACTATGCTATATTATTTTGGGAGTTTTTAAAAAAATAAATTTTTTTTTCTGGTCTTTTTGAGACAGGGTCTCCCTGTAGCCCCAGCTGGCCTGTAACTCACTATGTAGACCAGGCTGGCCTTGAACTCAGAGATCCGCCTGCCTCTGCCTCCCGAGTGCTGGGACTACAGGTGCACACCACCATGCCCAGCCAAACCACTTTTATTCTTCGAGAACTTCCAAACATGTATACAAAGAGGTATGATGGTATGTGCCCGTGCTCCTCATTTACTCCCTCTAACTCTCTGTATCTCTCCACACCTCCCCTCCCACCACCATGCCTTCTTTTGTTCCCACTAAATTCATCCAATTAGTTCAGCCCATATGGGCATGGCTTAAGTAGGGAGCCATCCACTGGATGAAAATCTACCAGTGGTCATGTCCTTAGTGAAGAGTGATTCTCCCTTCCCAGGCAATTGCCAATAGCTCCTCAGTGAGGGGTGAAATGAACAGAATTTGTTAAACTAACATAGCTGGGTAGCACTTTTTTGACTCTATCTCATTTAACTTTAGGCATCTGCACCCCAACCCTACGATCTCCTGCAGGATCTCTGCACCAGGTTCCTCCTTTCCGTGGGTCTGCACTGCAGTGAACAGAGAACTGGGGTGCTGTCAGCAATGGGCATTTTGTCAGAGTTGCTATGATCTGCAAGTCAATCAGATTTAATTGGTCCAATAAACAAAAACATTCCATCAATTATAAGATCTCCAGAATCGTCATGTTTTCATTGACTAATTCATACTCATTACTCAACAAAAAGAGTTTTGCAGCAAGAAATAAAATGATCTAAATGACATCCGGTACCCTTCAAGCCAGGTGTCTAATTACAGTCTCTCCTCCCTCCCGCTTCTGCAATACTAGCTGCAGAAACTACTGCTGCTTATGACAGGCAATACGTGCTTTATTTTAGATGTCGCTTTTCTTAGAAGAAAATGTCTGGAAGGAAATAAAACTCTTAGATAAGAGAAACTGGCACAGGCATCAGTAATTTGGTTAATTTATTACATGTACAATAATTACCCAATCACTGAGTTTATATCTGAGTTATCCCCTACTAAAGAGATTTAATCTCCGCAAATTAAAATTACCAAGATCAATCCTTTTCATAGCCTTTTGGAGGGTAAGATCATTTAAAAACAAATCTGGTGCCCACCACTCTGCTGCTGGACTTATTCAGTGATTCCCCGCTAGCTTTTAAACAATTTAGCTGAACTCACGAAGTCTCTTATAATCTGTGCCAACTCCTGCAGCCCCGTGCCTTTCCCTTTGCTCATGACCCCTTACAGCTGCCATGCAGTATGTTAAACTGCCATCAGTTCTTGGAATATTCTGCTTTTCATGCTTCTTTGACCTGAATTTAGTGATGCTTTCTTTCTTTATCTGGCTAATTTACTCCTCCTAGTAGTCCACACTGCTTCCTCAGCCTCACCAAAACACTGAGGGGAATTCTTGGCTCCTTGCCTCTGTTTCCACAGTACCCAGGGTTCCCCATCAATAAAACGTATTCCCTCTGCTCTTTAACATGAGCTTAGACACTTCATCGGTAAGAAATCTCACCTGTATGTACACAGAGCCTTCGACAAAGTACATGATAAATGCTAGTAACTTCATAAAGGAATAAGCAAATGGATGAAGGTAAGTACCTTCATAGAGCTGAACATATGGGTTTCTTATGACTGAGGCATAAATCTAACACACATGCACACACATAAACACACACACACACAGAGGGGTTATAAAGTAAGGTCTTCCACTCCATTGATAAGTTCAGTCTCTTACATAATATCTGTATTATAATTATTTGAGAAATGAATGCATCAAGAAACAAATCTTCAAAAATTGCTATGTGTAATTTGACCTAGACATAACAACATCTGGGTAAATTTAAATAATAAAAGGAATATATACATCAAAGATTCCGAAAAAAAAAGTCTCAAAATGTGGCAAGTGCTGGTAAGCTGAGTCAGCACTAAGGCACAACTGAGGCTCCCTCAACCCAGGTGTGTCAAGTTGACACTAAAGCGATCCAGGACAACAACCAATGAATTCATGAGTCTGTATAGGAGTTCATTCTACTAATATGCCAGTATTTTGGTTGGATTTGAAATTTGTTGAAGTATATTTATGACAATGCCTGTAATTAAACATACATGTGGAGCTACTTAAAGAAGAGCCAACAGAATGTACTGGGAACCCCAAGAAGCAGCATAGAAGAGATGCCTCCAATTAGGTCTGAGAGACTCGAGGTAGCTAATTTGAGAAGGCACCAGAGAAAGGGTGATTGCTGAGATGGGTCTAGAAAGACAGAGACTGGGTAAGGACAAAGGGAAGTAGTCCCCATGCTGAGCAAATGACCTACATCACACAGGCCAGAATGGCTTTGCCCGTATTGTATTTCTTCAATGAAAAATATTAAAACTTGCAGTTGCATTACCAAGATAGTTACTGGCCAGGTCTATCACTTTTAGCCATCACTCATTTAACCACATCTTTCTGAGACATGGGTGTGGGACTTTTACTGAAGTGTGTGCAATATTGGAACTGCCTTTGCTTTAAACAGGGTGAAAAAGAGATTGGGAATGGAAGACGATCAGGAATACCACTGTGATTATAAGTGCACGCCAAAGAACATTTAAGACATGTTAGGCTGAAGAGACCACAAAAATGACAAAGAAGGATAACTAAAGGCGTAGCAGTCGTCAGGGCCCTGGCAAATCAGTCCATTTGCCATGATAGAGCCAAAAGAATCTACTGAACATTTTATAGGCAGGTATCCTGGGAGAAGCTGAACAAAGAGGGAAAAGGTCAATGCTTCCAAGAGATGGTAAGATGATTCTTTTCTAAACCTCTCCAGGGAATATGTTCCATGCACTATTACTGAGTTTTATAGCATGAAGCTGGTCTCACTGCAAATGAAGCAAAGTTAGGCACTGTGGACCATAGATGATTTACTTAATGTCTGAACTCTCCTCTAGATTTTTAAATCACGATGAGTCACTAAGGAACTTTCCATTTTGAACAGGAGCTGGAACACCCATGCTCACAAGTAGTGATCACATCTGCCAACACCAACAGAGACATCTAGAGCCTCAGCTCCCTTGTCCTCCTGTGATGCTGGCCCCTTCAGTGGTGTGCTGCAACCAGCTGACAGGGTTCCACAGCTGACTAGGCACCCCTCCTCAACTCCATATCCAGTGGCTTCACTTCAGTAGCCTGAAATCAGTAACAAAGGGAGGGATTCACACCACAGGAATGAGCAAATCTTAACAAATCAGTGTCTTCTCTACTCCAGATTGTTAAACAACGTATACAGGCCTGTCCCTCCTGAAAAACACAAACCAGCATGACAATCTCATGAAAATGACTGACTGAAAGTTGGACACGAGTAATATTGCACATAAAAATTATATGAGAAATGGAGATCGTAATCATTAAAACTTAGTTCAGCAATCTTTTGGCAAGCATATCAGTTTGGATGCCTCTTGTAAATCAAATGATTTGAAACCTGCAATGCGATGTGTCCTGCATAAGTGATAGGTCAATATATATATATAGTTTCTTCTAGAGTCAGCAAAGAAGGAAGCACAAACCATTTCTTGTGTATACATGTAGTAGAGGTCAAATGACAGAACAGGTGTACAAGCATAAACTGTGTTATTCTGGGACCATGAGGTTTTAATCTCCCGGGAATTCATAAGCAGCAAATCCAGTCTGCCAATGAGTCAAGCTGCTTTCTTTTCAAAGGAAATTTACTGATGTATTTTTCTGGCATATGACACCTTTCTATAATAGATATTAGTTAAAAAATCAGACAATACTTTTGGAAACTATGAAATTAACTGATGTAGAACACTTAGTTCATTTGATGGAAAAGATCTAGCTCATGCTTTATAATGTAATTCATGAGAAAAGAATCTAAATACATTTATCATTATGAATAGACAGGAATAATCATAATACAACCACAGAATTCTCAATTTATTCTCTTAAAAGCAAAGAAAGCAGACACATTTAAGAAGAAAGCAAACTGAACTTGGATATTTAAAAGTGAATGCAACGAAATTTTATTTTCAACTTTCTTTTTAGGATTTCCTTACTGGCTTTTTTAAAAACTGAAAGGCAACTTCCTACTTTGCTTTTCTGCTACTTTATCATTCCTCATTTTCATTTAGGTCACCAATCAGGGCCACACAGCAATGACTTAACAAACTATTATCTTCATCAAAATTTTTTTGTTTAAAGATTAACAAACTTTAAATTTAGTAAAATATATCAGTAGTCAAAGATAATGACATATTTATACGTACTGGACTAAACTTTTCAATGGCTTAGAGCGTCTTACATCAATTCGTTTTTTAAGATTAGTGCCTGTTTGATTGACAAATTTCATGGCATGTTAGAAGTCGTCCTTACTGACACAATGTATGAAATTTAGTATTCTCAAGTTTAAGTATCCATTCTTCCCTAAGTACAGCCTCATCTCCTCACTGAACCCCCATTTCTCAACCTGTACCCCTGATACTCTTCTGTCTTCACTTCAGATTTCTTAGGTGGTCTCTGCTCCGTGGGCCCCACACTTTCCCTACTTCTCATTTCGAGTGAGTTTTCTTCATTTCTCTACCACCACCTGATAGGAGAAAATTCATGAGAGCAAACCTTATTTCTAACCCTTTCATTTCTGTCATCTCATTGAAGCATACACTTCCCTAGTCAGTAATTTTACTCTGTCATATGACAATCTATACTCATAGTTCTATGGAAGTAGTTGTTGAAAGGAGAGATGAGGTGGGAAAAATGAAAGCCCTACCACTGAGCTGCAATTTCCTGACACTATTGTCCACATCCCCTTCCTCCTACTCTATCTCAGTCCCTAAAACCAAACTCCCAGGACTCTAATCATCACAGTACTGAAGCTCTGTGTTTAGCCATTCCTTCCCCTATAACTGCTGCTAATTTTCTTTGTTCATAATGAGATTCATTCTGAGGAGGGGGACCTAGAACTGAGAAAGCTACCAGTGCTTATTTTCACACAGCTCAGTATTATTGTACAGTTACTAAGGCAGATGCTACCTTAAGTTAGAGGCTAAGAAAACCAGTTCCAAGATATGAAATGCCTAGTCAAAGGTCATATAACTAATTCGTGACAATGGAGTTGACTACAATCATGGGCTTCTTAAAACTGGTCCCAATAACATCACTAATCACAGCTACAATGCTTCAAGTTCGAAAATCATGAAAACTAATGATTGCTCGTGATAGAACTATCTTGTGATGTTCCACTGCAGTAGATCACCAGTGCCGTAAACTAGCAAGTGGTGAAACTGAGGCCAGAAGCAATTGCATCCATTTTTTTCTTAAAGCATGCTTTCTTTTCTGTGCCCTGGCAGCTTGCAGGGCTATATGGGCCACACCTGCAATGTCCCTCTATTGACACACTTGGTACAACAGGTCTTGCTTCAAAGAAATAGCATCCGAGAAACTCACTCACTTGTGTCCTGGGTCGACTTAAGGCAACAAATGACGAAAGCTTACAATGCTTCATTCAGTCTCTCCATTCTGTGATTCTGGTTTTATTTACTAGAACACTGAAATGTTCTGGAAGAAGATAAAATAATTCTTGAGGAAAAGTTACAGTTAGTGGATAATTTTCTAACTGATTATATCTGCAATTTTATTCTTCAATTCTATACTAGATGGAGGCCAAGATTGAGTATGTTCATCCAAATTTTGGATGAAATCTAAGGATATGGCTGATTTGAGCAGTAATTCTACTTCTAGGAGATCCAACACCCTTTTCCGACCTCTGCAGGCATTGCACCACACTGGTGCACTTACACACATGCCGGCAATACAGTCATAGACATAAAAGTAAAATTAAATTTTTTTAATTTAAGTACAACTGAAATGTAAATTTATTGTTCATTTACTATGTAACAGCAGCATAAGCTGCACATGGCTTTGGTCACATTCACTAAGGTATATGGTAGTAGGGATTGAAGTTGCACTGGAAGGGAGGAACCTGGCTCTCAAGTCTCAGTCTTAAGACAATATGCTATTCCCCTCAGGGAGTTAGCCAGCCAGGGACTGAGACCTATTTCTTCTGTTCTTTCATACTACCATTTGATTGTTTCTTCAGTCATTCAATCAGGAAGTACATATTGAAAGCATGTACAAGCCCATATGTACACACACACACACACACACACGCACGCAGGCATACACACACACACACACACACACACACACACACACGGAGCCAACCAACGTCTAGCAGAACAATGAAGAAGAATTTTGTCTCTCAGAAGTTCTCTTGTAGAGTAAGTGGAGAGAATTTTCACAAAATAATTTTAATCATCCCAGGAAATGTGTGAAAATCATAGGAAAAATTTCTATAAATGCAAAGATTAGAGTAGAATCATCTAAAAAATTTTATACTTCAGTTTCTTCATCAAAATAGGAATATAAATGTTTGTATCTGAAAAGAAATAATAAACTCTGGTCAGGCATGTGAAGTTGGTATAATAAATTCTCTTACAATATATGTGTGGTGTTAGTCTTTATGATCCAAGGGATCAAGGCTGACTTCTTTTCATATGAAATGAAATACAAATTTAGAGGGAGATACTTGAAAATACAGATTCACTTTATAATTTTAAAGAATGGAGTAACTCTGAAAACAGACTTAAGCTTTAAAAATGTTTTAAATGCTGTCATTAATCTCCAAGATGCACAAACTCAACAATGTCGTGTTTAGCACAAACCACTGACGCCTCCTCCATGCAGACAGCCATGAGAAACATGAAGAATTTAATAACCGACCATCACAGTCCTACACAGGACAGAGTAGCAAGACACCATGCTCAATCAGCTCTTGATTATGTATTCCATCAATAATCTTGTCTACATCTTTCACCCTCAATTAATCCCTATCTAGAGAGCAATCAATTGATCTCTTCCACTTAAATTGAGGGAAAAGGTTTCTCTCATGAAACTCACCTTTTCCTGCATGTTAGGAACTGATGAAGCATGGTGCCATTAATCTGATTGACACACACTGAGATGGGGGCTTGGGAAGGCCACACGAGTGGGCTTCAGAGCTTTTGCGAACCCTGTGTTTCATAACATTCTTGATTCTCAAAACACTGTAAACCCCAAAGTTGGGATTTAGTGAGTACTCTGTGATACTTAATATGTCTGAGTTATGACAAGAATTCAGTAAAACTTGGAGAGTTAATGCTTTCCATTTGAGTTGACCAAGTGGCATCTGCTTCATAACATCCACCACCCATTAGAGTTCCTCTATAAGCAAAGAACACTGGAGTACAGAAGAGGAAACACAGTGTCTGTGTCGATTTCTAGGCACTTTTCTTGTATCTGAACGCTCAAAGACCTCGTTCCCAGCCTCTGCTGCATTCAGCTGGTGCCATGTAATTCTAGCCAAGGCAGCCTATGCAGAAATGGAGTTTGATTTCTGAGCAGAGACGAATGGCAGAGAGCGTTTTCTTCCCATCTCTCTGTCACAGTCTCAGTCCCTTTCAAAATTCTATGATGAGGAAGATGGAACAAGCTTAGATCTCAGAGGCTCCTGATGAGGGAGTGCACGGCTGACAGTGCAGAGGAAATGAACATTTTCTGGGATCAGTCATCATGGGACTGGAGTGTTTCTGTTAATGATGATAGCGCTCTGTCTCTGATACTCTCATGTAAGAGGAAAATTAAGACAGTTTAAGCCTGTGCTTTTAAAGTGTTATTTCTTTATTTTATGCTATTAATCATTAAGGAGACTTATACAGACTTAGTAGCATACTACATAATCCAAAAAGTTTTGTTCATGCAACTCCCTAATGAATAAGCATGAAATCCACTTTAGCGTCAAAAATCAAATGGCTGATCCTGAATAAGGACCTTCATGTACCACCAAGTGTTGCTACCTGCTGCATCTCTGGACTTAGGTAAGTGCTAACCAGTGTGGGATGCTGTACCCCCCACAAACACACACACAGCCTGGGGAGGGGACTAGAGAATAGAGGCTCCTGGAGGTGCCGACTTTGCTGTGGATCCTCATTTAGAAAAAGTCTTTATGAGATGATGGAATGGGGCATGAAAGCAGGAATATGAGTTTTTAAAAACTCCTGGGAGGCACTCTAAGTCAAAAGAATGACAGAAATAGGCCCAAGAAAGGCCAGCCAGGGCAAAAAGGTGCTCTCTGGGGAGCATCGGAAAGGAATTACGGTTTTGCAAATGCACAATTGTCAAGATAAATTAGTATTCAAGTGATTATGATCAATAGAAAACAATGCAGAGAAATGAAGACATGAGCATTGCCATTGGACTATTTTACTCAGAAAAAAAGCTTTTTCTTACCCTTCTATTTTTCATTTTCTACTTACTTTGAAGAGAAATATAGTCAAATGTTTTCAGGAGAAATAAAATAAAACATCTAAGATTAGAAATTTTATACTTTTACATAATTTAGGAATTAAAATAGTAGTAGTTCTTCACTTTAAACATAATATCGAGGGATGGAAGGGATGGCCCTGTAACTAAGAGCACTTGCTGCTCCTGCAGAGGACCCAGGATTGGTTTCCAACACCCACATGGCAGCTAACAACTGTCCATAACTCAAGTTCCAGGGAATCCAATGTTCTTTTCTGACCTCCATAGTCACTGCACAATGCACAACGTGGGTGCACTGACATACATGCAGGCAGGACACTCATAGACAAAAATGAAAAAAAATAAAATCTTAAAAATACATATTGTCCATATCTCCCTTATTAAGGCCTGTTTCCACTGTTCTTCTCTTTCAGGTTACTTCTTTTCTTCTACCTCCCTGTTTCCTTTCCATTATCCTGGTTCCTGTAGTTGTGTCTGGATACATACTCACTTATCAGGATTTGGTTCTAGGATCCACATGTGAGGGAGAA
>NW_008330327.1:1126988-1127260 GCF_000622305.1 Nannospalax galili
GTCTGTGTTACTTCACTTAATATAACAGTTTCTAGATCCATCCATTTACCTGCAAAGTTCATTATTTTATCTTTCTTTACTGCTGAGTAAAACTCCATCATATAAAAGAACTACATTTTCATTATCGACTTGTCAATTGAGAGACACTTAGGTTGCTTCCATCGCTTAGGTATTGTGAAAAGAGCAGGAGCAAACATGGATGTACAAGTGTCTCTGCAATAGGATGAGTTCTTTGGGTATATGCCAAGGAGTGGTATAACTGGGTCAAACGG
>NW_008330327.1:1127512-1128345 GCF_000622305.1 Nannospalax galili
TTTACTTCTTCTTTTGAGAACTCTCTGTTCAGCTCCTTAGTCCATCTTTTAATTGGGTTGCTTCTTGTCTTGGTCCTTTGTTTTTTGAGTTCGTTATAAATTCTGGTTATTAAACCTCAGATGTCTCGCTGGTGAAGATTTTCTCCCATTCTGTGGGTTTTCTGTTTGCTTCCCTGGTTGCCTCCTTGGATGTACAGAAGCTTCTTAGTTTAATGAGGTCACGTTTGTTAATTCTTGCCCTTGTTTCCTGAGCAATTGATGTCCGGTTTAGAAAATCCTTTCCTACGCCTATATCTTGTAGGTTTTTCCCAATGTTTTCTTCTAATAGTTTCAGAGTTTCAGGCTTTACATTGAGGTCTTTGAGCCACTTGGAATTGACTTTTGTGCAGGGTGAAAGATAGGGGTTTAGTTCCATTCTTCTACAAGTGGAGATCCAGTTTTGCCAGCACCATTTGCTGAACATGCTGTCTTTCCTCCAGTTAATGTTCTTGGCTCCTTAAGGGTAGGGGGAGGGAAGGGTATACAAGGAACCTAGGGGATAAAGGGAAAGAAGGAGCTCAAGAGAGGTAGGACCTTAGGAGAAGGGTATTAGTAAGGGAGAAAGGGGGGAAATGGGGGCACCTTAAGTAGGAAAACCATGATGTAGGGGTGAGACAATGTGAGAGATAAACAATGCTTATTTAGTTTTGAAAACCAGAGGGGACCATATTACTCCTACAACCTACTGACAAATTATAGATAGCGGATCAAGAAATATATGTCTAGGTAAGGTTTATCTGAGAACAACTGGTCTTTGCCCAAGATTTATCTACATGACACACAGTAATTAAAAA
>NW_008330327.1:1129208-1129433 GCF_000622305.1 Nannospalax galili
ATCTACCTGATGACTTTATATCCATGCTCAGATGCTAAGGTGCTCAGAAAGTAACTGACTCACACTAGTAGAGATTAGAAATGCATGTGCATCTTAGTGTCAAATGTACTGAAAATGAATTTTTCTGTACGAAACTATGTATTTTAATAGTGAAATGGAGATCTTTTTTAAAGTTTAAAACCTCATTTAATTTTATGTCTTATAGGGTTTATACTGAGCACAGTA
>NW_008330327.1:1129563-1153912 GCF_000622305.1 Nannospalax galili
TGGGTATTAAATAAATAATTTTAAACAATATATAATATCGAATGTAAAATCATGACAACAGTAGACAGTTTATGCGTATAGATTCTTTTTTTCATGAAAAGTGTGCTATGAGTCGTCTCTACAGAAAAGAATGTGCATTAGCAAAGACGCAGCATAGGCTGAGAATAGTGCCAGACAGTTATTAAGCACGGACTTCTGAAGTTTGAAATAGAATCCCCAAATACGATAGCAGCATGTCATGAGGACTGCCAAATGCTACACTTGTGTGCGTGCCTCACGCGCTGTACCACTTACACATTTCCCAAAACTCTCCTCCAGGAAGTGTTTTAAGTAGCCCAGATTTGTATGTGAGATAGCTATCATTTATAGTAACCTGTGTCTGATTACACAGCCCTAAGAACTACCAGCAGTCTGAGTTTGAGCTAACCTTACCTTAGAGTCCTCCCCTATGTGTTTCTACAAAAAAAACAAAAAAAAAATGCTTTTAATATTGTTGTACTACATATATATAAGAAAAGAGTTTAGACATAAGAAATACAGCTCAATTTCAAAAGAGCATTTTAACAAAATATTAACGAGCTTTTAATTCTCAGAAAAATAACAATCATTAAGATAAAGAAATCTTACATTAAGGCAAAGAAATGTTACATTTTTAACTTTTGCTTAGTTGTATTTGCAAAGAAAAAACATAAAACATAAATTCAAATATTCTAGCAAAGTTTTGTGCCTACTGAGCAGGGATTAAAGGCAATGACAATTTAGTTTATGTAGCTGATGGTAAAAGCACTTAACAACTACTTGCTTTTCAAATTTTAGTCCTATTTTCTTTTATTGTGAAGTGTTTTCACTTTCTACAATGAATTATATGGGTTTAGACTATTGGCTTCTGAGCTCTGTAATGTTTTACTATATGATAACTTTCTTGTAAAGATAAAAATTCCTGATGTAATTATCTGTTCTTTTCATTATAAAAAAAGATTTGTTTCTGAATATACTTTTGAGGCTCTCTTTGGTAGCTAGCATCCAGCCTTGCACATGATTGTGAGGCAGTATTGAAAAACTCATCTCCAGATAGTAGTGGCATTGAAGGTTTCTGAAATCTTTTAGAACCCATGAACAGTGAGCCTTCAATCAAAGTGTGTGGATAGAATAAGATTGCTGCCCTCACAACACTTAGTCAAGGTGGGGTTACAAGGCAGACAAAGAGGTTAAAATAAAAGGTGTAAAAAGCAGCTCATAAAGGATCATGGACACAGGTGGTGCATCACCCAGACAACGAGAACTAGGACTGTGATGGTACCAGGAGATAATGTTACAGAGAGTAATCTCACTGCCTGGGGAGAACCACCTTCATGGGCCACCTAAGTCAGTATCTGGTTAATCTTCCTTTCAAGTCCAAACTCCTAACTCACTTTTCTGATCCATTCCCCATTTCTCTGAAGTACAGCTTTATTCACTATTCCTAGTTTAGCGCTTTTCATGCTGTTGCTCTCCCCTGATGTCTGTACCCCCCAGTGGAAAACCCAGGATTCCTCTGTTCTTCAACTGTCTTCTCTGCTGCTTTCTCCAGCGGACACCCACTTCCCCTCTTTTCACTGCTGAGTCTCTTTATAGACCTGTCTAAACCCGTTGAGTCCTCATGTCCAACTCCCAACATACTAGTGACTCATCATCTCAGAATTTGGCTCAGGATCTGGGTTCCGTTCCTCATGCCTTATTTCCTCAAACTGCTTCCAAAGATTCCTTATGTCCTTTCACTGCCAGAATCCAGGGTCCTTGTCTCATTTCTGTCACTGCTGCTATAGCACAATGAGTGTGTCCTTCTGAATGTGTTGTCTTTTGCATTTGTTGCTAACCCCGCCCTCATTTTCCTACTTTTGTTAACTTACTCATTGTCTGTCACTTCCTTTGATTCTCCCCTTTCTGGCTGGTGATTGGAGGGAAAGCACTAAGACCTGTCTGCAGATCTGGGGCATTTCCATTCTGTGACATAATACCATCCACTCTGGTTTTCTGTAAGCACATGACTGCAATCCCACTGGCTGTCCTCCCTACAGATTGTTTCATATCATGGCAAAGGACAAACCTTCAAACCTCGATGAGCCAAGGTCTAAACCTTAGGGTTATTTTCTGGTAAGTTTCTGATATACATACTGAAAAGTCAGTAACAGAATAATATAAAACCTTTGCCTACTTTTTAAGAGCTACTATTTTTCAAAGTACTCTGTTTACATAAGTACACGTGAGTAGGCTATGTGATTTTATTGTTCAAGATGAATGACTATGAAAAATAGGAACTAGTTTCATATTATTAAGATGACTAATAGATTAGTCAGAAATGACAGCCAGCTTCTCTACTTCAGTTATTTCCTCCGGACTTGCTTCACTTAAGCACAGACAAAATCTTAAGCTAGGGTTTTGATTAGCTGTCCATGTGAAAATCAGTAGAAGACAATGTTTCTTGTTTGTTTGGGACAGAGTCTCCCTGTAGCCCCAGCCAGCCTGGAAGCAGGCAGGCCTTCATTTCAGAGATCTCCTATTTCCTAAGTACTCATGCTTAGGGAAATGCACCACCATGCCTGGCTTTTTTCTTCATCTCTAAATGAAATATTATGCTCAGCTATTCATCTACAGAATAAAAATAATTTTTCAGTTATTCTAGTCACTAATTTAAAGATGTTTGCATTTTTTCCCAATGTTGGCTATGTGCATCTTTCAAATATGAATCTAGGCAGCATAGGTAACTTTGTCAAGTCAAAACCCAGGTCTGTAAACTGATACAAAGATAAATACATGCAATAGCTGGAAATAATTGCACAGCAAACCCTGGAGAAATGTTACTTAGACATTTCAAATGCCTCTAGAGCTCTGTAGATATGTACTCTGCTCGGTGTAAACAAACCTGCTTTAGGAATGGACCCCGTGGAAGGTATGGCAGTCACTACTCCTGCCGATGGGACCTTGATACCCACCCAGCAAAACCCCGTCGTTGCTCTTCAAATCTCTACCTCGGTTTTTCGGCATCCATTCTTGTCTGTTGTACAGTGTCTAACAAGATGTCTAACAAGCCCTACTCTGATAGTAATGATGTTTAACCTGTTTCCTCAATCTTTGTCTCACAAAGTGCCATTCTTCAAGAACACCTTGGGGTTTGAAGCGTCTCTTGGTGCTGGCTATATGTTTAAAAACATGCAGTGCTTCATAAATCCTTTACTAACAATTACCATCAACACCAAATGAAATAGGAACAAAAACACACTGATTTCTTCTGAGCCACTGTACTTTTCTTTATCTAATTCTATTTCTTTTATTTTGATGTGATCACATGAATCATTTGTCTAATTTTCTCAAAAAAGCCCCTTTGCTTAGGATCTGTGTTTCCTTCTCTCCTTATTCTAAAGCCTCCACAAATGTAGGTGATTCAACCTATGTAAACAGTATCTTCTAACAAAAAAAATGATCCTTCTATAGCAACTGACAACTGTCACACCAGAAATATGAGATTTCATCTACTTTCTTTCAATTAAATCTTTATGGCACTTTAAGTATTTTTCCAAAATAATAAAGAAGCAGAAGAATATTTGACCTACTAAATTCAGTCATTTATTTGCTCACCCACTCACTGATTTTAACTCTCACACTCATTTATTCAGTAAATGCACATTGTCATATCCACTATTTTAGAAAATATTTTGTTGATCTAGTACATTCTACATTCTCTAGTGCTGGCTAAAAATACATTTTCTCCATAAGGGGCAGATGGACCTATTTTCTGTTCCCCATCTCCCCTCCCATCATTTTCATTTTCTCACTTGGGAAGCACTTGTGCATTTTTGGGGGGCACTAAATTTTAAATATCATCTGGCTTTTTAACATACGACTTAGCATAACAACAAAAAAGAGTTGGAACTCTTTCCCCTATTATAAATAAGTCAAACATTTTTATGATTATACAAAACTTACAACGTTACAGTTATAAATATAGTACACGTACAATTTTAATATTCCCCAAAGAAAACATGAGCAGAATTCAAGAAAGAGTTTGATCTTTTTTTTCACAGAACGCTTCTAAACCTACATTTACTGTACATGGCTTTCCAGAAGACAAAAGATTGACTGGGTACTCCATCGTTAGCTTCATGAAGGTTAGGGGAGACAAGATGGATAAACTCCAGAGAACACGGCCACACACAGGCAACACAGAACAGACACAACCCGGCCCAGAAGGCCAGACAACTCACTGTCTTACTGCCCGACTTGTAGTTCTCTTTGATGTAAAGATCTTGACACGCTTTCAAAATTTCAAATGTATTAAAGTACATCAGTAGATACTAACCTATCTCAAAATGATTAGCAAATTTGAACTCATGGAGGAAAATGACCTAGAGAACACAAAACGTAAATGTAGCTAATATAAGCTTTAAAACAAAAAAAATTAAATATTAAAAGATTATTTTATCCCAATTTGAGAGTCTGTATCAGTACCGTTTTTACAAAAATATACCATCATTAGTTTCAGAATAATCAAGTATTTGGGGATTTTGCTTTTTGTTTGTTTTCTGTTTGGGTGGTGATGTCTAGGGATCAAATCTAGGGCCTTGTACATGCCAGGCAAATGCTCTACCCTGAGTTCTATTATTAACACAAAAATTTTTTTGTGTTTGTTTTACATTTTGAGATAAATTTTGCAATCCCTCTGTTGCATGGGCAGGCTTTGAATTTGCAATCAGGCCTCGCTGTCAAGTAGCAGGGATCACAGTCCTGTCCCACCAGGCCCATTTTCATTTCAGTGCTTTTGTTTGTTGTTCGTTTTTTAAAGCACTGCTATTTTCTTTTAAATGTTACTTTTCAACCCAGTGAAAATATTTTAAAAGTAATCTGATTCTAGAATGAACCTAATCAAACAACCCTTTAGGCTATGATTCCCTCCTAAAGGATCTGTCTCTATACAGCAATCTTAAAGTTATATGAGTACAGTTGATATTGTTTTTTATTAGTTTATGAAATATCTGTTTGCAAACACATTAGCATAATTACAAAGTTATAATTACACAGGAGAAACATACTGACTCGTTCACTATCAGACATTGAAAATGCAAAATAAATTGCTTCCTTTAAGGTGATATTAAACAAAATTTTGTGTGGAAGTGGAATAGACTTATGTGACCTCACACACCGAGACAACTGGGCCAGAGCTTCCAGTCCAGTGGGCAAGAATCAGTACCTTTGTGAAGCTATTGCTATTCTGGTGTTTTTAATTGGAGATGGATGCTCTGTACCTCCTTCCTGAGCAACCTTCTCTTTTTGATATGTATGAAAATGGCAGCTCTGAATAGTTTAGGCAAACATCAAACAACTGCTGGGCCATGTTTTCCTAACCTGAAGATAGCATCACAAGGCCTAATAACCCTGGAGCTATTCCATGACAGATATGTGGGCTATCTTACATGTCATCAGTCTGCAGGTCAGCAGCCTTATTCCAAAGGACAATCGCACTTATACTATCTATAAAATAAACTCTTATGAGGAAAATCTTAGGACAATGGGAAGAAAGTCAAGAAATGTTTCAAATTAATGATTCAGCTCTTGGGAAGATTCTGTGAGGATGGTACAATTTCCCATAGGGGTACTATACAGATGCTGTGAAGGACAAACTTTCTAGTGACTTCTGTCTCCAATTTAGCTCTGTCCCTTCACTCATCCTAACCTTGTAGCTCTGGGTCTCATCACATAGGTTGACCCTACTATCTGGCTTCTAGCCTGGACAAATTCTTACTGAATTTCAGGTGTTCCTTTCTTTAAGGCTGTCACTTCCCTTAGTCAACCACTATTAAACAAGAAGCTAAATAACCGCTTCTGCTGGGAAGAAGACATAAAGTAAAAGAACAGCTTACTCAGTACTTGATATATTTCAAGCATGGTTCATAATTATTTAAATTTATATTTAATCTGCAAAAACTCCTCTGGGAGTTATGGCACCCACTATAACTTGGTGTTCTCCAAGGCAGCACAACCATTAAGTGGTAGAGCTGGGGTTTCAACCATACTCTAGCTACATAGCTGATATTCTTATCCACAAGGTGAAACTAGTACATTTGTAATACTACTTAGAAATGCTATAAAAGTTTCTGCAACTTATGTTTCATGTATTCTAAATGTTTTGCACATGCACAGGCCCAGAGAAGGTTAATGATACACTGTCCATTTAAATAAATGCATTGTCATGTTTGTTTGGCTTGTTTAACTCTTTTTATAATATGATCAAAAGCCACCTGTCATACAGAAATCAAGAGTGGAATGGTGGCAATTACCCAGTTAGCACTGAAACTTTTCTGTCTGATACGAAATTCTGCTTAGAGAAAGATTTAACTGATTTCATTATACTGTGCTATCTTTCAGTTATAATAGGGCAAAATAAATCACACTAAAGTGTCCTGAATACATTCCATGATGGAAGGGGTTGTAAGGGGGAAGCTGGCACCCTGGGTATATAAGTTATTTCATTTATAAAAGAGTTTATAATGGATTTAGCTTCTGTTAGTTAATGATATCCTAAAATTACCACCTAATTCAAACTCATGCAGTAAGTTGACACACAAGTAAGAAACAGGAAGAAAAGAAAAGGAGCTCCATTTCCACTATGGCAAGTTTACATGTAATTCAAACATCACACAGCAAAAAGGAAAGTGCTGTTCACGGTACCTTACAAAACAACAGCCCAGAGGACTTCCACTGTCTAAACTATGAGGTGCACCTGTTGGGTGCAATCAGTCTTCGTTCACACTCAATCTTAGCTTGTCTTCACTTTCATGTATGTTTCTACAGCAGAATGTTTTTAAATGTGCAATAACTTAGTACTTCAGTGTGTCCTGCTGATGTTCTGGAAAATTACCCACTATCTTAGCCCTACTGAAGGACTGCTGCAACATATGGTCATCTTGAAGTTAAGAAGATACAAGTGTTCCTGGAACATTTACTCATCTGCTTTGATTTTAACGTTCATCTCAAGTTTTCTAAAGAACCCCCTTTCAGGTGACAGCATACTCTTCCCAGGGCTTGACTACAAGGGACTGTGTATAGCTAAAACACACCTACTTTGTCTAGTCACTGGACTGCGTCTTATAAGAACTGAAATCAGTCCTGCAGCACCCACTGACTGGTGCTGCAGCTCCCTGTCCGGTAAAGCCCCAGACCTACCGATCAGAAAGTGTGTGATTGGCGTGAACAGCCCAAAAGGAGCACCAGTTTTTGCCGTGTGGCTTTAGTTATATCAAGACAAAGTGTTTGGCTTAACAGGAAGTAGTTTTCTTTGTTTTTCTAGTCTTCTGGTTTTAATAAAGGACTTGGTTGAGAGATCCTTCAAAACCGTAAGGTTTATAGTATAAAACAAACCTCAAAGCTGCTCCAACAATTCCCCACAAATACTTCAGCCTTTAGATTTGCACTTTGTATACCATTCATAACTTCTTTATTTTATGTTTATGTATCACAAATTATACCTTTACAATGCTGCAAATTTAAAGCCATAGTTTCAGAACATCTTTAGAAGGATATATATCAATGATAAATTTCTAATACTTTTTTCCCTCAATTCTCTGGCATCAAATTGAATTGCTAGTGCCAGAAATACTCTTCAGTATGAGAAAAATAAATGACTGTAGATGGGCTCCTATAGCTTTCAATTCTGTATAGCTGTCATATGCTTATAAACAATTTGGAATGCTTTAATCTTGCATTAGCAGGCTACATTGCCAGTTACAGTTCTGCCAGGTCTTTAAGCAAGTCATTATGATATTATGTACACACACCTCCCCCAACTCCAGAATCTGTCCCAATGTGTCCCTTTGTTCTGAGGGTGCCTAAGGTCTCCATGCTCCTACACTGTGGCCCTGCTTTATAATTTCCTTGGTACCATCAGCATCTGAAATGCAATATATTTCCTTTTATCTAATTAAACATATGTAAAGTATCCACATTTTCCTAGGCACTGTGCTTAAACTGAAAATAAATGCATAAAAACTCCTTGTCTCAACTGTTCAGAACCTAGTAAAGAGGCAAAAGAATTAGCAGCAAGAAATTTATTAAATAAATTCAACCCATTGTCCAACTACCAACCATAGCATTCCAAGCTAAACCCTAGCTCATTCTTAGGATGAGCCCCTCAACAGCTGGGTTCTGCTTAAGAGAAAAAAGATTGAATGATAATTCTGGTATCTGTTTAACCAGCATTATTCTCCTTACCTGAGACCCTCCAGAGCTAGTCACAGGCACCAGTGAAAAGCAAAGGAGCTCCGTCTCCTTCTCCAGTTGTAAAAGGAATCCATGTTTGTGCCCATCCTCATCTCTAACCCTTTCTCCCTTTCTGTACTATCTGCCTATGTCATGAAAAGGATCTGACAGGGAAAGAATATTAGTTCTTGGAGAATGGAAGGGCTATCCATCTCTAACGTCTAGTCTACACTCACCAGATCTGTCAGTTTTATAACAATACTGTGTTTTCAAAGACATATTTACATTTCTATTAACTAGTAATAAAAGCCAACAGTTATTTGAGCCTTTGATTTGCATTTGTATCATTTAATATCTGTGTTAATACACTACTACTTTAATTTTATTATTAGCATACTATATAAGGAACCCTAGAGGGATTAAAGAACCCACCTAAAATTACATAGCTTCTAAACACCGGAGTGAGAATTCCAATTCTCACTTTCGAAGTTTGTGTTATCCATTCAACTATGCTTACTTCTCCCATCTGCATACAAAACCTCATCCAAACATCCATAAAATAATATAGAGCTAGTTGAAAGGGAAGGCTGGGGTACAGAAAGAGTATATGACCTTTGTTTTGTCGTTGAGTGTGTGCATTCGTGCGTGCACGCGTGCGTGCGTGCGTGCGTGCGTGTGTGTGTGTGTGTGTGTGTGTGTGTGTTTCTAGTTTTACTTAGTTTTCTACTCAGACTTGTGTCTGAGCTGTGACTCAATTATTTTCTAGCTGTGTGACCTTGGAAAAATTACACAGTACCATCAACACTTTATTGGCTATTTTCTGTATGCTAGCCACTATGCTAAGTGCTGGCACAAACTGTCTCATTAAATTAAATCTTCATAAAAAGTCTGACAAGGAGATAATATTATTCATATTTTAGGGAGGATGAGACTACAGTGAGAGAAGATTGTAAGTAAACTTCCCAAGGTCAGAGAGCCAGTCAGGGAACAGCAGCCTTGAATGAACTGGGAAAGCTAAACAGGCCCCCTCCCTCCCTTCCAGTCACCTAGCTATGCAAGGGTGGGGTCCAAATGCTAACTCTCCCTGCCCAGGGTGATTAGGAAGTAAGGGCACTGTGGGCAGCCTCTGGAGCCACATTTCCAGTCTCAGCCTGTAAGCCCTTGAGTGAATTAAGTCCACAGCAAGGCATTCCACTTCTCCTAATCTGTTTCCTTATCCCTTATGGTGAAATGATAATACTATCTTAAATTTTTTTGTTATTGATTTTGCTGACAATTTCAAACATGCACACAATGTGTTCCATTATTCTCTCCACACACCCTTTCTTCTTATCTCTTTCCCAACACAATCTCAAGGTTTTTAGTAAGAAAAATAAGATGATTCATCTATGGAGGCTTTGAATGGCAGATAGTAACTATCAAAATTAACTAAAAAATCATTTGCACTCTGTATAACTGACCCAATATGGTTTTAGTTTCACATAAAAATGAACAATATATAGGAATGTTTTATTTTTGAACAGCTAAACCCCTCTAAAGTATCAAAAATATCAGTAGCTGCCCACATCCCTACATCTTTCTTCTTTAGTTGTTCTAACCAAGCACACAGCTCCCTGGGCAATGGCTAGGCCACGGGATGCTGACCCACTGTCCCTGGGCAGTGGCTAGGCTGAGGGACGCTGACCCATTGTGGCCTGGGCAGTGGCTAGGCCAAGGGATGCTGACCCACTGTGGTCTGGGCAGTGGCTAGGCTGAGGGACGCTGACCCACTGTGGCCTGGGCAGTGGCTAGGTTTTGCCACCCAGCACGTGAAGTTTAGTTTATTAAGCCTGGGAGTTTATCAGCTCTCACAGAATACCAAAAGCCTTTGGCTTTGACTCTATCTGGTACCACACGTGATAATTTTGAGATTCTACTGGAAATTTTATATATGGGTTTAACTGTAGATACGAGTTTTCAGATGGTTGTAATTTGAAATTTTGGATGTTTCACAGATTCCATCAGTATAATCAGGTATCAACTTGGAGTTGTAAAGAATTAAAAACTTCCAAACTTCCACTATTTGAAATTATTAAAGTAGAAAAACTAACTTTCATATCTCCTAATACTAATTTTAAAAACAAAAGAGGGGGCTGGGCAATGGCTCAGTGGTTAAGGGCACTGACTGCTCTTGCAAAGGACACGAATTGGTTCCCAGCACCCACGTGGCGGCTACTAATCATCCATAACTCCAGGTCCAGGGGGATCCGACACCCTCTTCTGTCCTCCACAGGCATTGAATGACATGGGTGCACTTACATACATGCAGGCAAAACACTCATACACAAAAAATAAATTAGACATTAAAAAATAATGAACTTAGAAGGGGCAAAAAATCCCCTCAGTACCAATGCACAACTAAAGAAATTCAAGTTCATAACGTAAGAGCTTATTATATATGCCCTCATTCACTTCAACTGGTGGATATGAATGCAATCTTATCTTTAGAGATACACGGGGGTTAAAATATCAACAGCAGAGGTGGTACTATGACCTCATGCCATAGTCAAATGGATACTATATTCCTTTATGAGATTTAGGATATTAGAATATTTGTCCCTTGATCTAGAGCATGAACCTGCTCTGAAATTATGATAAAGGAAAATGAAAGCAAATTTTACTATTAAAAACACCATAAGTAAACACTATTAAATATACTTTTCATTCTGTAAAGTTTTTGGTAGTCATTTATATTTTAGTTTTAAAAATGATGCTGCATTTTTGAATTACAGTTTCAATGGGCCAGTAAGCCAATAGCCTTGATTCCAGCTATGGGGTATCCATTATGAGATTAAACTCACATTGTAAAGAAAAAAAAAAGTTGGAAAAAAAAAAAAGGCTGAAATGAGAATACTGGCTCACAGAGTAATGCCCATGAAGAGGCTGGGTGGTGAATACAGTTACAAATAGGGAAAATCTGGCATGGTGCCGGAGTGCTGCTCCCACACTGCATTCTCCTTCCAAGCTCCCACCACTCGGAACACTAGCACCAGCCCCAAATACAGACCCAATATGAAAACTGAAAACCAGCCAGCATGGTGGCTCACACTTGTAATTCCAACATTAGGGAAACTGAGGCAAAAAGACTGCTGTGAGTCTGAGGCCAGCTGAGTTACAACAGTGAGTTCCAGGTCAGCCAGGGCTATAGTATGTGAGACCATCTTTAAAAATAGTCATGGGGGCAGGGAGAATAAATCAGAACACAGTCCAAGAGAGGCTGCTGCATTACTATAATGCTCAAGTGTGTGGCAGGAACTTTGACAGAGGACAGCAAAGTACTTCAGCACTACACATCTGAGCTGCTCTTGGCTCCTTCCGATTGAAGGCTTTAGTACTGTGAGTTTGAAGAATATAAGGATATGCTTATTTAATATCTTCTTTTAAATATTAATGGAGAGATAACATATGGTACTTTTGTTAAATAAAATATTTCTATTATATTTTTTCCATTTTAAATCTCAAGAAAAATCTTACTAGATATGCTGATTATAAAGGAGAAAAAATGCTTCGCAGATTCCAAATCAAAGAATGGAGTGAAATACTGCTCAGTGCCAACAATAAACACAAGCAAAAAATAAACACAAGCAAAATAGAATACTCTTCCCAGCCAACTAGTCCAGACTTGGAAGACAAAAGAACAATGAGGAAGAATCCAACAGAGGGATGCTTTTGGAAGCCCTTGTCAAGAAATTCCAAGGGACTCTCATAGGAACATTTTAAAATTGCCCCCTTCCGACTTTTTTCTAGTTCCCTGTCTAGAACTTGAAATGCTAATTACTCTTGCCTTTACTTCTCCTTCACATCTCCTATTCATGATTCAAGGACTTTCTTTTCCCCTTAGAGATAAGAGTTAGAGTTATGTAATTTGGGAGTCTTTTTTTTTTTTTTTTTTTTGGTCTTTTTGAAGCAGGGATTCCCTGTAAGCCCCAGCTGTCCTGGAACTCGATCCATCTGCCTCTGCCTCCCAAGTTTTGGGACTACAGTGTGCACCACCATGCCCAGCTCAATTTGGGAGTCTTTTAGATAGACCCACTGAAGAGGTACTCCAATTGTCTCACCCTGCATCCCTGTTCAGCATGGAAGAAGCCAGAGTGGTTGGTGTCCCTATTCCCTATTGGCAATTTGAGTAACCCCTTCAGAGGATGGCATGATAAGACTAGGAGGTAGGAAGTGGCTAGGCAGTTAGGGTAAAAAGACCCCAAAGAAATGTAGCCAGTTTCTTGGCTAAAAGTGAAAATGCCCTTGGGCATGTTAGCAACATACTCTGTTCCAAAGGCCAAAAATGTCAAAAATATTTGGGAGCTTGTATCTAATCTTTAAAAGATTTTAGGGTTACCTCTTCAGAGAGGGGAATGTTGGAGGGGAGGGAGTGCGCATGGATTTGATCAAAACACCTTATATGCATGTATGAAATTCTCAATAAAGTTTTTGTAAAAATTTAAAAAAACAGAATAGAAAGGCAGAGCTCACACAGAGCTTCCTAAAGAAGCATTCTGAGTTAGTAGTGGCCCAACCCAGGACTGCTATTTTGACTCTATTCTCAAAGAGATTTCTCCAAGCATTCTCTACTAAAATCCATTTACATTAAATCCCCACTAGAGATTTCGTTTTCTTGGCTTCTGAACAGTTTCCTGGAGAAAGCAGACTCTTACCTTCACGTATCTTCTGAAGAAGTCTCTTGGTGCTCTGACATCTCTTGAGGTCTATGCCAACAGCCATTCTCTTCCTCCCAAGGTCTTAGGGAGTTGGAGAAATCCCAACACCTGCTGCTACCACTGAGTGTCGAGGCTAGGAAAGTTTGAGGGTTCTGGCAGCAGGACCATTGAGCCACAGCCAAAGCTCGGGAAGCCTTAGCAACTGAAAGCAAGTATAGAGGGCTACATGGTACCCAGCACGGGCTCAATTATAGCAGCAGGAGAAGGAATATTCCCCACCCTCTCAAGGGTTTAGAGGCAGCCATTCAGGGACCAAGGTACTGCCAAGGGGCAGTGCCAAGGAGACAGAGACATGACCAGCCAGCACAAGACCCTGGGAGAAAGGGAACAACCAGCACAGAGCTCAGGTAGCACTTGGAAAGGCTCACCAAGGTTCCCACCAGAACACAAGAAGCAATGGAGAAATGCAACAAACACATGGGGGCAGCCATTCACGCATCCCACAGAAAGCCGAAACACAGGTGAGGAGGGGTGGAGAGAGTTCTAGAAAGAAAAGGAACACGTATTACAGTGTGCCTGTTGTACTGAGATTCAAGTTCCAAAAGTGACATAAGATCACTATATCCTATCATTGCAACTTTCATATCAAATAAATTGACAAATGTTAAAAAAAAAAAAAAAAAATCCCAGGAAGCTGATCCACAAGGCCACAAGGCCACAAGGCCACAAGGCAAGAGTTTGAAAGGCAAAGTTTGGGGCTGGAGAGATGGCCCAGCGGTTAAGAGCCCTGGCTGTTCTGTCAGAAGACCGGTGTTTGAATCCCATACTCGCATGGCAGCTAACAACTGTCCATACCTCCAGTTCCAGGGAATTTGACACTGTCTTCTGTCCTCTGTGGGCATTGCATGTACTGACATACATGCAGGTAATACACTCGTACACATAAAATAGAAATATCTTTTTGAAAAGAAAGGTAAAGTTTTGGGAATTGGAACAGAAAAGAGACAAAGATTAAATTCAACTGATTTTTAATTTGAAAACTAATTATTTTATAAAAGTGCAACACGTTCCATCAGGTATATCACCTCCCACCAGGATCAGAAGGCGGTGAATGAAGGGATTTAATGAAGTAAGAGGAGAATTTGAAGGAAAAGAGGCAAATGGGCCAAGAGTACACAGAGATGAGAGTAACGAGAGACGGAAAAGTAAAAGAGAGAAAGAAAACAGGGGAGAAGGAAGTGACAGCCCATCAGGGAACTCCTCAGGCTCAAGTCTCCTGACTCCCTGTGCAGAATGCTGCACTTCCCAGAGGTGCTCAGAGCCCACCACTCATAGCTCTTCAACCGTAAACAAGCCCTTTAGCACCCTGAGCTCACTGACTATGAAATATTAGACAGCTGCAAGAGAGAGCGATCCTGAGATCATTCTGCTTTGGTAAACTGGATGAAATTAAGTCAGAAACTAAGTTTAAACACTGAAAAACTATAATAATTTCCTAATATTTACCAAATAAAAATCTGGGATAATTTAGGCACTTGTACTTTATCAAGACCAGAAGCACATTAACCTTGCTTAATATTTTAGACTTGCTTTAGACACAGGTGTGTAGAAACCATCTTACAAAAGAGTAGTCATATGTGTGTAATTCTTCACTTCAGGTACTAACTTCTAATCCAAAGCAGTAAAATACTAATAATATTCTACTTTAATTGGTATCAAAAAACTTAATTTTTCAATTAATTAAAATAAACTTTTTAAAAGAAAATTTCACTTCCCTTCCACGTTTCCAAAAATGTATATTTTTAACAATACATGAAATAAATTAAGCAGGTATTTTTTGAAAGGGGTCACTTAAATCTGATAAGTCACTATAACCAGACATTGATATGACAGGAAATAAAACCAGTACTACAATTTACTCAACTCTGAGTAAGCAATTAATATTTTAGTGGAAGAAACCGGGATTTTATAAAGAGAGAGGGTTAAGAATCTCAATTTGCTTTTTAAAAAATTACTATCTATAGGCACACACAAGCCCATGTACATGATATGTAGGGGCACATGTGCCACAGCACATTTAAGGAGGTCAGAAGAAAAACTGTGTGTGCTCAGTTCTCACTCGGAACCTTCACATGGGTGCTTGGGATTCAATTCAGGTCACCAGGCTTTCATGGCAAGCATCTTTTACACACTGAGCCATTTCATCAGCCCTCAATTCCGCATGAACAATACTGCACCAATTGGTTTAGATTCTGGCTTGGGCTAAAACTTAAAATTTTAAAACATTCTATCAGTGAGAAAGGTTTGGAGAAGAGTGGGTAAGTCCTAACAGAAGGAAGAAAGAAAGCTGACCTTTCACCTAGTATGATGGTTTCATTGCTTAGTCAACAAATCTACTTTACTTTGTATTTCTGCATATATTCTTTCAATCCCATCTAAAAAAAAAAAAAAAAAAAAAAAAAAAAAAACAAAAAAATGAAAAAAAAAAGGGTGATCTAAAACAAAAACAAACCAAAAAATGTATAAACAAATGGTGATCTGAAACAGTAGAGCTCATTTGTTTAAAACTTTTTAGACCACGTGGTATGCAAGATAGTAGAAACAGAAAAATTAGCATTTTGTATAAATAAAGAACATGTTGCTAATAAATTCTTACATGGGTTAAGATAACCAACTACAGTCCCCTTAAATGTTGTTAAGTGCCAAACAAGAAAACATTTTGAACAACTGTGCTCAGAACTGTATCATCAGTACCATCAAATGTGCACAGCACCACTGCTACTCAGCAAATATTTATAATGAGTAGGGATGCAAACTCTTAGAGTTTAAGGGCAAAGAAGTTTGTTAAAAGTGAAAATAAAGTTAAACAAGTTTCTTTTTGCATCACTTGACAGAGCCTTCACCATTCACTATGTTATAGTAATTGTTGCAGATTTTACAGAATATGTACTAATCAGTTGTTTTCCTATACAATTGTTCTAGGAAAATTTGGTTAATATCCTTTTAGAAAATTTAAAATTAATATTTTTTCTAATCTTTGACATAGGTAAGTGGCTGTTATCTATTAGCATTTTAAAGAAATCATGAGTAAATACTATACATCTGTACTTCTGTACATCTGTCAAATATTTTTTAGCCAAAAACGGGTTCTAATTTGAAGACAGAAAAGTTTACACTAAAACCTTTGATCTAGCTCAATCCAAGTACTGGTACATAAATATATTAGTAACATATATCCTACATAGCTATTGGATTAATACTGTACTAATTTGCTTACATAATTACCTCTAGTTGAAAACAATATTCTTGGCAAGAACCATGCATATCTAACAACTTAATTTAAAATCTGCAATCTACTACCATGAATAAAAAAGGAGCTCATTTGGAAATGAAAGTAAAATAATTGTTTTCATACACTGGAAAATGTAGCTGTGGTTCAAATAAAGGGCAAGAATAAGAGACTGAGACTCAGAAATTAAACAGAAAATTACACACCATTGACTGCAATGTCTGTCTGATTTGAGGATTAGCTTTATCTGGGAGTAAATGTAAGCTCTACTTATGAAGCATAATTAAACTACAGATCAGAGCACTAAAGTGGAAACCACGGTTCCTTCCTAAAATAAGTTCTTGTTGCATACACTTTCAGAAGTCCTTTTCCCCTGGAGGGCAGGACAGTTCTGCTGAGTAAATCTGCCCCAAACATCTTAGTAAACTGGCTTCTTTCCCTCATTCACTCACCAGCATCCATTATCCAATTCCATGTTTTATCTTCAATAGATAAGATACAGCTTCTTCTTGCCATGATGCCATGAAAAGGATCCAGCATGGTTTCCTTAAACACTTCCTGTGTGACTGCCACAGTACCAAGAGTAAAGGGTAAGCACGCTTCCACCCGCAGCATTAGCAGCAGCAGCAGCGGTGGCAGCAGAAGCTGGAGTAGACTGTTCAGACCCACCTCCTGCAGGATGCTAGCCAAGGCATTGTTTACTCCAAACCCACAGGACTTTCCATGTGTTTGCACCTTTCCCCCAAAGCGTCAAAACAGGTGTTTTTCTGTGATCATACTTAAAATCTGTTCCCCAAACAAGGTGATACATACACTGTTACTATGAAATTCTAAGATTCCAATTCTATAGAGAAACTTGTTCTTCAAAGTCTGTTGTATGGAAGCCTTACATATCCTTTAAGTTCTCTTTACTCTCCTCATTCCTAATAAGCAAATGAACTAACACAAAACTTCCTGTTAGTGGAAGAAAGTTACCATGTAAAATGATTGTCACCATGCAATTCTGGTCATTTCTTTCATAATAACTCTATCTGCCTTCTGGACATGGTTACGCTTTTTGCAAATACTAATGGTTTAATAATCTTTACAACAGTTCAAATCTATTGGTAAATATCAAATGTCTTGAGTTTTATAGAATGAACAATAATTGTTTCCATATTTAACTTCTATTCAGATGTTACTGATCATTTATTATTATTCTCTTCACAAGCACTCAAGTTACCAAGTTGCTGGAATATGGTTAGACCACTAAGCCAAGCATGGAAGGGCATTAATAAGCTATTTACTTAAACGATTTGTCTATAACTACAATCCTGTATGTATAAAAAAATCTAGAAAGTTATTAATTTGTATTTTAAGTAGTTCAAGAAAGGGTAAGTAAAAAAAGAATAATATTCCCCTAATCACTGACTTATTATGGAATCATAAATAGGAAGGAAGTGTTCTCAGCAAAGCACAAAAGAGATGTCATTAGAAAACTGAAAACCTATGTACCTTATACCAAGTATAAGTACTAACAGAGCTCACCTCATCATCAAAGCAATAACAAAAGAAAAACTGCTATGGAGCACTCAGGAAGCAGGACTACCAAAGATCTCAGCAATGCCTCAACTTTGAAATTGAATGGGGGTTCTATGAGGTTAGGAAACTTCTCTCAATGCCCACAGAGGTTAGAACACAGGCTGTGCAGTCCCAAAGCGGGAACTCTAAGTTCTTTAATCAAAACTGCAACATCAATTTTGACTTCCATTTATCTGTGCATTGTATGTTACCCTTTGACAAGATGCACATTATAAAATACTGACATAACATTAAAATTAAATAATACCTAAAAATTTTTACAGTATTTTGTATGTCTGAAAATTCTCTAAGTCCTTTACAAGTACTGACTTGTTTCACAAAATGTGCTCCCATTTGACAGGTTTGCCCGATTGTGGGTGGAAGGCATAAAGTGTTACCAAAAGCTATAACTCTGAAAATTACCGAAGGTAAAATCTGGACCCAGTTATACATCTGCAAACTGACCTGCTGTCCACTCTACAGTCTCTGCAAAGGCCCACTCACTCCTATTTAAAAACATCATATAAATTATGTAAATAAGTACACATTTCTTTTAATGTTTACTACTCTTAGGAATTAACATATGTTTTATGTGATTTTCAGATTTTAGAATGTCAAGGACTAATCCGGTTTTCACATTTTTTAAAAGTGGGCTATACCTTCAGAGACACCAACTGGACTAGCATTATTGCCATCAGTGTCTGTCACTCTGCTTGGGGATTACAATTGCTGCCAGTCATACTTGTCTTTCATTCCCATCTTGGCACATGAATTTAATTATGTGCAAGGCTTAGACAATAATTATGAGTTCATGCAGAGCTTTAGAAATCCCAGGGTCATCCCAAGAGATAGGAAGCTAAAACCAACTTGGACCAAGCTACTTCCCTGAATATTGAGCAGCTGAAATGACCTTCCTTGAATCAACTGTGGAGACCAAAAAACATTTAGCCAGTCCAAAATAAGCAGCGAGGTCCCTAAAGGTAAGGCAAAGAGTACAGACGCCAACTTATTTCCCTCACTGGCTACAAGCCTAACACTGTACTACTAATTGTGGCTGCCTTCTGCTTATATAGGTATAGCTTAATATGAAGTAAAAGGCATACATGATTTAAGGAAAGACACTTCCCCTTGGTCACAATTTAACCATAAACTTTAAGAAACAGAGCCACTAGGCAGTATTTATCAAGAACTTACTTAGGTGTCTATATGGACTAACTTGAGGTGACAAGTCACTTGAGAGTTTATTTACTCTCAATTATTTCTAAAATCAAAAGTGCCCATGCCCATAGAGGGAGGCAGATGGTTCTATAGGTTTTAGTGAACTCTCTTCTCTGCATCACTCCTCAGTAGTGATGTTATATATGGGATCATACCGGCTTGATTTACTCACTAGATAACAACAGGTTCAACAGGTTTAAATCTGTCTCAGCATCCAGTCAGAACTCTGAATTTACACAAAATTACTCAAACTTATGCTAAAAAGTACATCCTGATATCTTTTGGTAAGAAAAATAAAGAACCCCACAGATTTTTGGAGAAGATGGATCTTAACCATTTCTTTACGTGTGGGACAGAATCTCCTCTCACCGCCCAAGCTGGCCTTGAACTTTTGTTTCCCTACCTTAGCCTCCTGAAAAAACAATTTTTATTACCTTGGCATTATTAAGTGATAGCTAGGAAGAATCATGAGTCATTTATGCTGTCATCCAAACAGATATAGATATGGACATAGACATAAGTTACAGCTTCTCAACCTATCCAGAACTTATGAGATTTGCAATGATGTTAGGGACGGTATAAGTACTAAGATTCCAATGTTAAGTTTCTGACCACTTAAATATTTAATGTATTTAAAAATATCAGTAAAGCAAACATTGATAAGCTAAGCACTTTTTTTTTATTCATCAGCCATTATTGGGTCTACTCCCATTTACTTAATTGTTTTGAACAAGGCTTTATATGAAGAGAAATGCATTAGTAAACAAACACTGTGGTACACTTAAGTCAGAACAGATGAGGTTTTAGTAAGCATCCCTAGTGGATAAACGCTTCACTAATCTAAAAGAACCGATCTATGGAGGAACAAGAGAAAAGCTCTATCTGTGCAACACAATCCTGAGTCATCTGTCCTTACAAGTTTCTATTTTAAATAAACCTGGTTAAAGAAAATCCTCAAGTGACTCAGTCTGACTTAGTGTGCCCAAAGCAGGAAAAGGAAGGACTTTCGGTGTTTGAGATAACACTTGTCTCTATACTTTAGAAAAGAACCATTTCCTATTCAGTTGTGCCTGGTGCAGGAGGAGGAAGGGACAGACTTTTTTTTTTTTTTTAGCTAGAATTTACCTCAGCAAATATTGTGCACATGGACGATGGCCGTGTTCTAATTATAACAAAGCTGACAGGAATGGCCGACTGGATACTGGCTTTCTGTGAATTCAGTGATACAAAATGACATATTCCACAGTTAGATGAAATAAAAGAAATTTTGGATCTGTAGATTAGAGGAATTTTAGATGCAATAGTCATTTCTACACTTAAGTGGAAAGCACTATGTTCCCTAATAAAGCCGGTGGTATCCTGGTTACTATTGTATTTAAAATACACATGATGTAATTTGTATTGCTAGAATTACTAAAAGACCTGAGGATTTCATCTCTTAAGTATGGATACAGAGATAACCAGACAAATAGCATCACAAATAACCGAGTTCCAGCAAGAGCTTCCCTTGACTCTGCCTATCTTCCTCCTTAGACGGAAGTCCATCACTCAAGCTTGTGGTCCATACTTGACAAGATGTTAATAAAGAAATAGCATACCATTCAAGGTTTAACTCATATTCCTGTTCAGCCTGTTCTCATCACCTATTTTTGAGGCAGGAATAATATTATTCCCGTTTTATAGATAAGATGACAACAAATTCAGTTTCTTGAATGTCCCTACTAATTTTAGTAGATACCGTAGTGTGACAGACTTCACTCACAACTTTCTGGTTTGGTTTAGGGGCTGATGCAACTTTTTACAGATTATGTAGAACATAATTTATATTTATATATAAATTTATATTTCTAGGAACGCACAAAGAGTTTTTAAAATATTTGGAGATTGCTACCCCTTTAGTAGTAGATAAATAAATGTACTATAAATGTTAAATTCATTTCAAAGAGTACACAAATGCAAAAGATTCAGAATGCTTTTATTTTTATTTAAGATTTAAATGGAACTTCAGCTTGTCTGGAAGGACACAGACATTTTTCATTCTTTACATTTGACACTGCTGCCCAGCTAAGTCGGCTCTGCTGAGGAGTAACATCCTTCTCTTATTTAACAAGCTTCTTAAACCTGAACACAATTTTTCCATTTCTGTCCTACCTACTGGTGAGGAGCCTGACTGACGTTTTGGGGTTCAATGTTAGGGTATTCCTCTTTTCAGGCCATTGCAAACCCCAAGGGGCTCCCACTTGCGTCTTCCATTCCACACTCCAGGGAAAATATGCCTTTCCCGTCCCCGTCTACACCTTCCTTTCCTTCTGGAACTGACTCATCCTCCTGTTATTCCACTGTCAGCTCTTCCCCTGCTATTTTTTGCATGTTGTACAAGGTTTACTTTGTAACGAGCTCTTCTGAGAATTTTACTACTATCTCCTTGAGGCTAGCCTTTCCTTTTCGGTAGATTAAAACAGTCAATATTTATGTCTTAGCAAACTTTGTTGTCAACTTTTGTGCTATTTTCATGAAACAATTTTCCTCTAGTCAAAAATACAACCGCATTTCAATGGACAAAAAGAAATATTCGTTTGTTGATCTTCACAGTTAAATTCAGTCTTACCCTTAGAGTTACCAGAGACCACACTTGGCCTTATTTTTTTTCATTCCTCCTTTCAAATTTCCCGATAATGTATGCCAGGGAAGGAAAGAAAATGCCACTCCTTTAAAGATCTCTTTCTTCCCAGCACTGCTCTGTAACATTATACAACATGCCAGCATAGCATTAAAAGCACAATGTAAAGCTTCCCTATTGTCTAACTTCCAACTGCAAAATATACTTTATACCAAGACATTGCTTTCTACTCTAATCTCGAGTAATTATAACAGCTACAATTACAGTATCTGAACATGAGAAAACTTTCTAGTTTATAGAAAGAATCTAGAAGACGTTAAGAATACAATGATTGTCTAATACATTCTAAAATCTACAACATAGAATTACATTCTCGGGGCTGATCAGATGGCTGTGTGGGTAAAGATGCTCGTAACACAGCCTGGTGTCATAAGTTCAATCCCTGGAGCCCACATGAATGCTGAAGAGTGAAGTGACCCAACAATCTTGTCCTCTGACTTCCACAGACTTGCCTTGGCATGCACATCCACACATGTCATGCATTCAGAAACACACACACACACACACACACACACACACACAATAATAACTAAAATGAATTTAAAAGAATTACATTTCCAACAAAACAGCAATAAGAACCCAAACCCGAGATTTGCACAGCACATCTTTTGATAAACTCTACATGGCAATATGTTTATGCTCTCACAGTCATAGGATACTATCAAGAAAAAGGAAACTTTCTAGTCCTGGCTGTCCATACATACATACAAAAATGTTCAAAAGCCTTTAGAAATAGTATGCTGTCTACAATCCTTAGAACTTGTACAATTTTACCATCCAAAACCTTTTTATAATATGCAAAAAACAAACATTATAAGGGATAATGACATCACTATCCTGTCACCCTCACTAGAAGCACAACCAAGCACAAGTCTCCACTGGGCTAAATCAGCACAGAAGCTCCTCACTTACATTTAGTCTTCAGGGAATTCCGGTTATTCTTTCTTCTAATTTTACTTCTTCAAAATAAACAAATTAAATTAAATTTCCTTTTCTATCACAGACAAGACCCAAATAGTTCATTTATTTTTCTTTGGGTCAACAACAAGAACTCCAATTCCAAATTCCTTTTTGTCACTGTTTTAGATAAGGCAAAGAATGTGAAGTCAGCTAAAAACACTGCAAGTTTGTGGGTACACTATATGATACCAAATAGCAGTCAGAAAAGACAAATTTACATGCAAAGTGGTTTTATTTTTTCACTCACATCATGAGTAAAATCAAAGTCCAGCTATGTATTCTGTGGCAGAGACAGGGATCATGTCTACATCCTAACAGCCATCACAGTGCTTTTCAAAGAACGAGATGATCAATAATTACCCCTGACAAGGCATTCAAATCAAAAGGATATATATATATATATTTGCTAAACAGAAAAGAAACGGAACGGAACAGAACAACTGACACCATAGAAAAGCATCAAAATATGTCAGTTTTAGAAATGATTAGAAGAGGCAATTAAGAATTTTCCCAAGCTGGGCGTGAGCATGTATTTAATCCCAGCACTTGGGAGACAGAGGCATGCAGATCTCTTTAAGATCGAGGCCCGTCTTGTCTACATTGTGAGTTCCATCCAGGCCAGTGGGGGTTTCAGGGAGACCCTGTCTCCAAAAAACCAAGAAATAAAAATAAAAATCCCCAAGAGAAAAGTCTTTAAATTTATTAGAATAATTTGATGTAATGTTTCTTTGGTTGTCACCCAGGTGGGCTCTTACTGGTTGAGGGTAGCATGAGTTTGAAGTTCTGATCCTCCGGCTTCCACACCTAGTGGTGATGGGACTGCAGGCTAATGGGTTGCCACCACCTCATTGAAAGTCATGACTAGGATCAAACCCAGGGCCTCTGGTATGCGAAGGGCCTCTACACACTAAATAACATGACCTAGAATAATTTGAATAGATGTTTGATTTTATCTAGATCTTATATTAGATGTTTATATTGATTATGAAAGTTGATAAATCAAAAATCACGTATTTCTCCAATTTCCTGATAAAAAGTATATTTCATAAGGCCAAATAGTGCTATTACTCAGTACTACTAAAGAATAGGTCTTTGTTGGGAAACTTCTCACAATAATGCATGTATAATTAAAAGTCGCTATTTTGCAATCCTTAAAAATATTATGGCACTATAAAATAATCAACAATAAAGTAAAAACACTGGGTCTAACAAACCCTGATAAAGGTGTCACAGGGCTTAAAGCAAGCTGAGCTGAAGTCACGACAGACTGCAGCATCAGAAGCAGGAATAACTGAATATGAAGATGAAAACACAGCTTGGGAGAGCAGCAGACATTGCATCCAAAACTGGGGATCGTTTGTCAAGGCCTACACTTTGAAACATGTCACATAAAAGAAGACGCCGAGGGTGCTGCTGAAAGGAGCAGAGAGCAAAGCCACACAGAGCTAGATTTGCTTTGTTCTGTAAGTATGTAACCTCGAAATGTGTTTATTTTAATGAGTATATTTAAATAAGAAAGTTCAAATTATCAATAGCAACATACACTATAATGTTAAAAGAATTAACTACTTGTAATAATAGCATTAAATAAATATAGTTAAGCAAACTTTCATGTATGTAAATGACCGAATTATTAACAATGATTCTACCACTTTTCAAAGTTTTTTTTTCTTAAATTCTCTCTCTCTCTCTCTCTCTCTCTCTCTCTCTCTCTCTCTC
>NW_008330327.1:1154037-1161263 GCF_000622305.1 Nannospalax galili
TCTCTCTCTCTCTCTCTCTCTCTCTCTCTCCCCGGTGTCTCTCTCTGTCTCTCTGTCTCCCTGTAGCCACAGCTTGTCTGGAACTCACTATATAACGTAGACAAGGATGGCCTGGATATCACAAAGATCCATTTTCTTCTGCCTCCCAAGTGCTGGGATTAGAGGTGTGGGCCACCAAGTCAGGCTGTTTACAAAATAAGATTAGCAAATGAATAAATACATTTAGATACACTTTAAACACAACATTTACCTTTCACATATTATTCAGTATGATATTAAAGAGAATCAATATTTAGCAAAGTGAGAAGGAGAATTGCTACAAAAGTTTTTCCAGAGTGAAGTGAGGCTGGGATGTGTCACCATTCCAGGTGTGCAAATCACTACTGACATGCTATTGAATTTGCTTTTCAGGAGCCCACAGCCCACAGCTAGTTAACAGAATCCAGGGTTAAACTGATTTCTTAAAACAAATGCAATTCATGACACCATGTCATGCTTATTAAACTCATATGAAAAGGTGCTTCTGAGCCTTGTAGAGTATTTGCACGTGCTGCTTTCAGATTTTTCTGGTCTCAAAATTATGGCGCTGGTCTTTGATGGGGTCAATTAAACCACTAATTGTATTCCTAATATTTATAAATTGCAGAAAAAAGGTCAGTTTTTTAGTTATCTGCTTTAAGGAGACTAGAATTAATGATCAAAAATAGAAGAAAAAATCAATCTAAAATATTACTGTCTAGTTTGCAACACTAATTCATTATTTCTTCACTTTAGTTAACATCTTTTATAATCCAAACAGTTTAGACTGAGAATGATACATACTTTTTATTTTTGTGTTAGGCCAACTTAGTAAAATAGGCTAAATTCAAATATTTATGTTAGTCTATATAATAGCTACTTTTCTTATCTTTGACATAGTTTTTCAAAACATGACTTCTTCAATTTTTAATCAAACACAGACCCTGATATACTGACTAGGATTAAATAGTTGTTTTAATCCTAAGGTCGGAGAAAGGAAGGTTTCGGCATGGGTCAGGACGTGTTAATTTTGGAAACATTATACATTCCATCCCATTTTAAATCAAACAAAATTCAACTGAATCTATCTGCAGTCTACTATGTGGTGTTCTATAGCCAAGCAAGATTCACAGGTGACTAAGACATATCTTTAGATTTTAGAAGTTTCCAGACAAGGATCCTGGAATTTTAAAAAACCTAACAGCAGTGGAATGTAATAGGAGAATGACAGAGTTCTAATATGTTTCTCTTTCACTGAATATTTCTGCAGTAACATAACACAATGAAATATCACTTCATCATTTTCTCAGTTTCTATTCTATAGCAATATTATCTGGCTTTTTAAAAATGAGAATGAAAAGGCTCTAGACAAGGGATTCAGAGGGGCTCAAGGGAAACCTGAAAGGTCCAGATTTTAAAGCAAAAGAATGAAAAGCCTCAAGAGCTTAAAAGTAGATTTGATTAGAATTTCTTTTCAAGTTAATATGCCACTATGTATCATACAAATAGGAAGCCAGACTGACACACAGAAATGTAGTTATTGATACAGATGCCTTGAAATTATGATGAAAATGCATATCAGGCTCCACCTGCTGCCTCTCATGCCTTTTATTTTCCACTTGCAAGATGAGAAAATTAGACTAACTTCCTAATTACCAACAAACAAAATGAATGTTGTCTGAAGGCCTTGTCCACACTCCTCTCCTCTGAGCACCAGATACACAAAAGGTTCACTGTTATATGGGGTATAACTCCATAGTGTGGGAAGCCATTCTGAAAGCAGGATTTTTATAAGATTCTAGGAAGACTCATCTTCCCTGAAAACACACATTGCTTGTAAGAAGGTCGGGAACATCTACAATAACAGCGCAGTGTGACTTATTCTTCAGGAGACGATGTCCACAGATTGTGAAAATTCTTGAAAAAGCCAAAAAGTCTCTAAGATTGTAAGATTCTCTTGGGGACTGGAGCATTACCAGCTGCATACATAATTATTCCACTCTAACCCATAATGAGCCTCAAGTGCTAAATTTTTAATACCTCTTGATGCTTCTTCAAAGTGGATAAATGTAGGTTCCTCTGGAATCAGATACTTAACCGCCAGCACTGTTGGCAACAACAGTTAGTTATATAGATCCTTTTTACTCCCTGTCACTATTTTAAAATATGGCTTATACCACTCTTAAAATTAGTTAGCAATTTAGAAATAATGAGAAAATTAGCAATTGGCAAGGTTGACACATACACATTTTGGGTCAAGATTCTCTTTTTAACTTCAAGTTGAAGGTTTTCAAACTATAAGGTAGTCACTGAGAAGATAAAACATTCTTCTAATATTGGAGTATGGAGAACTTGAAGCATAATATAGGCATGTGAGTCCCTATAAAATACCATAGACCTTTATAAGTGTTATTAATTCTATATGAAAAGTAATGATAATTATAGCTGTAGTCTGGATTCTGTATGAACGCAAACTGATGAAAGCCTTTCTGGATATTCTCAATAGAATCAAAAAAGAAACAAAATCCTGATGTTGTTATCTGCTCTTCCTGAGAGACTTCTGACGGGTAAACCTTGTTCTTTGTGAAGCCTCCATAGTTTTTCCAACAAAGCATTCATGAACAGGGAGTTAGTATTTTTACCAAAATAACTGTGCATCAGCAGCTGTACTAACCAATTATCAACCCCTCCCCAGCCTCCCGTCATGTGCTGTACAGACAGCTACAGTGTCAGGAAGTCCTAAAGGTCCGAGGAGCTGCCAGAGCAAGATAACATAAAAACGACATGAATCCAGAAAAAGTCCTGCTCTAGAAATATACCTCAAGAGAACAGGAATGATCCATTCTTACGCCAGTTAGAAAGATCAGTGCTACCATAAAAGAAAATATTGTAGTCCTTAGAGAAGTTTCCTTACTGCATAAAAACAAATTCTGTAAAGCTGTATTTAAAATAATTTAATTCTGTTAACAAATACTGTTCATGGTTAGGAAGAAATATTTCTTTCAATTTAACAAAAGGCAAAGAGATTCAGGTACCACATATAGATGTGTGATTGTTCCTGTTCTTAAGGAACTTAAGAGCTGGGGAGGAAAAATATACAAACTCTCTATAAAATCAACACAGTGTGATCTATTCCGTGCTGTATAACATGTAAGGAAATGCATACAAAAGAAACTGTCCACTTCATGAGGCGACTCACCTGAGCGATATCTGACAGTGTCAGGCTTCTGAGAGGAAGAATACACACTGAGCTATTCAAGTTGGTCAGAGATGTAAGAATCTGCTAAGAGTCAAAGCAGCATTTGTTAAGAATGAACTGTCTATATAGAATATTACATGATAGGAACTTAAAGTTCAATTATTGAAAATTGCCTTTCATAGAAATTTTGTAGTATTAAATTTTATAATTTAAAAGGCTGTAAGAGTCAATGTTGGGGAGTACTGGACCAAAACAATGTCTTCTAGACATAGCAGGGGCCTGCTCTCATGAAATCACAGCTGCTGTGGTTGCTTGCACAAGACCTGTACCAGTCAGTCAACATTCCATCATGGAGGGGGATGGGCTCATGAAGAACTATGGACAGACGATAGCTTGTGTGCAAAGGAAAGTCAGTTTTGTTTTCTTTTTTAAGGATGTGCCACATGGTAGACTGACAACCTTCCAGTGGTTGGCCCCATACCAATGATCATATGGGCAGCATGACTTGGACTTGGTAGGCTATCGTTTTTTAAGGCAGGAAATTGGGAAGGTGTGAGGAATGGATCTTGGAGAAGTTAGGGGGAGGAGTGATCAAAATACATTGTATGAAAGTCTCAATAAATAAAATATATTAAAATTCTATGGTGTGTATATATATGCGTATATACATATATGGACAACCATGTAATTATTTGGAGAGTTTTTTGTTAAAAAACAAATTATGATATGAACTTGAATGCTTACCAACAAGCAAAGTACTAGATTATTCAGGGAGATTTTTGAGTTGCTCTGGATTAGGCAGTGGGTTTTGGTTGTAGGGTATGTCATGATGCTATTCTCATGAAATGAAGACAGCATCAGCCGCCTTTTTATCTGACCTGGCAACAAGCCATGTTTCGAAGGTCTTAGTGACCTGGACCTTTATGAATATGATTAAGCCTTAAGCCCTACTCTTGACACTCTTTATCCTAATATGTAAAATGAATGTGTTACATAGTCTTCTCAGACCTCCATGGCAGCAGTCCATGGTTCGCTAGAGTTTAATGCTCAAATCAGCAAGGGAAAAACTCACCTATAAATACTAAACAAAATTCAGAACAGCGTATGAATAACCTAGCTGCAAAGAAGAGATAAATCTTAAATGTAGGAAAAAAGTTTAGCTTTTATAGACCACTGAAGTTTTCAATCTTCATGTTTTCTTAAAAATGATTTATTTGAAAACCAAACAGCTCAACGATTTGTTACTCTAAGTCATGTTAGTGAAGATTTAAGTACAGGCACAGTAGAATCTAGATTATTCTTCCAGGTTACTTCAAAACATTGCTGGCCTTTGCTCTAGTGCAAATAAAAGTAAGCTAGGCTGTGACAGTAGTTTTAAATACTAACCAGATACTGAAAACTCACAACGATCAGAAGTTAACTAGCCAGGACATTATAATTTGAGAGCTGGCTGCAATCTCTGAATGACTTGTATGTCTATTCTTTGAAACTGTATTGATTTTATTTCTAGTCTTCGAATTGACGTAAAAGCTGATTATGGCTTAGAAATGAGATTTGCAGCCTGGCCTTTCAAAGATCCACGCAGTAATATACCCAGGGGTTTGAATCCACCAAGCTCATGCAAAGTACTACACATCCGGATGAATACTTGCTGCTAGACAATGAATCTTTTCAAACTACCTATAATAGAATCTGTAAACCCACAAATAAGTGATTTTCCATCGATCAAGGCCTATTTTAATTCAAATGCCATATTAAACCAGAGAGTGGAATAAATTTACAATAATTTTATAAGCCTAAAACACTTTATCTTTCTGCTTTTGATGAGATACAGTTGTATTTACTCTACTGTAGTAAAACATACATACACGCACACAACGCAAACACGGGCACACATACGACAGGCACAGGCACAGACACACACACACACACACACAGACATACACACACACACACAGACACACACACACACAGACACAGACACACACACACACACACATACACTTTTCAAGAAATAAACTCTCCAAATTTCCACCACTATGGCTGAACTAAACTTGTAATAGTGTTATATAATTTCCTATTGGGCTTCAAGATAGCACTCATTAATTTGAAATGCATTAAGCGGTACCCTTTCAGGAATATTTATAAAAAAATACATTTTACTGATAGAATTAAGCTCAGAATACATGTAAGTTAGATTTGTCTTCCCCATCCCAATGGTGACCTGCTTTTCTGTTGAACAATTACGAAGACGAACCTTTTTCAGCTCATCTTATGAATTACTTCTGTATTTCCTTTGCATTGTTAGACAGTCTAGAAAATTGCCTGCTTGACTTGCTCATGCTGTCAAAATATTCTACAGGCTAAGGATGACCATCAATTTTCTGCTTCCTAGAACAACACACAATTTATGCCTGAAGGTCTAAAGTGACAGTGCTTGGAGAGTTAGGATGAGGCCTATGAGCTAGTACTTTATAAGAGCACAGGCACACAACCTGTTCACCTGCCATATCAGAAGATTACTACATTTTACACAAGTAAACTTTTATATATTTAAATCCATTATAATTTAAAGATAAAGATTAAATGAGAAAAGTAATATCTTAAATGTGCAGGAGATTGTCATCCTTTTAAATAAGTAAATTACTATAAATAAGGAAAAATTAGAAATTCAAAGAGAAGATTGTTATTGGAAATCACCTTTAGATAGAATTATTTGAAGATAAAGAAATAAAATATGTAAAGGTATGAAACCACAAAAAATAAAAGAGTTATAAAATCATACTAGGCAGACACCGGAATGTCACATTTGTGGAAAAACTCTGTAAGAATGCTTTAAAATATAATACATCATATTATCATATTTATCAACTACGTAGCTTACTGTCAATAGAGAAGGTACCGACAAACGAAAGATTTGCATTAGACTGACACACACTCATTGCAATCAGTATACAAGTTCTTTTCATTTTTTAGACAACAGTAGTCATGGAAAACAGTATTTAGAGAAGAAAATATAATTTTTAAATAGAAATTTAATGAAATGGATTGTTCTACCTTCTGACCATGAGAAAGAAAGTGGATAAGAAAGGTAGTTTCTAAAATTATGCTTTCTGAAAATGATCCATTAGGAAAAAAAGTCAGCTCTGTATTAGTCTAGGACACTTGAAGATTCCCAGCTAGTTTTAGCCTTAGGAGACAAATGACTCTTCTGTGTAGACTGAACAGTAAACTACTAGGTCTTGACCACCAAGCTGCACTGAAGCAATGGTTATCAGTGGGGAACACACAGCTTAAGAAAAACAATCTGATCATGTCTGTCGGTTTAGAGGTTCCAACCAGGTACAGAAGTTGGGAGAGCACCATAGAGTAAGAAAATACACTTTCCACAGGCCTCTGGGTGGAAGCCTGGCACAGTATGTCTTTCTGCCCACTGTCGGCACATGATAAGAACACCGACTCTCATACACTGAAGATCTTGCTGTGACACATTCCAAGGCAAGGTCTAACATGGGGCTCCTAGGTATTTGTAACAAGTGGTCTGACCTGTCCCATCTCTCACACTCTCCCATCTGCAACACACAGCTACCACATTACAGCTGTCAAAGTACCTAATAGGTTGATTGAGGTCAGTATTTAATATAAATTCCAAAAAAATAAGTCTGAATTGTTGATGCTTCCTCACTTTTCAAAATTCATACACTAGTCAATCAAGCCCAAGGTTGCAAAAGGGCATATGTGGGTCAAAATGCCCAGGTAGGTGTAATATTAGGATAGTGTACCTCCTCCTTCAGCTCACCCAGAAGCAAACATAGGTTTTTTTAAAAAAGGGGAGAACTTAGGAGTGTCTTTATTAACATTACTTTCATTACAGGTACCTCAATATTTTTCATAATGCAATATTTCCATTAGAAAAGTGTATGTATGAGAGAGAGAGAGAGAGAGAGAGAGAGAGAGAGAGAGAGAGAGAAAGTGATAATGGAAAGTTACCTAAATTGGAAATCATGCT
>NW_008330327.1:1161381-1179443 GCF_000622305.1 Nannospalax galili
TTTGCCCTCTGTTGACATTATCTAGAGAGGTCAGTCTGCTGGAAATGTTTAACTTTGGTTTGGCTCCTACCTTGGAGCTGATGGAAAGTAAAAACTTTTCCATGGATTAGAGCCAACTAAGCTTCTAAAACAAAAATAGCATTCATTAGCAGAGCAGGTGAACATAATCTTATTCTAATGTTGCATTTGTAAATATATACATAGATAGATGACTGATAGATGATAGCAGATGATAAATAGACGATAGATAGAAGATAGATGACTGATAGATGATAGATAGATGGCTGATAGATGATAGGTAGAAGAAGATAGATGATAGAGATAGATGATAGATAGATAGATAAATAGATGATATAGACAGATGATAGATAGATGATAGATAGATAGATAGATAGATAGATAGATAGATAGATAGATAGATTGCTCAGTTAATAAATGCTTGCTAAGCAACAGTAAAGACGAGTTTGGATCCCCAGCACCCACATAAAAGTGGGGCAGGTATGGATGTTTGTAATTCAGGCCCATTCAGGAGATGAAGACAGGAGATCCCCAGGGCAAGTTGGCTATCTATACTAGCCAAATCCAAGAGCTCTTGGTTCAGAAGAGATCCTTCTTCAGTAAATAGAGAGCAACTGAGGAACATATCTGCCATCACACTCTGGTCTCCACACATACTCAGATACACATATACACACATGCACCCACAGACATGCAAACACACACACACACACACACAGACACGTATACACACTTAAAGTTTGGGAAATCAGATTATCAGTGGCAAAAAAAGTAATTATCATCCCTACATTTTTACACTTAATAAAATGTATAGTATGGAGCAGAAAACAACCCAGGGCATATACAAAATATAACAAACCCCATTTGCCTGCTAACTTAAACTTTAGCCTACTTTTCTTACAGTTAACCCAAGTGTCAGCATTGGCACACACGTGCAGCTCAGTCTTTCTTCCTGTTTCAGATCCTGTAATATATCTTCCATATGAAACCATAAAACCTAAGTATTTTGTGGTATGGCCACCCTTGACTTTTATGGAAACACAAAGGTTGAATTTTAGGTTTTAAACATCTGCTAACTAAATACAAATTGACTACGTAATTCCAGGAAGGTATTATTGCACCACTTTTGACAATTGCCAAAAGGATGAAAATGAATTCTGTTTCCTGCCCTCAAAGGTGCTTCTATGATTTTCCTCTAATTGTTTCTCAACTTGCTAAAAACCTCAAATAGCCAATTCAATTAAACAACTTACTAGCAACTCCACTGAAGACAGATCTGATCCTCCTTCAACATCAAGTAATGCAGTTAACTCATACCACACACAAAATCAATACGCTGCAGTACAGAATGGGCGATAACCAATCACAGCCTTAAGAAGAAGGCAGCAGCATGACTCACTCAATCAGTCCATACATAACTCATATTTGCAATCAGAATCCAGTATCAACATTTACAGAAGCTCTTCTCTTGATAAAAACAAGAACGAACGGATACTCTTTTACCCAAGTCAAAGTCTCAAACTTGCAAGTTAGGATAATGCTTTTGGATATCTTGAATTATTTCAAAGACTAAAACTGGATAGTATCAATCACAAATAACCATGAAAGGAAAATGTGAGGTTGTGATCATCAGAATATGATGGGTTTGGATGCTATCCTTAGATATCTGAGGGAGGGAGGGAGGGACGGAGGGAGGGAGGGACGGAGGGAGGGACGGAGGGAGGATAGTTTACAAAGAAGTAAATATAAAAGAGCAAGGTTCAGAGAGTAAAACATGATAAAACGGGCTTTACACTTATGCTACTTTGTACAAGTACTTCACTGAATAAACATAAATTGTACATTTTGAAAAATTATAAGTCTTCAGAGGAAATATATGTATTACATTTATACCAAGTGTGAATTATTTATTGTAGAACAGTATAAAGCTAATGAAGTATTTGATTTAAGTGGAATTAAGGCCAGAACAGATGGTTATAACTAATTCCACTCACAGATAAATGCATTTATTAAATAAATTTTAGAAATAGACAAGAATTATTCTACTAATATTGCCTCCTTCACTTAAATCATAGACAGGTTAAGAATTTTGGGGGTATTTTCTCTTGATTTTGGATAAGTAAATAAGCTACTGTGTCCACAGTGTGCATTCATACATATCTCAGAAAGTAATTTTAAATTTTTACAATGATACAACACAGATAACTGCCTTCAGTGTAATATGCAAAACAGACAAAGGAAAATGATAATAGATGGAATTCCAGCATTTGGACAAGAAAAATAGTAATGGTTCTCATCTACTCCTTATTTATACAACATTAAGAGATTTATATGACATAATAAATATTACTGAATACTCAGAACCCTTCAAAGCAAGCATCAGATCCGTGTTACAGACAGGACAACAACTCAGCACAGTAAAGAGATTGGTATAAAGTCACCAACAAATCCTTTGGAATTAAATAAATACTTGGCTGAGCTATTTACTGGGTCTTGACTTTACTACAGAAAGTGAGTTTGGTTGTTTTGTTTTGTTTTGTTTCTGACTTATGTAAGTTTTGGCATAATGTTTTCTGTGATAATTCTGGGGATTCTACTTTGCTTAAAATTCTAGAAGTGGTACAGAGGTCTAAAAGGAACATGGCCACATTCTCATTATACACAGCATTAATATTTATTTGTAGTAGGAGTTTTCAGGGTAAATTCCATTCCAAGGAAAATACCATAAAGTCCAAAAGAGACATAAAAAAGCAAAACTAAACTAAACCCACAGCAAATTGATGAAGAAAGCAACCAAAGAAATAAAATTAAGAGACAAAGAGTATTGCTCACTGTTCCCCATAATCAACGTGGTTTTGGAGGCACAGTGAGCTTGGCTTATACCCAAAAATTGAATCTGTGCTCTACATTCAATTTTGTATAAACTATTTTTTAATGGCTATTTGCCTAAATTGATACATTTGAGAAAATGACTAAGGCAGAGAGCTGCTAATTCTCAGGGAAAAGACCCTTGTAATACAATCTCTTGGTGTTGAAATGAACTGCTCTGGAAGAATAATTATGTGTTGCGATATATACCACTAAATTCACAGAATGTACACTAATAACTAATCGATATCTCTTTAACAAGAGTTCAGGGTTACAATTTAAACTATTATTTAGTATATACTTCATAAGCCTAGGATGCTATTTAACATTCTCAAGCCCAAGTTTTTAGAACATGCTCCTTTTACCATATCATAAACAAAACGGAATCAAGAAGTATTACATTTGTACTCATTTTTATTTTTGCATATGATCCAAAAGTCTAAAAAAAATCTAGTGAACTATTTTAAAGTACTAAATATGTTATGTGAATAATTACTAGGTCTATGTATTTTGTCACTGTTGGTATAGTAAGCAAAAATTACAGATATACAAAGAACAAAATTTACTAATATTTTACCCTAGATAAGGTTTGAAATGTCATTATTAGAAGTCATAAATACATTAAGTATAGCATATGACAGGAAAACACAGCAGGAATCTCTGTCGAAAGTGTGAACGGCATCTCTTGAATTTTCACTTCACATAGACAGTTAAGGCTTAACAAAGCTTTTGAGGCACATATTTTGCTTTCCAGTATTATAAATCCCAGGAAAATGCACAAATTTGTAGTATTAGCCTCATACAAAGTGATATCTACAGTTGTATGGACTTAGATAAACATCAAATAATAAAAGAGATATTCTATTTTAACCAGAAGAAATAGGATGGTAATGAAATGACAGAACCTTATCAACTGCCCTTTTATGCCACGCAAGCCCTGCTGAGTCCCCGGAACCTCTGATGGGCTGTATTTCTCCCTAGAGCAGACTATTTTCGATTTTCTACACCACTCATTGTGTGTGTTGCATAAAATTGTAAATGCAGCTTGACCTGAAGTGAACATTCTACATTATCAGACTGCTGGTTAAAAATGTTTCATATTTCGAATGAGAAAAATTTACCAGCACATAATTATGGGTGGTATTCCTATGAAAACATATGAAAGAAGATGTTTTAAAAAGTATACTTACCTTAAATTTAGGCAATTTCTGTAACTCAACCAATACCTGCCCAGGTATGTCCAATACTCACATCTAGAGACTCAGAAATTAAACGCATTTTTATGCAAAAGATGATGTTACACTATTTCACAGTATTAATAGGTTAAGCAAGTTACACAGCATAAAGGCTCAAAGTGTAATCTCTAAGGGCAGATTGCCTTGTTGAGTCTTGGGTTAACTCCCTCTTGACTGTAACCTTGGAGAGGAAACAACGTGGAGAGGTAAGCTATTCTCAGCTGTGTACTTTATATAATTGATAGATGATGATCAAATCAGTAGAGGAAAATTAATCATTTCTCTATGTGTTACCTAAAAATCAATCTGACTCAGGTTCATCTCATAAAATTATAGACTCTGGTGGTAAGCTGTAGAACTCTCTTACTATATAAAAACCAGCACTGTGAGCATTCTTATACGCATATGAAGACTATCTTGCAGCACATGTCATCATATCTGAAATTCACCCACACATCACACACTGATTAAATGTCTTCAGTACATTTCAGTCCAAACCTTCAAGAGACATATGAAGACACTTAATACCTACTTGAACTTCATGTGGGTATACGTGCATTCTGTTTTGATATTTGGGGCATTTAGAAATTGAAGACTAAGAAGAACTTATTTTATGATCATTTGACTCTTTGCTGAACTTTGTTGAAACTTCAGTTATAACAACCATTAGTCTATCAACACTCAAAGAGGAAAAACTTTGTGTGGTTTTCACTCTTACAGTAGGAGTGCATAATGTCTAGTATAACAGGTAATGAACAGAGAAAATAAGAATTGAGACTTTTCCTTCGTCTAAGATGTATGGGTGTCATATACTTTGGACCATTCTGTGGGGGGGTGTCGTCATCTATGCGGCACACATGTAACTATTCTTACTGCCTTGAGACAGTGTCTCTCACTGAACCAGAAGCTTGCCTTTTCACCCAGATAGGGAGCTTCTGGGATAGGCCTGTCATCACCCCCAAATGATGGATTTATAAGTGCCTGGCTTTTTGTGGAAGTGCTGGAATTTGAACTCAGGTCTCATGCTTGTATACTAGTGTTCTTAACTACTGACTCACCATCCCTGCCCCTTATGTTCTTAATTAAACCTTTACTGTAAAATATGTACATATTTCTCATGAGAATCTCTTCCCTAGCATTATTTATTCTTAGTAGAATACAGATGCCAACAATCAATAATAAAGATGCTAAAACAAAATTCATTCTGTGTATATTTTGCATTTCTTACTCTGCATATTTAAGCCTGAGTATTATATGGTACATATTAAAACCTAAACTTCGATCATGGATCAAAAGTATTAGAGAAGCTACTTAAATAGATTCAACTGTAAAAATATTTACAACATAAATGACTCTTCTTAAATATGAATAATATATTTTTTAGATTTTTAAAATTTTTTGCTTATTTTGGTTTTTACTTATATTTGGGTTTGTTATGTGGACATTTCTTCCCTTTATTACTCTGCTGTGATTCATGAGAAACAATATCTGGCAGTTGAAGTTCATAAGATAAAAAAAGAAGGTCCAACAAATAAAATTCCGATGATAATCTTTTCTCGTGGCTAGACTTAGATTTCATTAGTTACCACTTAGCCATGAAGATCTGTGAGATAATGTGAGGACGGTTTACTCAGAACACAGCTCTTTCTTAACAAGATCTTTATATAAATGAATTCTTTGTGTTATTTCTTTCTTCACGGTTCATTCCTTGGTTGCCTCCCTTTAAGGAGAATTATCTTTTGCAAAACCATGTCCTCTACCAAAGAGGAATTTGGAATTTGGCTTTCTCCAAAGCCTTTCTTTCTTTCTTTCTTTCTTTCTTTCTTTCTTTCTTTCTTTCTTTCTTTCTTTCTTTCTTTCTTTTTTTTTCCTTTTTTTTTTCTTTCTTTCTTTCTTTTTTTTTCCTTTATTTTGGCCCTCTGTAAGCTGGATCTGTCTAGTTATAAAAGCTTTCTCAATTGGGACATGCCACTAGACTTATTTTCAGTCTATGGACGATTTTGGAATATTAGATGAGCAATGATTTCTGAAAGCAAATTATCATCTGAATGCAGCAATATGGAAAAGAATGAATTACAGAAGTAATTCACCCATCACAAGCGGACCCCAAACACTGATTATGTCCATATCTGTGCAGAAATGGAAAATGGCAGAAAAACTCCTCAGCTTCCTAACTTTAATTTTCCATGTTTTCCTTTGTGTAATTTACTGTCAGCTATTAACTGCAGATGCTGCCTACCTTATGTAAGAACATCCTGGACCTAGGTATAAGCAGCTCTGTAAGTATGGATTGCAGGCAGAAAGATAAATTCTAACTTCATACCAGAGTCATGTGCGACTTGAGAAAACCGAGCTTGGGACCTGGTAGTCAAGCCTCAAACTCATACTAGCATAAACTACAACACAGATACTGCTAGATAACCCAGAGAGCTTCAGAAGAATTCTGGCCCTGAGACCATGACCTTGGGTTAAAATACAGTATTTCCATCAGAGCAAGGTCATCCAGAGAGCTGCCTTGGCCGTAGGGCCTGAGGTTTCTGGATCCAGCTTACTGGGAATTCTCTCCTGCTCTGTTCCCATTTGTGGTCTCAGAGTTAGTAGTTGTAAGAAAGCAGAGAAAAGTGTAAAGATGAAACACGACTGCCATTTCTCTCCACACATTTGTAGGTTGCTCCTATGCTGACTCTCCAATTCCTGCTTTGAAGCTTCTGTTCCTAGTCTGCATCCTGACCCCTCTAACCTTTGTTCCACTTCCTCCTGAAACAGATCTCCCTGTGGACAGTCAGCCTCAGCATAACTGTATTTTTATCCCAGAGTTTGAGACAGAGTATACGTAAGTTATCTTCTTTGAATTACTGAATCCTCATGCCCCAAACCTCCAAAATGCTTGACTCTTAATATATAATAAAATGTGAAGAAAGCAAATGTTTTCATTTTGATATTTTCATCATCTCCACCTATCCCACCACTGCTGCTGTGCTCACAAAGGACTAGCACTGAAGCAAGCTCACTTCTAATGCTTTTAGGAAGACAAAAGAAGGATCTGAACAGCAAATGCCATAGTTCATCCTGGTCAGGACAGCTCCTGGAAGACTCTGACAAAGAAGCCTTCCCACCCTGGGGGTGACACCTATAGAAAGCTTACACAGTCTCTTTCTCTGCCCTTGAAGACCACCTGCAGGACACAAGGTTAGCCCAAAGCTGGAGCTGGAACCCACCACTGGCCTGCAATGTCCCAGGAGCTTGGGAAAGGACACCTCCAATATACCAGGCCCAACTCTCAGAACTTTGTTCCAACCCCAACTGTTACTTCTCTAAACAGTTAGACAAAAGCAGTTAGAGTCTATGATATCAATTATATTTAAGATTTATGAAAAGAATGATGCTCACAATGTATCTGTGGGGTCTACTGAGTATAATTAATAGCCAGAGGTTTAAAGCGTAACTCAAGAATCCTATGGTTACTTTGGTTTCTCAGTGTGGGCCTGGTGATTTAAATGCATTTGGTTCTGTGGAAAAATACTTTCTAGCTAAAGAAAACATTGAGACATTTTTCTTTATATACATTGAGAGGCAGCTATCTAGCTCCTACAGTGGCACTGATCTAAGATGGTTAACTTAAAAACATTTTCCTATATGACCACAATTTACAGACCAGATATTTCTTTGGAAGCTGGCACCAGCAACCTTCCTGTTACCTGGAGTCTCTGCTTGAACTACTTGTAAACTTAAAACGTAATTATGTCTGAGTATTTACTTTCGTATGCCCTGTGCCTTCAATTTGCTTTAGATAGGCATTGTCATGTCTAAGCACTGCTGTGTGATTTCTTTGCTGAATTCTCAGAACATGGGTATGTAAGTTGAAAAGCAATGCTTGGTAGTGATGTGCTAAAGTGCAGGCTTTGAAATCAGACTACCAGGTTTCATGTCCACAGCTTACTGATGGATCCAACTGAGCTATACCTGGCTTCTGTATCTTTCACTGTGTGCATCTGTTAAGTGGGAGTAATGCCAGATACTGTATCAAAGAATTGTAGAGCCTAACAGTATCATCAAATAAAGCACCAAAGACACCAACCAAGACAGAATAATTCAGCAACTATTAACTCATAGTATTTAACTCAATATCAAAGAAATAAAAACTGTATTTGGACAGGGAAGTACAAATAGACATTAGAGTGGTAATAGGATCTTCAGCCATAAAAATCTAGTTGGGATCTGTCTCTGAGACATGCAAGTGAGAAACTTGGAATACAAATATATACACACCCCACTAGGAAAGGGAGAGGAAAGGAAAAGGGCAAGCAGTCTTATTTTTCTATATAAGTAAAACTCAGATCATTGTGACATGTCAGATTTTACTGACTGAGTAACCGAAACAAAGTAATGATGAGTTTTCAATCCCTGGTGACTGCTCTACCCACCTTCCAGTCTCCCCTCGCAACTTATCTGAGACCTGGGTTTAATCATGGCACAGTTAAAGGTTATAGTCCCCAACAGTGATAGGCCAGGATAAATCACCGGTGAAGCTCGGAAGGTCACTGTTAAATGGATTCTGACTGGACTTGAGTGTGGTCTCTTTTCCTCTTTCTTTTTCCTGCTTCCTGGAACAATCACGGGTGCCTGGTGCTGCTGAGGCCATGCTACAACCCTGAAGTAGTGCTAAGTTTGGAAGAAGTGTTTCTCAGCGTCACCAAGCCAGTCTAGATAACTGAAATTCAAACCCTTAATTTGCTGTGCCAAATGTTGTGGAGTGTTACTCAATGCTAAATGTAATTTGTACAGATGAAATGTCTAAGTCATTTCTGTGCGACTCTTAGAGAAATAGAGATCAGAATCAACAGTTCTGAAACTGAATGGTTAAAGAGTTGGAAAAATCTCAGTGTTAACAAAAGACCAAAGGTTAACGATGGCCAGTGCCCAAAGATGTCCTGAAATTAGTCTGCCAATCAAATCATAGTATATAATGTGTTCTATAGTTTAGGAACTGTCACTGATTTTCAAAATACAAGCCCTTACAATACCAAAAGCTTTACCTATAACAAGAAATTAAGTAAAAGATTTTTAAAAATTAATATGACAAAAGAATAGCACTGATGTAAGTAGATGTGTATTTGGTAATATTTGTACAAAAGTATTGTATTTGATAAAAACTTCTGTAATTGTTTAGTATATTGTAAATAAGTGTTAAAATAAGTGCTTACTAGAATTAATATTGTTTAGAAGTTACTGTTTCTGGAAAATTCACAGAGAAATTAATATTCTAATACACAATATGCTAAACAACTAAGTATTTTAACTGAAGCCTTTCTATCACTTTTTTCTACATGTTAATCTCTATCAGTACTGCAGTCAAAGGTCACCTATTTAGTTACCCATTTCTAGTGACTCTCGTGAATTCTGACCTATGTATTAAACATGGAAAATTATTCCCTTATCTAAAAGCACAGAATGTGTTTCTACTAAAGTTTAAAAAAGACTCAAAATTTTCTCAATAGGATCTCTTTGTAAGAAAATAAGAAGCTTTGTCTAAGTCTGTGGGAAGGCAGAGACATTGCTCAGCATGAAAGGTAAGGGATTAGTGATGTTGATAGCTAAAACCCCTCACTTTCCCTTGGCAAGGAAAATGACAGGATAAGCTTCCCGATGTAGGTCCCTAGGTATCTTTGGGTCTGAGAAGCAACTGGCTGTTTTGCCTCTTGTGTGAACTGGGTTCATATGACACTCCCTTGGCAGCAGATTTACCCTACATTGTATGGATTTACAGCCTTCCTACACGGAATTGCTATGAGGCTACTGAATAGACTCAGAAGTTGAGTAGCTGTAGTTGTCTGAAATACAGGTAAACTTTGAACCTGTTTACATACAGACTGCTTTGTGTTAAATAGTTTGGTCTGTCACGCTCACACACTGAAGCAAGACAGAATGAGAAAAAACATCAGCGCACTAAAATCTTACAACAGGAATCAAAATAGTCTTAGAATTTGTGCCGTAAGTCGCTTTAAGCAAAACCTGCTAAATTTCTTTTTTTGTCCAATAGTTTAAAATATTTACTCACTTAAAAAATATCTTCATTTAACGACTTTAATAACGTGAATAGGCAGATGGATACAGTTATTATCAGTGTTATGGAATCAGCTACAGCTATTAAGCATCTCATAAAAGAAAACTTCCCAGGACTTTTAAGAACACTAGTTACTCTTGTAGAAGCCCTGGGTTCAGTTCCCAGCACCCACATGATGGCTAACAACCATCCATTAACTCCAGTTCCAGGGGATCCAAAGTCCTCTTCTGGCCTCCAAGAGCATGTGATACACCAACATAGATGCTGGCAAAACACTCATACATATAAAATAAAAATAAATTTTTAAAAAAGAAAGGTTCCTGTCAGAACTGATGATGTGGTCCCATAGGCTCTGGAAATTATCCCCAACTTTGTGAAGGCTCTGCATAGGGAATACAACGTGAACTTGTAAGAAAACAAACTGCGTTACAAGTTTATGCCTTAGTTAGATCATCTCCAAAGACGCTGGGGGTGAACAAAGAGCTGCTGTATCAGCCCATCGCTAAAGGACACAATGAATGCATGTGTCTAGAGAGCTCCAAAATACAGAGAGTAACAATCTATAAGATTTGTAACATCAAATGTGAGAAGCCATCAGCAAGCAAACAACCAACCAAAAAAGTTTAACCAAAGGTATTCCAAGTATGAACCTACTTAGTTAAAATTTCAGTTTACAAATGAATGGTTTGTCTAGCACATGTGTATCTTGAATGTATCATTTTTCCAGGATTATCAATGAAAACTTTCTTAAAGGTATGATGAAAAGGCTATACAGGTGGCTTAGGAAAAAAAGTAATAATACCAACAATTTCTAGGGTGAATATATATTGTGCTAATAATGGAAAACATTCTAAAATTAACTGCACTCACTGTGGGATCCCCTTATTAAATCCAGGTATGCTATCTATCCAGATGTGGCCATCAGAAAACTGATTAAGCTGATACTGAGACTGTCAGCTGCCTCTTTACCTGTACATATACATATTTGCATGTTTTCTAGCTCCTAATTTCTATACTTTGTATATTCTTCTATCTTCAGAGACACTTCCAAGTGCTCTTGAGTCCATGTTCTACTCCACAATAAAATCTGATCTCTGAGGTGGCTGTGATAAGTTTCATCAACAGAGCAATGAACTTGTGTAACAGTGAAATGTATGTTTAATGATCCTAAAATCACTCCATTTATTAAGAGAATAAGTAACTAAAGTTTTCAAAAGTAGATGACCTTTGCTAGAATTTTAGAAAACTGATTGTAAATATACAGGCTGCACTGAACCTCACTCACAACTACCACCCAGAGATGAATAGATAAAACTTTAGAAACAGCCAGGCGTGATCACACACATCTTTAATCCCAGCACTTGGGCACTTGGGAGGCAAAGGCAGGCAGATCTCTGTTAGTTCAAGGCCAGCCTAGTCTACATAGTGAGTTCCAGGACAGCTGGGGAGACCCTGTCTCAAAAAGACCAAAACAACAACAACAACAAAAAAACTTTAGAAACACTTGAAAGGCACTTATCTGGTACACAATGTTTATTTCTATTGATTATATAGTCAAAGCTTCATTTTGGGGACTATAATAAATTCCACATCCACGAAAATATGCCCTATTGACTCTTTTTACATAAACTATGAATTCTGAGGCTGAGTGATCATAACAGAGTAGGCACCGTACCGTTAACATTAGAAATATTCTGACATAGTATCACCCTAATGGAGGCTTGTAGTGCTAGAATTTTCCCTTCAGTCTTTTTTCTCTTTTGGTATCCCATTTGTAAGCCATAAGACAAAAAAAAAAACTCCCTTCAGCATAAAATACTATACTTTGTGAACTCTTCTGGATATCTGAAATCACTAGTCCACCCAAATATGCAATTTGTAAGCACTTCCAGCCAGCCACAAACAGAATGTACTCTTAGACTCTGGTAAATTAAAACTGCAAGCGCAAAATAAAAACTAAAGAATGAAGTGTTTAGCTGGTATTTAATTTATACACTCAATCTGTTATTCAGATTTTGTTTTTATGACTCTCATTCTGATGAACTTAACACCTACTTCTCCCTATCACACAATCTCATTTGAGGCAGAATTACATACTTTCCTGTAGCACATTTATGTAAGCTAGGTTAGATCTTTAAAGCTTCAAATCAGCAGCATGCGAAGGGAATCCCATGAGCTGAGGGTCTTCCCATTAGTAAAATGTCCATTGATATCTTTTAGATAAACACTTTCTTCTATTGTTCAACTTGTTTGGGGTTTTGTTGTTGTTATTGTTTTAATGAAATAAATTCTCCTCTTCCAACCAGAAGTCAGCAATAAACCTAAGTCACCTGGGAGCCCAGCCAAAGTCTGAAAGAGCAGAGCTGAAGGGTGCAGCCATTTCACAGGGTCCTCTTGCAGAGTATTTGGTTTGCTTTCTTAACTTTCTAAAAATAGTAGATGACACAAGCTACCTCCATCTCAGGGCTCAAGAACTCAAAAAAGGCTGGAAGAAAAATTAAAGTAAAATATAGAATACATTTCATTAAAGAAGTCAGGATATTATAAGTTTTCTAAATTCCTTCTGTTAGTTCTGAAACAATCAGATGATCTGGTCACTGGCAGGCGAGCCTCAGAAAGCTCCCAATTTTCAGAACTTCAAACATGAGTCATGCAGATATTTTAGCTGTTTTAAGATATGTTTTGGGCCTATTTTAGCCACAAAATTGAATACCAGAAGATTACTACCCAAAAGGTAGGATTCATGTATTTTATCAGTTACACATGAAACATTGTTTTGGAAACATGAATACTTTATTGCATATCCAAGAATATTTTGACTGATTCTTAACATAGTTACTCCATTGAAGTTTAAAAAGTTGTTGTCTGGCTATAAAACTCTATCATAAATAAATCTGTATTTATTTGTCCCTCTATTCAAATTAAAAGTATTTTACCAAATTTTAAAACTAAAATGTCAGTATTTCTTAGAAATTCAAAGGAAAAGTCAAAGTTTGCACCTATTAGTTCCTATAATGAATTCACTTCATAAATAAGTTTAAAATCCTGACATGATTTCTTATTTTTAAAAAAGTCCTTGATATGCAGTTTAATTTTGTTAACCACAGAGCCTTGCAGTAAGCTCTGCTGTCAATTTACTCAAAGGGAAACTGTTTTGTGCCACAAGTGAGCAGTAACTAAAGAAATATTTGGAGATGGAAAAATAGCAACTGAATATTAATGTTTCATAGTGTTTCCAAACACTGAGCAGACAGGTCTTCTGTGAAGCCACTCAATGCCACCACCAAATTTAATGTCCTTCATTTCACTATGAGGAGAGCACCACCAATTGTCTATAGGGTTAAAAACTGGATTTACTAGGAATTGGGTCGAAAGGGGTTACTTATAGACACAGCTGGTAACCGACAAGAGCAATTAGCCCTTTGCTCCTCATTTTATGGGTCTCTGCCTCTAATTATACCTGAACTGGTAAGCATGAATTTAAGATTACATGTTCACAAAGGTACAAACGCTGTGCCCTTTATTAATGCCTTTCAAAGAAAAGGTGGGGGGCAGTAGTGATTTATAACTTCTGCTTATTGGTCTCTAGAGCTTAACTTACAATCTACTTTCTTAATATACTTCTGTGGTTACTAACAACTCCCTTTATCCTATCCTGAAAATGGTATCCTTGAAATATTTGGCAAAAAATTTGGGAAAGTGACAATCCCAAAGTGAACCAAGAAGCAACCGATTGAAACAGCCCTTAACTCACCCCGGTATGATTTAAGAAGACATTGCTATTATAGCTCCATTGGTTCTGAAAAAGACAAACGGATCTGTGAGGCTTTCACTTCTCTGCAGATCCACATACAATGGGAATCCCAACTTCAAAAAAAATCAAGGAATGAATCTGAGGCATTTGGAATTCAGAATCCATTTGATTAAACCACACAGGTTGAACACACTTCAGAACACATTTCTAGTCTTGACCTTGTATTTCATAATAAACTCATGTGTGCTATCTTGTAAAAGGTCCATTTCAAACTTGATACCTGATTACAAATCCAATGACATTTTAAATGTCAAGAAATATGTAACCATTTTATAGCATGATGCCCACAAATGGTAACTTTTAACACTTCTGACCAAGAACATTATAAACAGAAATGAGTAAATATCACTACTAGAAAATGAGTGGCTACATTATCTCAACCAGAATTCTGAACTTGAAAAATCCAATGAACCACAGTACTTAGAAGTTTGTACTTATTTATAAAATCCACATTCAACAAAGTTTGAGCTTCCAATAAGATACTCTATATAGCAACAGTAAAAAATCTTACTTCTAGTCATACAGAATGCAACAAAAGTACACAGCTTTTGTCCCTAAAATAATCTCATAGAAAATCTAAAATGTCAAAATACTAAGAGTAAAAAAATCCATCCATAGCTGATTTTGAATCTGCTGGGTTTATTTTTTTAATAGTAGTTCAACACCTTCATCAGCAAAGGAAAACAACTCATATTCATTCAGCTATTGACTTAGCCTTATTATAATATATGAAAGTGCTGAACACAGCATGTATCATTCCCAAACAAAGATTCTGACATTGCTATTACTAAGTAACAGCTACGTCAATACATCAACACTTTCTGCTCCAGAAAAAAAAAAAATATACCGTGGCATTAAAGAACTGACAAAGATATTTATAACAAAGTTTGGCCAGACTTGGTCCTATGACATCTCATAAAGTGTCCAGTCCAATCATGAATCAGAACACGCCATATAACTAAAGTATTAACAAAGCAATCCATAATCCCCAACGCAGAGGACTGTGTGTCCACACCCCTTATCCAATTATTGCATATCCTTAAAAGTATATAATATTTACTCACTTTCAGTGAATCAAAGCAGGCGATTACTCGTCCATTTTCAACTTGGCAGCTTTTCGAAGGATGTGCAAATTTACATTCCGTGTCTGGCCGTGAGCAAGTTCCCCTTTGAAACTCCCTACACACTTCCAGTGTTAGCCATTTTGTGTCCCGAATTGGTGTGACACTGACAGCCATGTTTAGATTTTACAGGTAGTTAAATGTTCAGTGAAACCAACAAACCCAACCCCCCTCAAAAAAACAAACAAAAAAATCAGCGACCACAACCAAAAAAAAAACCCCAAAAAACTAAATGAAAAAGAACTGATAAAACTTAAAACTGTGACGTGATGTTGAAAACGTCCCCTCCAAAAGACTTTTCCCACTCCCTGCTCTAAAAGTACATGGAAAATTGTGATTTCAATATGAAGGAAAAGATCTCCCACTAGAAATTCACAGCATGAAACTGTTAATTCAAAGAAGTTTTGGTTTTTAGAGAAATACCAGGATTGTAAGTAGATGGATGTTTAAAGGAAGGCCTGGAGTCAGCCTTGTGCTCTGTAACCCCTTCCCAGTGCCAATTTGGAACCCAGGATGCAAGCATGAAAACGTGGCAGACCCTCTGACACGGAATTTCCAAGCTGCTCTCAGCAAAGTTGTCTGACAGGGACTCTCCTCACAGCGGGATTTGCGATGGAGTTGGTGGTACAATCGATATTGATTAGTTTGGCATAGACAGATGCAGCAGTTTAGAGCAAAATCAAGAAAATGATTTTTTTTTTCCTCCTTGATTTCCTGGCAGAAGGTATCTTACTTTTTCAGCAAACTTTTCTTTAAAACTAAAGCAGCCTAGGGCAGGGCCAGATACTTAGAGCTTTTCTCTTGATTCTAAGTAGAAATGGGGGTGTCTGGCTAGAGGTGGAGGGCGGATGTGCTGTCGTCACAGTCTAGCTGGCAGCAAGCAAGGCAAAAAGCAGAGACTGCTCTAGAAGCGGTTCCAAGCAGCAGAGACGTCAGGAAAGGCACTTCTTAGTACCAACCTGTAGAAAAAAGAGATAGGTTAAGATTTACTAAGTAGCACTTGACTGATGTCCTATAGTACCACAACCTTGCCATGTGACACCAGACCAAGTCGTAGTCAAAGTCAGCCTCCCTCTCCTTCTCTCTCTCACACACAGGCACACACACAAAATACTTACAGTGAGGCATATTGCAGCCAGCCATCGTAGATTTATTAAAAAAGGGGGCCGTTTCCCCTTGTGAAGCAATGCATGATAGAAAGATAACCAATCACAGATAGTGTTGCAGCAATACTCTGGGCAGAAAGCCAATAGTGTGGGCTGTCTTATGAAAGGTCGTGCCTGTCAGACGTTCATTACTATGCTATAAGCACAGAAAATGTCCATCAGATGTGACTTATTCCACTGCAAGAGGACGAGCATGTGGGTTTTGAATTTACCCAACATGCAGTTAGTGGACTAAACCATGTTAGTTTCAAAACAGCCCCTCAAGCAAGTCCAAGCACTTGACAATCCCTACTGGGGAATGAAAAGCAAGGTTTAAAAACTGCAGCTGATGTCCAAGCTGCTTTCCCTCTGGCTCTGTGCAGGGATGGACACGGAGCAGCCTGCTGCTGCTGTCCTGACACGTGAATAAAAACGAAAGGGGTGTTTACAAATGGTACATTCTCCTGACCTATCCAATTCACTTCCTTCTAGAGCCCAAGTCCTGCCCCTCCGCTGAAAGCAGCACTCATACTGTAAAACTATTCCATTCAGCCAGCAGACACTTTGTCAATATGTCACAGGCAGGCGAGATATGAACAAAAGCATCCTTTATTCCGACATTTTTAAAGCAGAAGCTGAGGTCTTGTGGGGAGAATAAGGACTACAGTGTTGTCCGTGTGTCTGCAAATCTGAAGTCAACCTCAAGGGAGAAAGTGATTCCATCGCAGGAACATTAATTATTAAGTGAGCAATTCGATTTGGGCAGCAGGATGCACTTCAGAGGCTGGAGCCCACAGGACGCCGGAGGGTGGGGGCCAAGAGAGCCTCATGATCTGTTAACTCAGTGGGGCGAGACCACTGCTTAGAACAGAGCAGTTCTGCTTTTTAACAGCTTACTCTTCCTTTCAATCAAGAGGAAAAACTTTTTCAAAAAATTTACTAGTTACAGAAATAAAAGCACACTTTAATTTTGGTTTGTTTTCCTTCTGAACGTTGTCAATGGAGACAGCACAGCTTTGTCATTTTCACACTCTGACAGGCAACAACACACCCTAAAAGGGTCTAACCACACTCACTGTTTCAGGGGGTAGTGGTAGATGGTATATTTTTAATTTTGGAAGTTAAAAAATAGGGATACATCTATGCTAAAAACATGAGTATCTAGTATAATTCCTTTCTATTGATACTATCATTCTTAATACTATTTACAAAAACTTTTAACTACTTGTATTTGGAAAATACTATACTATTTTATGGAGTCTAAAAGAAGTGACTAGTCTCAGTGTTCAAGAGCTATGCCTGTTTTCGAAAAGTTCTCAAATTGTCCATGAAACAGGGTCAGTTCTGGCACATTCCACGTGTCTACCATTCTGAGTCTTTGCTCTGCGTTCAGAATTTCCCAGCACCTCCATGGCTTCAGCACAAACCACATGTGCTACCAGACTTTAGTCCACAAGCTCAACACTTCATCGGCCGTGTATAACCCTTAAGATCAGACAAGATGCCATTTCCTCATCTCTGCTCACTTACATACCTAATCACCATTTCTGAATGGTATCTGCAGGTCTGTCCAGTGTTTCATTTCCTAATATATCGGACCCACAGACGACACTTCACAGAGCAAAAGCAACACAACTCATCTGGGCAACTTGAGAACAGTGATGAAAAGTTGACAGACTTGTGAAACCATGGGCAAGTAAATGGTCAAGCACTACCCTCAGGGCTGTGGTTACCCGAGGACATAAAAATAACACACATACACACACACACACACACACACACACACACACACACACA
>NW_008330327.1:1179505-1189736 GCF_000622305.1 Nannospalax galili
AGGCACATAAATAGTCTAGCACTCCCCCCAGGGCCGTGGTGACCCCAGGACATAAAAATAACACACACACACACACACACACACACACACACACACACACACACACACACACACGCAGGCAATGTAACTGTACTTAAACACACACTTGAAGATAGAGTAGACACAGTCCATCACCTCTATGATTCCCAGAATCACAGCAGTCCTCTCAGCCTAGCAGTCCCTGCCCTGGCCTTGGACAGCACCCTCCCCTCCACAGCAATTCCTTAGTCTCTCTATCTCAACACCTTCCTCCTAATGTTTCACTCTCTATCGATGGTGGGGTGATCTGATTTGTCATAATTTTTTCTTACAGAGTTGCCCTTGGGCATGAATTCTCCCTGAACTTCCTACTCATCTGTTTTTACATTTTTCTGTATCTTCTGTTTCAGTTCTCCCTCCTCCTACCCACGGTTAAGCTTCTCTAAGCTTCCACCTTGACTGGCACCTTCTCAAGATGGCTCTCCTTTGCCAGTCTTCAGGACACAGAGGCCCTACTTTAACAGCAGGGCTTTCTTGGTCTTCAAAAGTGCTGAAACCCCCACAGCAGAGTGGGCAGGGCAGGAGCAAGTCCCGTCTGACTGTGCACCATCTTCCTTCCCATATATGCCATCTGTCCTCCCCAGACCAATGCTTATAGCTGTATCTACATGTGCTGCCATTTAGCTGTCTTCTTATGTCACTCCCATCAAATCGTCATCAACGCAACGTCCATGCCTGTTACTTACTGCTCAGCAAGGCTGACAGCCCTCTCACAAAAGCCAAATGGAAAGACTTTAGGCTTTTACCACCATCTCTATTCTCTTTCTTGAACGTTTTCCCACCCTGTAGCTTATGGTCCTGCACCCCTGTATCAAAACATAGATGAACCCTTAGGACCCTTGGCCATGCCAAACTGTTGGGACCCAGGACTTATTACAAGCTACCCCTGCATCTGACTAGACACATCACTCCTATCTCCACAACCCGGCAAATACATGCTTGTTTACATTAGTACTCAAATATCACCTGCTAAATATTATTCCACCCCATAATACGCTCATTGCTTCATGTCTCCTTGTCTAAGATTATCACTCCCTGACAGCAAGGTGTATCACCAATGTCTCCCATACCCCAGATCCTAGAACACACAGACACTGTTAAAATGTTTGATATATACATAAACTTTATTCATATTTATAAGAATAAACAAGTTTATAAGACTCCCAATTCTTAGGAAATACTAAGCATAATCATAGCATACATGTTCCAAACAACATAGGAAGGGGAATTGGCACCATTAAAAGTATCTGCATTACTTGATGATGTTGACTAGTTCCTGAGTTGATAAATTCTCTTATCATGACACAGGCACAGTCCCACTTAAGTATGAAATATACATTAATTACTAGTGTTTTGGACTATTCTATTTTCTGTCTGTATAAGAGAAATTCTACTTCAAAATATGCCACAGAATCAATTATAAACATGTCTGTAAACTGATCATTCTATTTAATTGGGAAGGGCATAGACATATTTGATAACTGACATATTAATGACTGGCCAGGTATAGACAGTGAGAAAGTAGCCCATCCATCAACATGTATGAATGAACAGGTCTAGTTGGGTCTAGCTGTACCCAGAAATGCACCAGTTAAGTACTCTGACTGCTCTCACAGAGGACCCGTGTTCAATTCCCAGCACCCACATGGTGGTTAACAACTGTCAATAACTCCAGTCCAAGGGAATATGCCTTGTTCTGACCTCTGTGGGCCCTGCATGACATAGGTGCACTTACAGACATGCAGGCAATACACTCATATACATAAAATAAAAATAATAAATACATTTTCTTTTTAAAAAGACAGAGATAATGTTTAACTGTGTGTAAGTCCTAGTACTCTTGAGGCTAAGGAAGAAGACTAGCATGAGTTCAAGGTCAACTTGGGCTACAAAATGAAGCCTGTCTCAAAACAAACAAACAAATAAAAACCAACCAAATAAACAGGTGTATGAGTGACATACAGCTTATGAGAATTCTTGCAAACACTTTCCCCAAAACAAAAATGTTTTATTTTTAAATAACTGTTGAAGGAAGTAAGTCTACTTTAAAGATATTTATTAATAGGTATGTTGCTTTTGAGAAATGTCTCTGACCTATATTTCAATATGCCATATACATAAACAAAGGTCCCTGAACAAGACTGTTCATAGAATTTAACCAATCTTTTATAAATTCATATAACAAGCCCTCTGATCAAATATCTTCCCCAACCACTATATTCTCTTTCATTGTATGGCATATCCTATAACCAAACATATTCTGTCAAAAGACAAACTTCATCTACAGTACGATCAGCAATCACAGAAGAGTCTGCTTCTGGACAGACAGAATGGGGAAAACAGAAAGGAAAAGCAAGAACGTGAAATGACACTGACAGTAAAAACTGGAACAAACCAGATAAAGTTTAAAAAGAATATGCACGGTGCAGTAGAAGGTACGTTTAAAGTCTGAGGTAATATTCTGTTTTGAAGAACTAAATAGCCGCTAAGTGAGAGGTGAAGTTTCTTAGTCCTATAAATCTGTCATTTCGGTTACAAACGACACAGAAAAGCCAGTCCAGTTCCATCCCACAGCAGTTAGCTAGAAATCTGAGGGACTTTTCTCTAGCACTTTTGATGTAAAGACAGGTTATGTATTGAAATAAATAATTTGAGGTCTACCACAATTTTGATTTACTAAAGTAATTTTATTCTAAGAGGAAGTTATGGCTGACTGTACTACACAAGTTTGGCAGGGATAAGAAGTGCCCCCCGCCCCCACCCAAAACCTAAACTTCTTTTCCTGGGTGCTAATGTTAACAAGACTGTAATCAGCAATACAGGACTTTAGCAAATGAAGCTTACTCATGCAATCATTTTTCTCAGGGCTTGTCCCAGATATTAACAGAGATTTCAAGATACAAACAACAGTGAGGCCTTTCTGGAGGGTGACCAGCCATTTCTGAACCCACAGTTTCTGTGCACAGTAAACAGAGATGCTGTTTGTGATATGAGAAAAACTGTGATCTGAACAGGTTAATGCAGCCTTCAGCAGTATTCTCCTTCTTGTAAGAAAAAGCTGAGATCAGTGTTTCTCAGCAGGGGAAAGTGAATCACCAGCACTACCCATGGAGATCTCAGGTGATACACACACTGCGTAGTTTTAATAAATGCACCAGGGCTAGAACGAGCTCATTGAGCTCATGATTACATCAGTGTGATTACTTAGAAAGGAGCTAAAACTTACTAAGAAGAATTTCAAGAACACGACTAAGTAAATATATTGGCAATAAACTCATGGCAACATGGAAGTTACTGAAGTTTTGGAAATGCAGCTTAGAACAGACAACCTTCAATCACACCCTCTGCAGTGACAGTGCCTGCCAATGTGGCCTGCTGGTCTGACACATTTCAGAGGAGCTGCTGCCAAGAAAGGGAGGAGGTGTTTACTAATTCTCATAAGTAGTCTAAGGTCTGTCGAAGCAACATTTTTTAAAAATCCCCATTTGTTCATAGGTTTGGTTTTCTGAATCTTCAAATGGCCTGTTGTAGGACAAATAGAGGAGTACAAGGTTAGTTGATTAAATATTGCTCAAGAGTAGAATTGCAGAAGAATGGTACTCAGATTAGAAAATGGTATTCAAGAGAAAAAATACATAAGAATTTTAAAGTGAAATTTGAATTTGTTTCTGTCCTATAAGAAAATTAAACATCATTAAGATCACTAGAAGGGAGCTATCACAGTGACAGCTGCACTTCACATATTCTAAGCTCTGTATCTCAATAGTCCCTCTGGCAGCCACTGTCAAAAGTGGTCAATCATTTTCTCTCCTCAGAACAGTCCAGACTTTCTGTAAGAAAAAAAAAATGTTTTACAAAATACCACACAAACACTAAGAGACAAGAAGGGCAGAGGTAGGAAAACAGGGAGGGAGGAAGGGAGGGAGGGGGAGGGAAGGAGAGGTAGGGAGGGAGAAGGGGAGAAAGGGAGGAAAAGAGGAGGGAGGGAGGGAGGGAACTTATCTCACAGCCTGCTTCTGCTTTATCTTGGCACAAAAGCCCCATAAGCACAGGCAGCTGTTAAGCTAGTTTTCTACTACAATCAGCACCAAAACAGCACCTGGCCCAGACGAAGCTAACAATGAGAGAGAGAGAGGAGAGAGGAGAGAGAGAGAGAGAGAGAGAGAGATACAGATAGAGAAATATGGTATACATTCATATTGGCAAATAAAATACTAGTTTCAAAGTATATTCTGCAAGTTACAGTGCTTGGGCTCCAGATACACAGAGATTTCACCTTTATAGCTGAGTGAAACCAACACCAACCAGCAAGAGGACAAAAAATAAAAATAGAACCACATTTGCCTCTTTGATCATGGAGTTAATTTTTTTAATCGACAGGATAATTGATTTTCATTTTCCTATGACATCCAAACAGCCAGTGATTTTAGTATTTCTCTCTCTCCAACAAAAAGATATGAGATCAAATTTTACATACTGTTTTATCATTTTGCAGGAGAAAACACTAAACCTTTGGTGTTTTATTTATTCATATATTAAACAGATATTATCTTGTTTTCCTCAGGTATCACATTGATCATTCTAGAGCATTTAATATTTCAACGTGATAAACAGAAATAGGAACACAGCTACAATAAAGTTAATGCTGTTAGGTGCTCAATAGTAAACCATAGAAAAATCAGATCACACAAATTTTCAGCAAAAACAGTACACTGAAACAACCAGAACTTATCATTGTGAAACTAGCCTGGCCAAGCATCTTGCTAAATGGAGCACGTCACACAGTGATGTTGTTATGCCATGGCAATGCTCTGATTGTGGACTATGACGGTAAAGTTTGCTCAAAGGAGATATAAATTACTTGGTGTGGGAGCTAACAACCAAAATGTTATCTTTAATATGTACCCTCTCTAATTTTTTTTTATAATACCACAAAGTTCCTTACTGAAGTTGATCCCTCTACTTAAAGCATTTTGAAATATGATCTTCATTGCCTGAAGACTCCTTGCAAACTTATGTTCCCTTAAAGACATTGTACAACTCAAAAACAAGTATGAAGCCAATCAAAGAAAGTAATACTGGGAAAGTAATATTCCCAGGGACTGTGTACTTCCCTGAGCAGTTGAGACCTTTGCCCAGCTGGTTCCAACATTCCTTCTAGTAGTCCCAAGATCTCCTCCATAATTAACCACCCATTTTCCATTTAAGCAGACTTGATTGAGAAACATTATAAAATTAAAATACAAACAGTGGTAGATATAATTAAAACCCACCCAAAATATAATTTAATCTCTGTGAGCACCAGACTTAATCTGTTTCCATACTTATAAGACTTCTAAAAACTGAGTGTGGCAACTGCCCTCACTACTATCAACTAGATCTAGGTACGAAATTGTCATTTTTAACAGATCTTGAATTTCAAATGTCTGATTTAAACTCTAGCAGAGTAAATACAATCAGAAAAATGTCTGGATTCATTCTAGTGTAAATTATCCAAAAATATGTTGCTTGATTATTAAACATTATGAGAAAGGTGTAAAAACTTTGTCATTAAATGAAAAATCTGTAATAATTGTCCTTTATAATGCAACGACTTGAACAATCCACAAGTGAATATACTGTATAATTACTTGAATGTATTCTAACAAGTGAATTAGGTAAATTCTCATGGTAAAATGCCATACATAAATATTTCCTCCTTTCCATAAAATCATTAAAGTGTTCCTCATCAACATACTTACTACTCCAAACATCACTAGGAACTAAAGCCATACAACTGTTGCAGAGGTTACCATTTCAGTTCTATAGATATTTCTATGATTTACGTATGACTTTTAAAACTACCTTTAAACAAATGGTCTCAAATATGCTCAATGTCAAGTATATTTATTTCAAACCAAAAAATCCTAGATTATCAAGTAAACTTGAGCTTTTCCTAAAAAAAAAAAATCACAAATTCACATACAGCTGCAACAAACAGGATAATGTTCTCACTGACTAATAGTGAGTCAAGTCCCTCTGTTTTTCCCTGACTTAAAACAGTGAGAAATGTCGTAAGACAGACATGTCACAGTTCATATTTCTGCTTCAGTATTTCAGAGTACTTGAAACGTTCTTTGAGAATGGTTTCACATAAATTCTCATATTTAACTAGGTCCAAGGTGTTTAATAGAAACAAATTCTTTTAATATCCTAAGATGATTAATATCATAGTTAATACATTATGTATATTAAGTCATGAGGATTGACTTAATTCACTTGTTAGAACACATTCAACAGAAACAGATCCATATATTTACTTCTTAACAACTATACTCACTATTTTTTCCTTTCCCTATGAGTGACCATTGACGTTAAAGTCAGTTTTACTTTTCAGCAAGGCAGCTGCTTTTGTGGCTTTAACACTGTAAATCCTTGGAACATGCTCATGTACTAACCTTGGACCAGAACAACAAATGTCTTCCATGAAAACATTTACCAACGAAACAAGCTTTAGGATATTTTTAAATCTATGCTGTACTTTGAGAAGACACTACTCACTCTGCAGTGTGAAATTTCTCTTATGGGATCAGAACATGCAGTAAAGCATAAAATAATGCCTTTTGGGGTTTTGTTTGTTTTTCTTTCTTGTAAACAGACCTTAGATACTGTCTTTGTATTTCCAAAATCTATTAAACTCTTAGCCCATATATGACAGCTAGTCAAGGGAAACATTTGTAAGTAACATTCATTTCCAACGCTTGCTACTTAAAATTAAGCACCACATCACTAAAATAATTTAAAAAGCTGGAAGACTGAATAAATATTTGCATTGACAACTATAAGAATGGACAATAAATGCCTTACTGCTGCTTGTTTATTAATAGAAACAAGAAATGCAGTTTAAAGTATCTACCAGCACGTGATATTTGGAAACTCTGACAGTATTACATCACACAAACAGGTGAATGTTTTCTTATACATTATCTCTACAAACGTGAGAAAATATCTTACTGGCCTCCTCCTTTAGATATTAATTGACGAAAGGCAATGTTTCTGACTTCTATAAAAATACAAAGTTTTATCAAACTATCTAAGGCACAGGAGAATCTGGAAAACTGACATAAGCCCCAATTCATTTCCCTTGTGGCCATAATGGACTTCAGACACTTATGAATCTGGAGCCAGCTTTTCCTGAAGCAGCCTGTATTTCTAATTAAAATAACCACAAGAGATACTCTATACTCACGAAAGTCTACCTAGGTACCTGTATGTTCTTAGAAAATAAAAGCATTCTCCCCTCACTTTGCCCATTCCAACTGTTTTTAAATAACAGTTCACAGATGCAGAAGTATCTGGTAGCAAATTTGTAAGATGAAATGGTTAGATGGCAGAATAAGGGCATTTTACTACTTCCATTCTCATTTTGATAATGTGCTTTTACCATCTTATCAGAATATAAATAAAACTATTTCTCAGGAGCTAAAAATCAAAGATTTTATTAGAATTTGTCAGTTTCCAGAAGAAATACATACTGAGCAAACTGGCAGGGCAGATTGAAATTTGGTTCCTTTGCTAAAGAGGAAAAACTACCCCTCTCCTAATGATTTTAATTGCACATAAGGTTCTGTGCATTCTGGAGAGGCTGTAACACATGAAGAAACACGGAGAGCTGACTACACCCTGTTAATGAGACAGTGATTAAAGCTCTATGCATTTTCATCAACATCATAAGCTCTTAAAACGCAATGACCAGTTTTCCATGGCAAATCAGAATGTACCCACAGCCAGCTAATAAACTCAAATAGCTGCCAATAGTTTATTACATCCAACATTGACTGTTCTGGGATGTGGATGCATCAGAAAGATCGCTACCTCAGTCAATTAGGGTTGACTGTTAAAAGTACATATTCCTGGGACCTACCCTAGCTGTACTGAGGCTGGAAACTAGGATTCTCCTAGTTTACCAGTCTCTAGGGTTTTTTTTTCCCCCATAAAATTTCAGCAATTGCAATCAACTAAAGCTAAAAGGTTACCCTTATCAATGACCATTCTACCCAGTCATTCTCAGAACTTAGAATATATTCTCTGAAAATACATCTTGTTTGCAGACTCAGTGACATATTCTTTGATCATATTCTATCAGCTACTGCAGAAAGCTGGCATGCTTGTAATATATTAGTCTTTATGAATATTAGCATAGGATCCCTCTACACTATTCTAACTATATAACCATATAATACTACTCAGTACATTTCTACACATCTATGTTTTTGTTCTGTCCAACAGTCCCCTCCACGTTATGTAAGAAACTATGGGACAAATTTAAAAAATAGTCCTAAATCTCAAAATGTACCATATTTTTCTATATTTCAATGTCATATAAAATATTAAACAAACAGCAGAGGCTGGTGGATCTCACAAGATCAAGGCCAGCCTGGTCCACATAATGACTTCCAAGTGGGCTGGGACTAGGGAAGCCTATCAAAAATAGCAACAAAAAACGCAAAAGAGAAATTATTAAACAATTATATATACATGCATATAAAGAAAATGCTTTGGAAACATATTTATTTAGCATTTTATTTATAAGAATAATTTATGATAAAATTATTTTACAAAAAATAAAAACAAGACGACTGTTTACTCAGGAAAATATTATCAAATAAGTAGTCATAGGTAAAAATGTAATATGATTAATGTGAGAATGTATGTGTATTCAAATTATAGGGAATGTTGACATCATTGACTCCAGTCTTTTAATTAAATTCAGACAAATCTTCGGTAGTTAAATAAGAGGAAGAATATATAATTCTTTAATCTTATAATAAGGACCAAATTTATTTGGCTGAAACTAAAAATGTACTATATAGTAACATGTGAAGTGCTCATTTCTTGAAGAGGTGCCCTGTTCGCTCTCTTCGTGGGCTAGCCTTTCTTTTAATGCATAGATTAAACTGCAGGATGAGCATGTGGCTTTTTAATTTTACAGAAGTTTTCTTCTGAGAAATCCAATACAAAAATTTACTTTCCCCCTAAAACTCATACATTTTGTTCTATAATAGCAAAGAGCATTATATACATTGATATATAATTTATTTTCACCCTAATTTTCTTGTATGTTCTCCATGAATCTAAGACACTGCAATATGTATTATCTGCTCATTTATGACTAGATTGAGACTTGCAAAGCTAAGTGACTGACTCATCAAACTCTCCTTAGGTGATCAAATGGAAGGCCTAGAACTCAAAATCAGGTCATGCAGTTGCAAGTGTAAAACTTTCTTAACAGACCTGATGGGAAATAATTTCAAAACTGGAAATAACAAAATAGAAACAAATAAGTGATAAAGATGGGGAGCAAAGGTAAGGTAGAGGACCACTGCTGTATCAGATGTGGCTTGTTCTGGATGAGGCATAGAAAAATGGAGACGAAAGCTCCCAGTGTAGATGCTCAGGAAAGACAGAGACAGTCCCCCTTACAGACCCTAGGAAAGGATGTGCCTGCTGTCCTTGTCTATCTAAGGGACAGACATCTGACATTCATCATTCAACATTAATCTATTTGTTTTTTCTCCATTAAAAATATTAACCAGTTTTGAATAGATTGCAGAGTTCTAAATATTCAGTAGCAAATTGAAAGATTAATTGTTAAGGAAAAGATCTTTAAGCCTGAGTTTTTGTTTACCTGCTGAACACCTGGATCTTACTCTGTCTTCAATGCTTTTATTTGAAGAGCTTAACATGTGTGAGCACAAAACGTTCACACTGACAAAATGGAATGCTGCTTGGTGCGGATCAGTGATGTATGCCAAACAGGAAGGTATAGACTAAGGCAGATCTAAAGCAGCCACTAAAATGGGGTTTGTGGATCAGTAGAGGAGATAGAGTGACTGAAACAGGTTGACGCAATGTCATGCCAAACTCATTTTTGACAGCTGAAAAAAACATGTAAAAGTATACCAGACAGAAAGCACAGAATGCTGGAAATGACAGAAACAACTTTTTCTAAATCTATATTTGCACAGAGAAATGATAACTATGAAATTGGTTTATAAAAAGGAACCCCAAAATCAAAACGAAAAATTTACAATTCTGTTTCCGTCAACTTAAAAATATTTCCTTTGACAAAAATTGCAGATGCCATTCTTTTACAATTTCTACTTTTTAGTCC
>NW_008330327.1:1189802-1215571 GCF_000622305.1 Nannospalax galili
AAACTACCTCTAACCACCATCAACAATGAACACTGATAAAATCATGTAAGTGCATTAATTATATTAAATATTCCCCAATCACTCTGAATATGTAGACTAGAAGAGAGGAATACATGGATCTAACCTTGGAGAAAGCTGCTGCTTAATCAAGATATAAAACCAGCAAATAACTTTATTTAAAAGGGTAAGAAGCATACAGTCAGATAATAATAAAGCTGGTAAGTTAAAGAAGAGAGGTTAGAGGTAGTTTCGGGATGGGTAAGGCATCCAAGGTAAACCTAGAACGATGTTTGGTTGTTGGATTCTTCAGTGAGAGGGATGGAACCCATGCTTTTGCACATGCTAGTCAGGTGCTCTATCACTGGGCTACATTACTAGCCCAGAAGAATCTTTTTTTTTTTTTTTTAAATCTGATAAGGAGGAGACAAAAAGCAAAGGAAACTCAGAATGTAGAAATACAGACAGGTGAGGCAAGGGTGCGAGACAGTCCTGACCATGAATACAAGGGACTAGACTCTATAGAGCCCCCACCTTGATGGGGCTGCCAGATGATGCTACTACTCTGGGCTAGAATCAAGTCAGCAAGGGTCCAAGTTAGAGGACTCAGTTTCCACTTGTTAAGTGGTAGGAATTCATCCATTCCAAGATTTAACATAAAGGTAGAGTTAGAATATTCAATATTTACCTAAAGGTTAAGAATAAACACAATACAGCGTATAGAGAACTCTTATTAACGAAATAGGATTTTGATTAACTTTGTAAAGGTTTTGCTTCAGTTGCTGGTAATCCAAGACAAATTTAGTGCTCAATTTCACCTCAAATACTTGTTTTATATTTTCCCCTTCTAATTGGCTGGCTAGCTCTTTCGCAAACTGTATTTGATATACATTTTGTTATACCAAGCCAACTTGCATCTCTTTTGTGTGAACTATACATTATACTTCTTAAAGCAGAATTTGTCGTACTCACCAAGACAACACTGGAGGTGAATGACAAACTTTCAGAAGTGAAAAGAGAATTTAAAATTCACCAGACAAGGGGCTGGAGAGATGGCTCAGCAGTTAAGAGCACTGACTGCTCTTGTAGAGGACCCGGGTTCGATTCCCAGCACCCACATGGCAGCTACAAACCATCCTTAACTCCAGTTCCAGGGGAATCCGAAGGCCTCTTCTGACCTCCGTGGCACTGCACCACACCAGTGTACTCACATACATGCAGGAAATACATTCATACACATAAAATAAAAATAATAATGAGTCTTTGGTGCCAGTTTAGCACATACGTTTATAAAAGAATGAAAGTCGCTGGGCGTGCCGGTAGTCCCAGCACTTGGGAGGCAGAGGCAGGCAGATCTCTGTGAGTTCAGCCTGATCTACAAAGTAAGTTCCAGGACAGCTCAGGCTACAGGGAGACTTTATCTCAAAAAGATCAAAAAAAAAATTTTTTTTTTAAATTCACCAGTCAAGTAAATCTCTTTTATAAATATTTCAATAAAAGAGGGTTGTGACTAATTAGAACACCCAGTTAGTGCAACTGGCAATTGCTCTGAAATCTATAGACCCTGAGTTCAGCAACCTATGTTCTCACTTGGCCGTACAGTTTGACCTTCCCTGTGAATCAAAGCTGCTACTTTGATGCCAAAATGACCTTCTGAAATTTCCAAGGGTTCCAAGGCTGCAGATATTTTCAGCTGTATCAGCCCTGGCTGTCACAGAGTTCTGCATGACACTGAGTGGCAGAGCTGGAGTCTTCTGCACCAACCTGACCTTTCAAACTCAGGAGATGTTTCTGCCACTGAAAAGTCGGATTTTCTCTTTCTATGTTATTTTGTGAAAATACTTCTCTTGCTTAATTGTGGAGCAGGAATTCTACACATAAAACCCCAGTTCTCCTTACGTGAAAATAGAATATTTCTTTTATGTATTTATAATAAACATTTCATTGGTACAGGCTTCAAAGTAAATTTTAACTGGCATAAATTATGTTTTCTGAATTTACCAAAAATAATCACATGAATTTAATAGCAGCAAGATCTAACAGAATGTCATTATTTTTGTAATAGCCATTTTAAAATTTGAGAGATCTCTAAATTTTATCACTCTTGTTAGGACCTATGTTGACTATTATATATTCCAGGTCCAGCACAATATCTAGAACATTATGCACTGCAGCATCTGTATGCTTAATTTATTTCATTTTCCACACAATTATTAAACCTAAATACTGGTGTTTAATTTTCTTGCCAAATCCGTGCATTGGCATGTAATCTTTAAATGTGAACTCCTTATCTCTACAGATGCAGTTATATTTGAATATCTTTGACGTTGTAAGGGAACGTATTTTAAATCCATTAATATATAATACTAATATTGAATTATTGGCTAAAAGTTATAAATGAGTAAATAGCCTAATTTTTATGAATGTGGAAGAAAATGGAAGTGGAATTCAATTCATTGAGACACATTAAAGTTCTGAAAATGATGACCTGTCAATTGTTTGATGTCAAGCCTTCACATTCAGAGAGTAGTAATATATTTAAATTTGCACGCATACATTAGAATATTTTCTTAGTTTCTACTTAGAGTATGTCATTTACTAATTTTCAAAAGTCACTGCTGGTAATGCAGACTCACAGAATTATTTAGTATTTGGAAGCGAAGTTATAAATTAACCCATTAAAGGATCAGTCCTTCACTTTCACACATTTATTCTGTTCCATTTTAGCTACAACTTATGCAATACTTTATCATCATTTGTAGAATATACATGGACATATGGAAGTGACACAAAAATATGCATATGCCCCACACACATGGACATGTGTAATTTGGGGGGAAGTGAGAAAAGTTATTCAGAAATTCTTAAGCGGTTGCAGAATCATTCCACTTTTATGTTATTCTTTCCTATTTTAATGCTGGCAACAGATTTCTATCTTTTAATGATGAGAGAGATGAACTGAATTACCCTACGAGCTCCAGTAATGCAGAGGAATATATCGTAAGAGCACTTGCTCCACTCTGGGGGATAAAACAGTTCTTTAAATGTACCACTAGCCACCCAGCACCACAGCAATTGGCAGAGTGTTCTGTCACTCACAAGTGACATCAGAAACTTCACAGGTGGTAATGATTTTGAGTCTAAAAGTAGACTTTGCTGATCTTGGCAGGTACTGAGGAAAAGGAATTAGGGAGAGTAGAAGGAAGTCAGTGCAGACCACAAGGCAGGTCAGGCATCTGATACAGCCTCCTTCCAAAGCCAGAGCACTTCAAAGTCCCTGCCCCCACCTGCTGTTTTATGATTACAGAGCTTAGGCCAGCCTGGTCTACATAGTGAGTTCCAGGACAGCTGGGGCTATAGGGAGACCCTGTCTCAAAAAGACCAAAAAAAAAAATCCTCTTTACTTCTTACCTCTTTCATGGAGTCCTTCCCGAGTTAATTTGCAATAGGCCTCAGATTGCTATGAATATGCTTATACTTAATCTAGACTATTCTAATGGCAACAAAGAAGCATGTGAACAGCAGAACTGTGGGACTGACGTGTTGAATTTCCATGGCCTTTTCCTATATGATCCTGGAGCAAATTACATGACCATATTCTTCCCAAGATTCTTATTTCCTCACCTGTGGGCTAGGGGGATGAAAATGCCTGACTTTTACAGAGCTGAAGACCGAAGTCTGATCATGAATTAAAAGAAGGGGAGCCCATCAAGTAGGCAACTACCTTTAAATGATTACAATTAATTGTCGGATTACTTCTGTTGATTTATTTCCATTATTTCACTTATGAATAGACCATAAATTTCAGAAAATCGGATATGTTAATCAAAATCTTACAGTGGAACATCTTATGCAGTGGACCTTAAACAAATATTTGCTATTTTAAATGAATAATGATAAGTAATCAAGGAGAACTCGAGTTTCCCAGCATAGAATGCAGGTTAAATCCTGGGAGCAAGGACCAAGCACTTCGGGTGTGAATGGGGTCTTATTGAATATGCAAAGTTGCACTTTTGCAATTTGAGAATTTGGAAGTAAGCCTACAAAACACAGCTTTATTTCCTGCACAGAAAGACAAACTAGAGGAAAGGAGTCTAGCATCCATGTCAAAACCCCTTTCAGTTAAAGTTAAGTACAGCTCACCTCTCTCTTATCAATTTGTCTTTCCTGTTAACAATAGTTTTAGGCTCTGAAATCTGATTGTCAATACCTGAGTTTTAATCTGCTCATAAATCAGTGAGTTAACATGAAGAATTTTCCAAGAAGGTGTATATCCCAACATTTCACCAAAAGACCCAACATCAGGGATAAATTAATCTCTTTTGTCTAGTCTTGATGATACTATAGTTGGATCAGGTTCATTTATCAAGTACTTGAAAAGAAAAATAGTTTAAATACTGAGTCACATCATTTTGTAAGTTATAAACTGATTTTGTATTTTCTCTAAAGAGTTGATAGCTTCCTACTGAATGGTTTTAGGCAAATTCCACACTGCCCACAAACAGCCTGTTCTCAGCTTCTCTGTGCCCACTTTGTTTTGTCTCATGTTATTGGTGATTATTTCTATCTCTGCACTGGAAGGTACTGAGAACAGGACATCTTATGCACCCCCTATCTACAAGAGATACAGGCCGACTAGACACACACAGTCAGTGCCCTCAATGGTATTTGCTAAAGAAAAAATATTTTCCTTTGAAGCCAAAATCAAGACAAAGACTAGTCCATTCTCCTTCTCTAAAGAGCAAATACTTTTATTTGCTCTATGTACTGAGCTGCTCTATGAAAAAGGAATTTGTCAGCAAAGTGACATGTCTCCTACAGAACAGGTCTTAAATAAAGAACTTATCTGTCAAAGCCACATGCTGTGTCACAGGGACCATCACATAGAGCACAGACTTCTGTGAAAATGGTGTAATGAACAAGCATAAAATAACCAATGAGAATGACCTATGAAGTCAGGATATGCTCTGCAGTTACACCTATTGTTTCCTCATGAAAATTCTACCGTGCCATATTATTGCTGGAAAATGGAGTAGGCCTTCTGTGACAAGGATTCTACACTGGTAGATCCAACCAATCATGGATTAAGAATGTTTAGAAAGTAAACGACATTTGCACTGAACATGAACTGACTTAAAGTTTTGCTTTGCCATTTCCCCTAAACAATGTAATAATTGTTTTCACAGTATTTACATGATATCTGCTATCACAAGTAATCTAAAGATGATTCAAAATACAAAGAGCATGTGAGTATACAACTTAATTTAAGGGCCTGAAGCATCTAAGGATTTGGGTATTCATGGGGGTCCTGGAACCCATGCCCATGGATGCTGAGGGACAACTACACACTTTCTTGAACCTTACAAAGCTTTCTTTGAAAGGATCCTAAATGAATGTATCTACTGCCCACATTAGAGTTGGCCCTTATCATGTTTGCTGAAAACAGAGTCGTCTTAAGCATTTTAGTTTTTATAAAGACAAGAAGCAAAAATGTTCAGCATTTGACAGCCTCTATGCAGTTTGCAAAATAATGTCCAAGTAAAATGGTGAAAATTTGCTTGAGAGCTTTTTAAATTAAATATCTTCTTTTTAAAAATATTTTATTATTTTTTATTTTGTATGTATTGCCTGCATATGCTTAAGTGTACCCATGTCATGTAATGCCCTCTCAAAGATCAGAAGAGAGCATCAGGTCCCCTGGACCGGCAGTTATAGACAGTTGTTAGTTGCCATGTGGGTTCTGGGAATTGAACCCGGGTCCTCTGGAAGAACAGTTAGTACTCTTAACTGCTGAGCTATCTCTCTCCAGCCCCAAAGTAGGGTTGTGAAAATAAGATACTTTAATCTACTTTTGCTGAGCAGACATAACATTCTTCTTCCTAAATTAATTGCTTCCAACACAATAGCACTTTAAAAAACAACATTGAAAACTACGTTTCTATGATAGCTGATTCCTTTAAAGAACATTCAGCATGTGTGGTCCCCTAGAAAGCATCATGCACAATCCAATTTGAGGTATACATTTTTCAGTAGTCTCAAGTATTAGTCTGCACTTTTCAAATTATTTTCTGGAAAGGTCATGCAGTGCCTCAGAGACAGTCCACACCTGGGTCAAAGATTTTCTGAGATTCCCTGTTGTTCCCATTTCCTGTTCATGAAATCTCTTGAAATCTTCAAGGTAAAGTCTTTAATACCAAATGTCTCATCTGAATGCCACTAACTTGACAAAGCAATTTTCCCTGAATGTTACAACACTGAAGTATAAATGGTGACTCAAAATAATTTAGAGCAAATTACTAGTTAAAATTTATTAAATGATAGAACAGAGAAGGAGAAGAAACATTTCCAATTTTAATGTTGGCAAATCTCACTTAACAAGGAACACTTCCTAAGCATATCTTAATACAGAAAAATACTTCCACTGTAGCATCACGGCACAAGGCAAAAACTAGGTAAGAAAAAAAATCCCTAATAGTGGAAAAGGCCTACAGTAAGTGTGCCTTTTCATAATTCCAACATTTCATACAGTAAGTGTGCCTTTCATAATTCCAACATTTCATACAGTAAGTGTGCCTTTTCATAACTCCAACATTTCATACAGTAAGTGTGCCTTTCATAATTCCAACAACACATAAAAAGGCAAAACACTACAGCATTATTCTCTCATTCCACATAAACATGTAGTATTTAATTTGAATTGTTTATGTTTTGACACAGCACTTGCTACATAGATCAAGCTGGCCTTGAACTCAGAGATCCACTGGCTTCTGTCTCCAGAGTGCTGGGTTTAGAGGCACGCATCACCACACGAGGCCTAAACATGCTGTATTTAAAGACATATAAATATTGAAAATTCTAAGCACTTTTTGTGGACATAGAGTCTACTCAAATAATATAGCAAGTAGTTATAAATAGAATATTGTACGCATGGTTTATACATGTGAGCACACCTGTGAGTGTGTGTGGAGCCCAGAGGTTGACAGCAGCTGTCTTCCTCCATTGCTTCTAAAACCACACACACAAAAAAGAGTCTGTCACTGACCCTGCAGTTCACCAGTTGGCTAGACTACTTGATCAGTGAGCCCATGGCACTTCCTTTCTCCACCTCCCAGCCCTAGGATTATAGATATACAACATCATGCCCCTCTTTACGTGGAAACTGGGGATCATACTCAAGTCCTCTTACTTAAACAAAAAGCATTTTACCCACTGAGCCATCTCCTCAGTTCCTATAAATATACTATTTTTCCTGAAAACTGTCTTGATTTTATGAGACTATCTCTCTATAAGTATTAAATAACCATAATCCATTATTTCTGTCATTTTATGATTAAACTACATTAGGTCATTTATTTATGAGGTGTATTCAAGAATCTTAAGTAAAATAAATAGCAAAGCCTTCTAGCTGAAGCATAGCCATATTCCTAACTCTAGATAAGAGTCAAATGCAACTTCTTATTTATTCCCAGGTTAGAATCAACTGTCCATTTCTAAAAATGACTGATTATTAAGGAATTCAACTTCCAGGAGAAAGAATACCACAGTTACACTGATACCTTCCCTAAAATAGCAAGGTCTGAGAAGTATAAATGTCAACCACATCGAGCACATTGCAAACTCATTCTATCACATATTTATTTGCCACCTTGTTTAGCATCAAGGATAGATTACACAGTCATTCTGTGTGCACTGTGATAAGGGACAAAAATTCCTGGTTAACAGAGACATTTTCTAGCAAATAGCAATATACCCCTAAAAGTTAAAGTATGTTTATTTTAGAATTGCAACTTTGGGATAATGTATTTGGTGACCTTCTACAGTTCATCAGATCCTATGCTTCAAAAATGCCTTCAAAGGAATGAAATACTTTTAAAATCTGACAGTGTCTTCTAAATAAGTTATAGCCCTAAAGAGCTGGGAGGCTAAGGTGCTAAAGACCTGGTTTTTCAGTGAATTTAACTGTGTAACCTTCGGCAAGTCAGTTAACCTCTCTCTGTTTCAGTCTCTCTCTTATAAAATGGGAGTAAAACCTACCTCTCAGGGTTGTTGTGGAGGCTAATTAAAGATAATGACTACAAAAGAGTTAAGGTTCAGGAAGAAAGTGCTATATAAATACAAAATAACATCTATTAAATTTAGAAAAGATATAATTTTGTGTTTTTCTCTTACTGTTTTTTAAAAATATAATTCTGTATTTTTTTTATTTGCATTTGTTTTATGAGACAGGAGTTTGCTATCTGACTCAGGTTAGTCTTGAATTCAAGTTGTCCCTGCCTCAATCTCCTTGAGCACTGGGATTTTAGGCATGCACTACCATGCCTAGCTCTGTAAATTCTGTGTAACACTGCTCACAGTAGCAATATGATTAGGAAAATGATAAAAGTTTGAAAAGGAAACTTTGACAAAAAACTTTAATTCTTACAATATTTAAAAATCCATGTTAATATTTAATATCGCAAATCTATTTGCATTTCATCCCATGTGTCACATTCTCCCTGTGAAGGGCCTCACAGCACAACTCCCTCCCAGAAGTTTACTTCCCAAATGTCTTTCTTAGATGCTGCTGTAAAGTGATTCATGAAGCATCTCAAGTGTTTGTGGGCTTAAGTCCCCTATCAACTTCCAACATAAATTTTTTAATTGATTTCTTGTTGTTCATACGAGCACATATTCTAATGGGTCTAGTCCTTCTTGAACTATGGAGTAATTATCTCTGGGCACTGAAGTTGACACATCTAAGCCTCAGTTTACCCACCTCTGAAATCAGGACACTAGTGGATGCCATCTCATGAAGCTGTTCTGACAGAGGAATGTATGCATTACTTCAAAAACCTAACACACCAAAAACATTCTTGAGAATGTTAGCAATTGTTAGTAGAGCTACAGTTCTCATATCTTTTTGTTTGTTTGTTTTGTTTTTTTGAGACAGGGTCTCACCATGTTGCCCTGAGATTCACCTGCCTCTACCTCCCAAGTGATGGGATTACAGATAAAAGCCCAGCTCATCTCTATCCTTTACATACCTCTGAAGGCAAAACAAAAGGTTAAAATGTTAAAAACTTGGACATTAAAGAAAAATCAAGTCTCCTTATTCTGGAAATGACCATAAAGACCCAGTCATGCTAATTATCATTTATGAGAAAAGACCTAAGGTATATTTTAAAGCTGTAGAAAATAGTTAACGAAATTTTATAAAGAAATGTATAGCAAGTCACAACTGCTATTATGGTTATAATTGTTACTTATGTTTTTATAATTTCATAGACTAAGTGTACTATTCCTTTTATGAATAGGAAAAGTGCAATAAATACATAAAAACAATAGTATTGACACTAGCTCTTATATGACAAAGAATGGCATTCCCAAGGATTTTATTACACATGCATTGTATTAAAATAAAGAACTTTCAAAATAAACATATCAATAGTATGAATTGGAATTTGTATATGTTTTGAAAATTTATCTTTTTAAAATCTAAATTTAAGCTTCATCTCTGCTGGCTAGCTTTACTATAAGGTGCTATGCATGTTTCTCTGGCAGAGAAAGGGAATCATCAACCTTACTCATCTACAAATCCTGCAAGCTAAAATAACAACTAGCTTGGTAAAATATGCCCTCCTGTTCAATAGTGGCATGAATGTTTGCAGTGCTCTTTCCCCACAAGCAGCACGATGGGGGCTGAGGAGAGGTGAGGGCACTGCCGTCCCAACCCTCCATTCCCGGGGCACCACCAAGGAGGCAGGGAGTCTGTCTTGCAGGATTTCATTTATTAAGCAGCAGGCATGTGTTTATATACATATGTGAGCATTGGGTGTTCCGCCTCCATCCTCCCCCAAGACGTGATTGGTCACAGTCATAAACCCTAATTAGCATTTTAGGTTTCTGTTTTCCTGATCAGTTAAGTTTCCATTTCCTATCTCCCTCTGCCCACATGGTGGGGCCAAGAGCGGGACTCTCCTCCCCCCAACAGGGTGTGGTTTCTCTTCCTCATAGCAGGTCCAGGTATCAAGATGAGATACAGGAGTTGGTGGGGACCCACCAATGGTCTTTTTGAAGCTAGTCTGGTTACACCCCAGCTGCTTCTTCTGGCCTTTTTGCCTCCTGCCTCAGGCCCCTACATCTCCCCCTGTTTTATTTTATTATTATTGTTATTAGCTCGTGGCTCCTTAGAGATAGCCCCAGGGATGGGGGTTACTGCCCCCTATCCCCTCTTATTGTGACTCCCCATCTTAAGTCACCTCCCCTCAGGGTCCAAAGTTGTTCGTCCTTGGGTATCCATGATTGCCCTCATGGTCCCTGTCTTAGGTCATCAGCCTGGGAGGGTGTTGCCCATCATTGGGAATAGTCACATATGATTAATAGGGGTCTATCCCTCTTTAAGGGGGCAAAACAGCCCGAGCTCTCAGGCCAATTCCAACATCCAGACCTGGACTTGTCCGGTGGAGGGGCCTGAGGGTGACTGAGTGGCCAGGGCAAGCTGGACTAAGATTTTCTTCATCTGTCATTATTTCTTGATTACTGAGCAGAGACGTCTGAGGAGAACAAAAGCTAGCACAAGCATTAGAAACATGGCTCCATAAGCAAGTTACCAAGATGGGTCCAGGAATCCCTTAATGCTCTCCCATACCATGCTGAAGAAGGAGGAGTCTATCGAGAGAACCGGGGCCCTAGTATAATTTAAGGCAATAATCTGATTGGTCAGCAATATGGAATAATTAAGGAACTGTTGATTCCAGTGACCGTGAATGTATTTAGAGAGCTGTAGGCTGATTCGGAGCGGTTTTGGACCCTGTAGGGTAAGGCAGAGTGACTTATATCGGGGTCACAGACTAGTAGAGCCATATCCTTGGTAAGCACCAGGTCTTCACTTAGGATATCAATTTGCTGTTGTAGAGTCACAATCGCTTGATGAAAGTGTTGATTAATGAGGGATTGCATGTGAAGGGAGGAAACGGTCTTAGAGACCAACGCATTTAGTGTCTCCACCGAAGTGGTGGTTTGAGTCAAGGCCACCGCAGCTGTGGCAGACACCCCCCCAATGCAAGGATGATAGCAATGATAATTGCAGCTGTGATTCCAAAATCTCATTTTATCCGGGGGGGCCTGTATCATGGCAGTCCGCTCTATCAGAGTCACAGTGTGGAAATGTGCTGCATTGGTAACTGGAACCCAAAGGGCCCCGGGCTCACACATGAAGAGGACAATGTGTACAGGATAATTCCAACAAGCCACCAGGACACAGGTGGTGTTGGTCTCGGAACAATTAAGCAAGGTTTGTGGGTTGGCAGTAACATTGGCTAATAATAGGGAAAAAGGAGGCCTCACACATATGGGTGTAGGGGGCCAGTGGAGGGAGGAGCTGACCTGTGGACTGAAGGAACTTTTATTGTTACAATTATTATTTTGGTAAGTGTCATTTTGAAGCATGAGGCCCTGTTGAGCGAGCAAAGGTCTCATGTCCATACAAGCGGTAGGGCCACAGAGGTCCCAGTGGCCGAAGATAGTCGCCCGATGGGAAGAGGCGACCTGTGGGCCACAAGGCTTGACTTCTACTAGTTGTCTCCAGGACGCCAGGGGATGGTTGGGAGGGGAGTGATTAAAGCGGCAGAAAGGAGAAGTGGCATGATTAGGCGGAGGGTGACAGTCTTGCCAAGATACGGGAAGGGTGAGAAAAAAGGGCATGAAGGAACGTGTGCGTGGGCAACTGGGGAGAGGCGGTCTCAGTACTGTCGGGCACAGTGGGGGCAGAGAAACCCCCCCTCCCTGGGCCCCCATCATGGCGAGGACTGAAGCCTCATTGCTTTTGTTAAACGTAGGGGAAAGGCCTTGGAGGGTAAGCAGAGAGCCCGAGGTCTCATTACCAACATAATCTCGGATTGTCAGGTTTAACAGCCCAATGCATGATGATGCATTATTGGTAGTAAAGCACAGGGAATCCCCTAGGGGCCATGACCCGTTGATTGGTTCCCATGATGGGACAGGATCCATGGTGGGAAGGCCAAGGGTATAATTAGTTGAATATAAGACGGGGTAGACAGGGGAAGAAAGGGATAAGGGTAAAAGTATAGGTGAGGAAGGGACCAAGGCCCAAAGGTCCTTGGCCTTTATCTGGCTGATAGCCATCAGGAGAAGGGGCACCACGGTTTTCACCCTCTTGTTGGCCATCTATGGTCCCTTTTGTAGTTCAGCTATCAGATCTTGAACAACAATGGTTATAAGGAAAATGATGATGGCCAGGGCAGCAGCGACAAGCACAGCAATGAAAGCTTTCCATCCAAAATATTCCACTCTGTAAGACATAAGGAATTTCCTCAAAGGCTTGATAGCCTTGGGACAGGGTTATCCCTACATTTTCAGATTTCTTGCGGGCACCCTGATGGGCTGAGGCTCATTTATGGGAAAGATGCATCCAAATCCTCTGCCCATAGTAAGGAGTGGGTCAGGTCCCTGCCATTGTCCCGTTAATGTGTCCTTCCATCTGACTTTAACCTGGGGTCTTGGGTCCAACTGTCCCCAGTGTTGTTGAAATCTGGGGAGGGGGTGGTCTTTGGTCAAATTTAAAATATTAATCATGAAAAGTGCCAATCCCAAATGCTGATGGAGACTTATTCCCCCTTTTTGTTTTTGTAGTTGAATTTTAAGGTTTTGGTGGTTGTGTTCTATAATGACTTGGCCTTGGGGATTGTAAGGAATCCCTGTACTGTGTTGGATGTTCCAAAGCAGGAAAAACTCCTGTAAACTCTTACTCACAAAACATGGGCCATTATCAGTTTTGATTTTGGGGGGAAGTCCCAATGTAGCAAAACATTGGAGAAAGTGAGATTGAGCATGTTTAGACTTTTCCCCTGCATGGGCAGTAGCCCAGCAGGCATGTGAAAATGTATCAATAGATACAAAAACATATTTAAGTTTTCCAAAAGGAGCATAATGTGTGACATCTGTTTGCCATAAAGAATTAGGTTTGAGTCCCCTGGGGTTTACACCTGGCTGTTGCAGAGGTGGCACCTGTAGAAAGGGCTGACAGGATTTACAGATTTGTATGATTTTCTTTAGGTCCTTGATGGGAACCTGAGGGACTCTCTCATGGAGCCCCTGCCAATTTACATGTGTGAGGTCATGTAATCCCTGAGCCTGATTGTCATAATTTGGGTGGATGCCATCTTGTCTGCCCCGGAACCCCTAAGATGTTGTAGGAAGATAGGGGCTTTTTTTTTTTTTTCTTTAAGCAGTGAGGGAGTCTGAATCACTAAGGGAGTAATAGGGTTATCATCCAGTCGGATGTGAGAACCTAACAGTCCTGGAAGAAGGTTGACTACATACAGGCTGTCAGAAAATAAATTCATGGGCTCATCTATCTTTGTTAATGCTAAAGCAATGGCCATGAGTTCCTTGAATTGAGCTGCCATCAAAAGTGTGGACATATCTTTTTGGTTCCTCATCTGCCCCTGGGTATACTATCACTGCAGCTCCAAACTTGCCCCCGTCAGTGAAAACGTTACAAGCTTTCATTAATACTCCTTAACAAAGAGCCGGGGGGTGTCCCAGAAGAGGGCACGAAAGGAGGTTACCCATTTATGAGGGCCATAATGACAGTCCAAATTTCCCAGGAACCCTTCCAAGGCTACGGCCACCCGGTTATTTCTTCAGAGCCATTCAAAATCCCTAAGCCGATAAGGGATAACAATTTTAAGAGGGTCTATGCCATAATGTCTTAGGGCCAAGTCACGCCCCTTTTCAATCAAGTCAGCTAACTGATCCATGGGTATATAAACCCGTGGCATGCCTCCTAGAGAGGCATGTATCCATTGAAGGGGCTTTCCATCCTGTGTAAGGACGGAGGTCATCAAAGTCTCACCAGGGAGTACCCATAATTCAAGCTCTTTATTAGGGTGTACCAGGTGAGTTGGGCCTGGTCCAGGGCATCCTGGACCTCATGTAAGACATGCAGGTGCTGAGGAGCCAAGTGAATTAATTCTGAATGCTGTTTTCCTACTAGCAATTGAAACAGTGGTGTTAAGGTCTCTGTGGAAACAGGTATCCAGGATCCAATTAATTTCTCCTAATAATTTCTGCAGCTCTGTCAGGGTAACAGTGGGCTTGACATCCAATTGTGGTTTTAAAGGACTTACTGCCTCCAAAGAAAGCATGGTTCCTAGGATTTTAAAGGGAGCAACAGTTTGTACCTTGTCAGCAGATACGTGGAGCCCGACTGTCTGCAGACATTTTTGGGCAACTCCATATAATTGTCTCAATTGTTGGGGGCTCTGGGCTCCCAGGATGATATCATCCATGTAAATGTACACAATGGTGTGAGGGAGCAAGAGGGAAGGCTCCAAAAGGGTCTTTACATAGTTTTGGCAGAATGCTGGACTATTGGCCATACCTTGGGGTAAAACAGTCCATTCATATCTTTCATCAGGCGTTTTAAAGTTAAAGGAAGGCACAGAGAAAGCAAACTTTTCACAATCCTGGGGTTGTAGAGGGATAGAGAAAAAAAAATCTTTAATATCTATAACTATAAGAAACAAATCTGAGGGAATTGCAGGGATCCAAGGCAGCCCCCCTTAGGGGTGTACCCACTAGGGTCATTCTAGCATTGACTTTACACAAATCTTGTAGCATTCTCCATTTGCCAGAGGCCTTCTTAACAACAAAAACTGGTGTGTTTTACAGAGGGCCGGATGTGGCCCAGTTGTAATTGTTCCTGCACAATTTCTTTCAAGGCCTGTAACTTTGTTTCAGATAGTGGCCACTGCTCCACTCATACTGGCTCCCCCAGGGACCACTGGATAGCTGGAACCTGAGAGGCAGTGGCCCTTAGAATTGGGGGTGAACCCGGGGGATGTTATCGGGCTCTCCCCGATTATTATGAAAGTTGGAGAATTCTTGCTCTTTAATCTCCTCTAATCCTTTTGGGTGTCTGTTGAACTCTTCCTGTGCTAAGAGGTTTTTATAAAATGCTCTATCATCTGTGGTCAACAGAGCATCCACTTGGCCTAGGAGGTCCTGGCCAAGCAAGTTGGACTGCAACCCAGGCACCACTAGGGGCTGGATCTCCCCTCCAGATCCATCTGTGTCCCTCCATTCTAGCAGTCCTTGCACCTCCTCCACTCTAGCAAGTCCGCCCATGCTCAAAACTGTGGGCTGGGTTTTAGAGGCCATGCATTAGGTATTTCCTCCTTTCTAAGTATGGTACGATCTGCCCCAGTATCGATGAGGCAGTGAAATCTTTTTCCCCCTTTGAAAATGCTCATCTTTGGCCTGAGACCTTCATAGATGGGAACCATCCAGGTGGTCTGAGTTATTCTCGTCTCAGGTCCTCCTTTGGATAATGGGGCTAGAGGCCGCCCCAGAACTAAAGTCTTTCCAGTTACATCAAACTTAGATCTGCAGTCCCTTCTCCAATGATATCCCTTTCTGCAGTGAGGACAGGGGTGTTTTGGCCTGACATCTATCTGGTCCCCCTGTTTCAGGGTTTGTCCCTTTTCCTCAGGGCAGTCTCGCTTAAAGTGCCCTCTCTTCCCACAGTTACAACATTTCCCCCTTCCCCCTTCTCTCTGCCATGCCATCTGGGTGGTTGCAAGGGCCTGCGTCCTGGGAGGCTACAATCCACCTACACATGGAGTTATTTCTAAGCCCAGAGCAAGCCAACCAGTGATCCTGATTCATGCCGCCCCATGCCATAACTCTTACAAGTTCGTCCTGCAGAGGCCTGGGAGGCAATTTCCGTATCAAACTGTTCTGCACATGATCTATGAATTCAGGAAGCGGTTCAGAGGGCTTTTGTCTCAATCCTATTATAGGGTCCTCCATCGGGCCCTCATTAAGCTTCCTCCATGGTGACAAGCCTGCGGCCTTTACTTGCTCTCTATATAAGGGAGGGAGGGCCGCTTGCTGCTCCCCAGTAGAATGGCCATCGAGGTACCGGACAGCTGCCCATACGTAAAAGGGATTGGGGGATTGGCTGTTTGGTTTTGCTCTGCTGTAACCCGGCTCTCTTCTTTAAATAGTGCCTGCCATTTAACAAAAAGGGGTCCTGAAAGGACTGCTCTGGTCAGGTCATACCAGTCTCTGGGCACGCAGGGCTGGTGAGCCAAGCCCTCCAATAGAGTATTGACCCAGGGAGAGTTAGGACCGTCCTGTGCTACAGCCGCCCTCAATTACTTGAGATCCTTGGCCTCCCAGGGGTATCAATCCCTGGGCCTCCCTGGTCCTGGGACTAAATTAACAGGGAAGGCTTGGCACGGAGATCGGGAGGGCTGCAGGGGCCCGGCTGGAAACACTTCTGCGTACATCGGCAATTGCGGCACCGAGGGCGTTGGGGAAAGCGCTGCGTAGGCAGCATGGTTCCCCGGCCGGAGACTGGCTGGGCCCCATTGGAGAGTTTCATGATTATCCGGCTGGGAACTAGAGACCTGCTCAATGCCTCCCGCCCCTCCGGCCTCCTTTTGGGGGGCTTGCCTTCTCCGTTCGCCCTCCTCTACCTCTAGAGACAGCTTGGTCTGAAGGTCGGCTGTCACAGCCTCCAGCTGATTTTCTTGTGACCGAACCTGTCTCCTCTCCTCATCAAACCGAGCCCAGTCTTTCTCTTCCTCATGTGGAGGACACCTCCATCCCCTGTCCCCCCTTCCCGAGCAGGGACGGATCCCCCGAAGCAACCCTTAAGTGCCGATATAGTGGGATAGAATCCCAAAGGGGGCTCAATTCCAAAATGCAGCTCTCTTTTCCTGGCCAAGTCTTACACCCTTTCCCAGGTCCCGCCAAGAACAAGTTAGCTGCGGGGACCCAAGGGGCCAAAAGAGTCACAGTCTCCCAGACCTGATCAGCTACAGAGTCTGAAACGTCTAGCCCTCGGCTCTTAAGCATATAATGCAATGCCTTCAGGGCTGATTCATGCTTCTTAGAAGTTGTGTTACCCATACTAAGGATCTCACTCACCCCAAAAGACCGATTGGCCTCGGCCGAAATCTCTTCCATGCCTCACATGGGGCACCAGTTGTGGGGCTCTTTCCCCACAAGCAGCACAATGGGGGCTGAGGAGAGGTGAGGGCACTGCCATCCCAACCCTCCGTTCCCAGGGCACCACCAAGGAGGCAGGGAGTCTGTCTTGCAGGATCTCATTTATTAAGCAGCAGGCAGGTGTTTACATACATATGTGAGCATTGGGTGTTCCGCCCCCATCCTCCCCCAAGACGTGATTGGTCACAGCCATAAACCCTAATTAGCATTTTAGGTTTCTGTTTTCCCTATCAGTTAAGTTTCCCCCCCAACAGGGTGCGGTTTCTCTTCCTCATAGCAGGTCCAAGTGTCGAGATGAGATACAGGAGTTGGTGAGGACCCACCAATGGTCTTTTTGAAGCTAGTCTGGTCACACCCCAGCTGCTGCTTCTGGCCTTTTTGCCTCCTGCCTCAGGGCCCTCCAAATGTTATTGGAGAAATCACCCACCTTTTAATTGAATTTAAGGCCCACTTTACAAGATGGAGTCCATTCCTGATATTGTGATCAGGGTAAAGAATCTATGACTAGACAGGTCAGAGGCCACAGGGGAGAACCTACCACTATTACTCTGCTAAATGGACACAGTATTAAGCTGACTCTAAATGACTTATTGTTATACCCACAAATTAGTGCATTCCTCATCTTTCACCGGAGAAGGTTCTTCTTGCAGCAGATGGCGATTAACACAGCTGGTTAACACAGAGACCCACAGCTGGTCAACTTGCATAGAATAAGAGACTGACTGAACTGAGGCATGGTCAGCCCTAAATGAGAATTCTATATCACACCCTCTCCTCTCAGAGCTCAGGGATCATAGTGCAAGAGGAGGCAGAAAGATTGTAAAAGCCAGAAGTGGTAGATGAATACAATATAACTGTGTTTTCTGGATAGTACAGGGCAGTCACACATACGAACTCATAGCACAAACCCAAGCCAAACCGGGGCACTGCATGGATGTGGGAGGTGGCTAGGAAGCCCCAGTCCTAGCTGAGGATCTATTGGCAATTGATAGATGCTAAGAGAGGGAGAATTAGTTTTCCTTACTGCTTTGACTCCTAGTACATTGACCAGACTCCATTTAAGAAACACTGATTAGATTGGACAGGCCTTTAAAAAAGACAAATATTAATAAACATGAAGTTGCAGGCAGGAGGCAGTAAGGTGGGGTGTAAAGGGGGGATGTGTCTAAACATGATGAAAATACACTGTATGAAATTCTGAAATCAATAATATTTTAAATATTTTATTTTTTACTATTTTTATTTTATTTTATATGTATGAGTGTAGTGCCTGCATGCATGTAAGTGAACCTGTGTCATGTAATGAGGTCACAAGTGGGCATTGGATCCCCTAGAACTGGAGTTACAGACAGTTGTTAGCTGCCATGTGGGGGCTGGGAAAGGAATTAGGGTCTTCTACAAGAGCAGGTAGTGTTCTCAACCCCTGAGCCATCTCTCCAGCCCCAAATCAATAATATTTTTAAAAATTAAGAAATATGCATATAACTACAAGTAGAGCTTTCCAAGAAGATTACTGAGTAACAAGTGTAGCCAAAACTTGGTGATTATATCAACAACTTTCTACAACAGCAAGTCCTCTTCCTTCCCACTTTTTATAGCCACTGAGTCACTTACCAACCTTCTTGCTTCCATTCTACTATAATAAGAGCAGAGGAACTGCTAATGGGAAGGCAACTTTTTCTATAATCAGACAAGACAGGAACAAAATGTTGATGTATCATTTTTACTATCATCAACAATACTAATACATAGATTATTGGCTATATTGTTAAAATTGACAATTGTGAATAATAGCCTGCAAACTCTAATGTAACGTAAAGTTCAGAAAATGTCTTTGATGTTAATGTTTCCAATATGACTATTAACCAACCACATTATTCCCTGTTTGGGCTTCCTTATTATTCAGTACTGTTCATACACACATGATGCACTGACCATCAACTTTTGTCAGTGTCTTTTACTTTGTGTTCCCTCACTTCATCTTTTAGATTTTTTTATTGTTGACAGATAACAGTACGCAGAGATTGCAAGAGAAATTAGACAGTAACCAAACCTTTCAAAAAGTACTTCTGAAATATTAGGAGTGGTTTTCTGAAAACCTATTCAATTTATTTAATTGTTACTCCTACCTGATTTCAAAATATCAGACATTCTCTATTTTTTATTTCTTTTGTTCAGTATTATGAGAAGTTAGACACTGTAACTGTGTGATTAAATCTTTGTGTGTATTTCTCCCTTGGTTGTTGATTATATATCTTAAGTTTCATTTCTCAAAACAAAATCACTTTTTTGATATGCTGAATTTTATTATTAAAGCTGCCATCATAATAGAGGTAGAACTGTCTCCTCATTTTCAATCCAACTTTCTCTTCATAACTGTTTTCTGTATCAACTATTCACCACAGTTGCCATCTGATTTTGTGAAACATTTGTAACTATGCAAGAAGTGGTATTCACTAATGCTATAACAACCACTATCAATAGTCTAGTATACCCCATTTGAAAACGCTATGTTTCTCTTAGATGAAAGTACTAAATAAATGTACGATAATGCATACCAAAATCCTGTGCATAGATGTTACATATAAACATATGGACATATCATTAAAAAGATGTCGTGAACACTTTAAGAGTAAATTACGGTGAAACTAAAAATTTAAAAATACTTATCTTGAGACAACTACCTTTATTACACATATGTAAACCAAAGCCAAATCAAGATTTGCCTTTTCTAGGGATGGAGAAATGTCCCAGTAGTTCAGAGCACTTGCTACTCTTGCAGAGGACATAGGTTTGATTCCCAGTACCCAGGGGAATTCAACACCCTCTTCTGACCTCCATGGGCACTGCACAACATGAGTGCACTTACGCACAGGCAGACAATACACTCATGCAATATGGAATCCTCAGTACCAAAGAAACAAACAAAACCACATACCAAATCACTATTTTAGTTAATTTCAAAACTCTTTATTTTCCCCAGAAAATTGCCATTTCTTTGAAGATATTCCTCTCAAAGCCAGACCAGTTTACATGAACCTACACTGGCATTTTGCCACAATATGTGCTACCTGAAAACATGTTTACATGATAAATTAATAACACAAACTAGCCTTGAAACACTTAGTTTTTTAAAAAACTACACCTCTCCTCCAAAACAGAAGATTTCTTAGCCTTTTAAAACAACTAAAATTTCAGTAAACAGCTTCCAAACTTTAAATTAAAGTGAAAATGTAGGGAAAGTGCAGTGTTAAATACAAAGTTTCAAAACCTTTCTTTGGAGTATGAAATCACTTCATTTTCTGAGGTTGGGTAAGAAGGCCTAAAATGAAGCCAATTTCTAGATGAACAGCTGGAGTAGTATTTGGATTTCACATTTACCAAATTATTTTGTTTTGTTCTCTTCTTTTTTTAGATATTTTAATTTTAAAATTTTTATGTTTATGAATTTCTTATAATCCATTTTGATCATATCTAGATCCCCTCCTGAATTTGCACCCTCTTTGTACCCCTAACCAGGTTTCTGGGCATGCTCATATATATATACCTTTGGTGTGGGTTCACAGCCTGGTCAATCTACTAAGAGTCTCAACTTTACATGAGACTGAATCTCCCTTTCCCAGCAGTCATCAGTTGCTAGTAGTTCTTCAGATAGGGCTTCTTACCTACTTCCCCAAGTCTATGTTGGGATTTTGTTAGACTTGAGTTATGTGGGACTTGTCCATGTTGTCAGAATTGCTGTGAGTTCATATGAGTAAATGAGTAGCTCTCTGGAAAATTCTTATTTCCTTGTGGCTATCCACCTCCTCTGGCCCTTACAATCTTCCCACCCATATCCACCTCCTCTGGCTCTTATAATCTTTCCACCCAATGATTCCTGAGCCTTGGTAGGCAAAGTTTGATACAGAGGGATAAGAAGTACACAGTCTCTTACTCTCTGCATGTTGGCCAGTTGTACCACAATTATTCCTAATAATATAATGGCATTCTATTTTCAAAGGATTAGAATAAATTTACATTGTTTTCAGAAAAGATGTATCCTGGGGTGGCCAGATGGCTCAGCAGGTAAAGTTGCTGGCCACATACCTGATGACCTGAGTGTTCAATCCCTAGCAGACACATGATGGAAGGAGAGAGCTAACTCCCATAAGTTGTCCCCTGACCTCCATATGTGTGTCATGTTATTCAAAGTTTACACACACACACACATACACACACACACACACACACAGAAATGTAAAAAAAGGAAAAAAAGAAAAGCTGTCTTTATGAAAGTATTTGTATGTAAGTTCCATGTTCATATTTACCAGAACCCTATAGTCCATGTACATTCATAAACCATTATTTACCTTTTCACTATGTAAAAGATACTTATCAGTTCCTTACAATAATTTCCAAAAGAGATAATAGTGTTTTCTTGGAGGTAAATACACTATCTGAAACATGATTCTATTTCAAAAATAGTATCTTCACATTATTAAAATGATTGATTTCAGTGGACAAATAATTGTCTAGTCTATCCAAAATGACTTAATTTAGTCTTCATATATCCTGTACAGTTTTAACAAAGGGTAATCACGGAAACCTAGAGGGAAACCTCAAAAATGATGGGAAAAGTGCCAAGGAGAGGCAACTGGGCCAACATAAATCTTTCAAAGACTCTTGGATATGACAGACCCATATGACAAACAGTACTGTAAATCATGACATAAGAAAGAGATGCTGTAGTTTTAATTTTTAAAAGCTAATAATATGCACAAAGTATAATCATATCTATGCTAGGAACTTTCCCTCTCCCAATGGTATTTACATAAATATAAATTTTTGTAATATAAAAACACAATATAAAAATCAATTTCCCTAGCTCATATTTTAAAACAGACATTTAATGGCATTATCAATAGAGCCTCTTGAATTCTCTGCTTTTCAATTAATAATTCTCCTGCACTTAGTGACTATGGTTCATGACTCATCAGAAATGATGCACAAGTTAACCAGGATCATACCTCCCTGCCACCCCTGCAGCTGGTGACGCTAATATGAAATATACCCATTACAGCAGAAGGCAGATTCACCATGCCACCAGACCAAGATGAGCTTTTCCTGAGGCTCCATATGCCATACATCCCCATCCCCACAAGAGTTCTCCATATCTATACTATATCTTTGACATCCTTCAAGGAAACCTCAGCAAACATACTATATACGGCTGGAAAAGAACCACATTTTTTTGGAGTAACACTGTGCAAGGCAAAATGTACTTCAGTTCTGAAAATATCTGAAAGGAATGTTTCCAGGATCTATGCCACTGTGCTTTGTTTACCAGTCAGATGCTTTCCCAAGAATGTGTTGAAATTATTAAGACTACATCTCGGGGTACAGGAATTTCTCAGAGACCATAACATTACCACAGAAGCAGATCTTCACCTTTCCTAACATTCAAACAATGCTCTCTTCCCCACAGGTGAAGATCTTTTACTCCTGTGAGTTTGTCTGGTTTCGTTTGGTGTTTTCATTTTCGAAGGAAGGAAAGTCATAACAAAGGAAAACACATATTAAGCATGGGAAGATAATTGCTATTTACTGAAAACTCTTTTAAAATAAATTTTACTGAGTTGCTTCTGTTTGGTAACTCTGGGACAATGATAACTATGGTGATTCTCAATGTTCCAAGGGAGCAATCATACTCTATTCTGGCCTTTAAGAGGTGTTAAGACTCATCCTCCTAATTATAAGTCTTTGCTCTGTTATTACCACCTTACCATTAAATCTCTAAACTAAATAGTAGTTTTGAGGAAATAAAAATAGACATAAGGTGGTATTTTTGTTCAAATTTTGGTTACGATGGACACGAAAGACAAGTTGTTTTGTTTCTGTGTATAATAAACTTCTTTATCTTGTAAAAAAAAAAAGTCAATTTTAGCGTATTTTGTCTAGTAAACTCTAATTTAAGCTTACTCTTGGAACACTACTTTCCTGCTCTACTTCTAAACTATGCTATCCCACAGATCACTAGCCACATTTGTTATACTAAGGTTTCTAGTAACCAGGGGGGAAAGCTACAAAGAAAAAAAAAAAAGGTGGGACAACTAATTTAATAAAGTACTCTATGGAAACCAATATCCAAAATAGTATCATTATAACATAGTTCATATACATGTATTAACTGAATAATTTACATTCTTTTCTTTGTACAAAGTTTTACAAGCCAGTATGTATTTTACACTTTAGACCAATGTCTTAATTTGAACTAGCTACATTTCAGATATCAACAGCACATGTGCTCAGTAGCTCTTGTACCAAGACAGCATATTCTAGACCACCATAAAAATGGAGTTTTCAACTTAAAAGTTCAGACACTTTAAAATCTTCCTATGCAGACTGCTGGGATTTTTAAATTGGGCCAAACATGCAGTGAGCACACTTCACTTACTTCCTCTATTCTCGGGCCTCCCAAATTTACTGTTTTCTTGAATGCCCCTTTCTTAGAGCAGAATAAAAAACAAAACAAACAAAACCTCAATCACCTATTCTTTGGGGCTTATTCTAAGCAAGATCTGAGATTGTATCTCCAATCTGCACATCTATCACTAAGCAGAAAGCCAGAAGCTACAGCATGGCCTTTCTGTTTCGATAAATAGATCAAATACAGGTCTAATGTATGGCGACAATGATGACCGTAAGGCAGTGTTTCTGCTTATAAGAAAATAGGAAACTTTATATAAAGTAGTTATACATTCTTACTCATTAAAAAATAACTGTGCTTTTTTGGTTTTTGTTTTTCGGGGTTTTTGTTTGTTTGTTTGCTTGCTCCCCCCGCCCCCGCCTTTTCTCTCCGTCAGGGAGAAACCTTGGGATAATCTCTTCTTGCTCTGGAACAGAACCCAGTGTTTCATTTCACAGGAATTCTGTGCCCAAAGGAAGAACAGAATGTTGGAATCAAAATTTAATGAATTCCACTTGGAGTCCGCCTCCAATGTGCAAGTGTAAACACAAGCACTGATATCTGGAGCCCTGTAGCACTTTGGTTTCTCTTTTGGCATGGACACAGAGTTCCACACTAGACATATATCTTGCACTCAAATTTGCTCTTAGTTATATGAGGAAAACATTACATGAAGCATATGTGAGGCTCGTCTGGGTCTCTCAGCAATAATAAAATCTGACTATAACGTCTTCGGTGACCGTATAATTATAAAACAGATGAACAGGTTTTCTGCTGCTGACCTAACCTGTTCTCTAAAACACAAAAGGCAACTTTGTAGTTCCCACTGAGGAAGCTGCCTTAAACAAAGCAAAGTAAAAATTATGTGTGCGTTTTGAAAGAAGGGCTAGCACAGTAATAAAAAGGTGTAATCCCCATGCAACACACAAAACATGAATGCCGAACACCACAGATTTCTGGAAAGTCAATGTAGCCTCAGATTAACTTTAAGAAAGCAAAGATATAAGTGACAGCCATGTGCTTTCTCTGGCTAAAAAAATAACTTATTCAGTGTCTCTGGCTAAGACACTCTGTGTTGAACTAAACAGTTTTAAGATGAATTCTGTAGTTGTTGGACTTTATTTTACCTTGTCTTGGTGATCAGTATTTTATCTCAAACAGGACAGAGAAGCACGAGCATTCTTAGGAAGCCAGATGTGAAGAGGGACGCTTATGCTGGCATGGAATAGTTATGCTCTAAATAAGTTCTTTGTATAAACACTGTGTTGAAACCTAGCACATCCACTGGTGTAATGTTTCCAAGCACGTTGCAGAGGGCCTGCAAATCCAAAGGCCTTCTCTCTCCATGTATTAATTTGCTTATGAAATTCCTCAGAGTATGGCTGAGTTTATTAATCACTTGGTATATGGTGGTCTGTGCCTGTATGGACACCGAAACTTAAGACAGTAGCAATAACCATCCAGGAAGCTTCTAACTTAGTTTTAAATCCTAGGGATGCATACATGCTCCACAGAAATGCACTCCAGAATCCCAGCAGCCACAAAATACAGTCCGTAAGCCAGAGAGATTTAACGCAATTACGTTTGACTGGACACCTCTGCAGCTTTAAAGTGTGGTGGGCTAGCCAGGAAGTCTTCAACTCCACCACATATACATATACATCATATACATATTCAAGTTACAGGCTCTGGAATCAAAGTATTCTCACATGACACATTACTACCAATAACAGATTCGGGCTGGAAAAAAAAAAAAACGGTTACGGTTGCGGGAAGGGTACATATTTGCGCTGCTTTTGTCTAAAAAAACCACTTCAAATACTAAGTGCTTTGTATTCCTTTCAACCTTCCACGAAAAGCAATCCAATCCACCAACTGCGGCTCCACCCAGAAAGGCTCTATACTTACTTTTCCTACAGTTTTTGAGTGACGCACTACAAACCGATAGGGGGGAAAAAAAGGGAGGAAAAGCAGCAGCCCTCGCACGCAGGGCGTCTTCCGCCCTGTAAACTTGGCAGAAAGCAAACCGGACTGAAATACAGCACGCTCCATATAAGGCAGCCCAGCTAAACATGTCATGCGCAATTTACGGGTGGCAGGCGGAGAATTAACCTTTGCGTGCACATACTTGGCCCGGAGGAAGCCCGGGCTGGATGGCAGCCCCGGGAGAGGCTCACGGGCGCGGCGGGTGGCCGTCCCCGCCGTCCCCGGCAGAGGTCACCGAGCGCCGGGCACCCGGACGCGCACCTGCGCCCCCTCCCAGGCCGCCGGCCTGGCGGTCGGGCCCGGGAACCGCAGCCTCGAGCCC
>NW_008330327.1:1216001-1236919 GCF_000622305.1 Nannospalax galili
CGGTACCTTCCCTGCTCCGCGGCGCGCGTGGGGCGCCCGGCCGGCCGAGGGACTCCGCGCCGGGCCCCGGGAAGCCCGCGAGGTTAGACGGAAGGTGGGAGCCGGCGCTTCGGAGCCCTGGGGCCGACGGGCCTGCGCTGAACCCGCGGCCCGGGGCGGGGAGCGCGGAGGGCGCCCAGAAAGGGCGGGAAGCGGTGCGCAGGGCCGCGGGCGAGGTCCTTCCTGCTGGGCCCAGCCGGCCGCAGTGAGGGACTCCGCGCCGGGCCCCGGGAAGCCCGCGAGGTTAGACGGAAGGTGGGAGCCGGCGCTTCGGAGCCCTGGGGCCGACGGGCCTGCGCTGAACCCGCGGCCCGGGGCGGGGAGCGCGGAGGGCGCCCAGAAAGGGCGGGAAGCGGTGCGCAGGGCCGCGGGCGAGGTCCTTCCTGCTGGGCCCAGCCGGCCGCAGTTGTGCGGACGGAAAGCCGGTTGTCGCCCAAGCACGAACACGCCAGCTCCCCGGCTGCCCCCTGAAAGTTCCTCCACGTCCGACTCTGCAGCGTGATGCCTAGGAGCCGGGCTCCGGCTTTTCAAAGGAGATGCCATCTTAGGACACCCAGCTAGCCTGAGTGTCAAGGGCCTGAGCGGAAGAAACCCCAGCTCCATGCGCTGCGTGCTGTCACCTAACGTGGCTTCACTTTGAATGGAGAGAATCCTGGGCTTCTGAGCAAAGATAAAGTTTGGAGATCTGGGACCAGGATTTCCTTCGAATTTAAAGAATTCCGATAACTTGCTCAAGAATTTTTAACTGAAAAAGTTTGTTCCATGTTTTGGAGATAATTTAGGAAAGAAAGGGATAAAAAGAAAAACCGCAGGAACTGACAGAATGTTCTCCCGGTGGGTTTATGAGGTTTATCGAGGAGGGTGAGGTCGGCTTACTGGGGAGTGAAAGGTCAGGAAAGCTGCTGAAGCACGCAAGGAGCTTGGAGAGGCACCAGCAGCAGACCTGAGCGCTTGACCCTCAGCTAGATCCACAAAACACTGACTTAATCCTGTGTACCGATCCCTCCCCAAACAAATGAAGTGGTGCCATTTCTCAGTGTTAATCATTTAAAAGTACCCAAGACCCCACACAATTGAAAAAAGGTAGACGGACCCTGATACTTTCCATCTCACAATTAGCAACTACCGCGGTGTGGGGACTTCCTCTTTTCCCACTCAGCATTCATTTCAGCAGCGCTGCGTGCTGGGGCAGAGATCCATAGATAACAAGGAGGCCCTTATACTCAAGGATTATGCTTAGTGCAGCAGTTGGCTAGGGGAAGAGATAACCCATTACGCTGCCTGAGGGACAGTGTCATGACAGTGGAAGTCAACCCAAGATGGCCCTGAAAAGGGAAAGGAAGATTCCTGGAAAACTGCATTAACTAGTGCCTTGAAAATGTGTGAATGTTAGGAGGATAAAAAGAGAGTTGAGGGGGTGGGAAGATGACTTTGTCCAAAGAAGCTGCTACCCACACACGGGTGGGGGGGGGACCTGAGTTTGGATCCATACTACCCAGGCAAGAGTCTAACCGGGGCCCTGGGAGTGAGAGGAGCAGAGCAAAGAGTGGGGGATCCCCAGAGTTCATTGGCTGACCAGTCTAGCCCAATCAGCGAGCTTCAGCTTCTGGGACACCATTTACAGACACCTGTTATTAACCTCTGGCCTCCACATGTGTGCACGCACACACACACACACACACACACACACACACACACAGAGAGAGAGAGAGAGAGAGAGAGAGTTGGGCCCCCAGGGAGTAGAGCTAAGCACAGAGTGAAGCCTATCTGTACAATTCCATGTAAAAATCAGTATCTTTTCTATCTCCCTTTCTGTGAAAAGTGAGGGACGGCAAGTGTCGACCGGCCGCTGGCAGTACATGAAGCTGCCCAGTTTAGACGTTACCCTGAAAACCATGTGGAGCTAGAAGAGTTTGTGCAGTCAGGACAAGAGTCTGCACTTGGATTCTAGAGAGACCCTATGGCAACAGCTTAGAGGATGACTGGGTGTTCAGGGTATTGGCAAGGGAAGGGTGACTGAGCGTAGACACACTGGAAAAGTGACTCACGAAGGGACTGAGGAAGGGAGAGAGACTCCCAAGTTCCTAACTGAGCCCACTGGGTTCCTTGCTTACCTTTTAATTTCTTCAGTTTGCCTCCCTTTCTCTGACAACAGAGGCCTAACTTCCTCACAGAGCAGGCCGACTTTGCACCTGCTAACTGCCTGGCTTCTGTGCCTTCCTGCTCAGAATGTCCAGTGAACACCAAGACCTAATCCTGGTTGAAGGAATTAATTTGCAATTATTCTTAGACTCTTATTGTCTTCTAAGTTAGAAATTTGGTATTCTCCCCCCCCCCACGTTAGAAAATTTGCATTTTGCAATAACAGTAAAAAACAAAGAAACAAACAGGACTTTGAACCTGTGTGTGGTTCAAGAAGGGAAACCATCTACTCCAGCACTGTAGGATGGAACTTCTGGAGTGAAAAAGAGAAATTGAAATGGAGACAAATTTTCTGCTCCATCAAATAGAACACAAAGAATGCAAGAAAGGCCCTGGAAGGTTAGAAACCAGAAAAACATTTTACGAAAAAAGGGGAAAAATGTAATTTTACAGTAGGTAAAAGAGAAACAGAATGATAGGTCAATCTAAACCTCAGAAATAAGCCAATAAATCTCAATCTAAAACTATATTGCAATTGACTAAGGCTAGTGTTTAATTAGGGATTGTATCATAACTTTTATAATGGCATTTGCAATTTTGAATATGAAATCATATGTTAAAATATTAAGTCATGCTGTTTTCTACTACCAAAAGCATCTCAACCACATTTCAAATTGTGGAAATTACTAAAAAACCATTATAGTAATAAAAAGTTAATAGTTCCCCATTTAGAATCCACTGATATTTCCTCAGTGCCAGGAGACCATTAGGGTTCCTCGTACTCTGTGAGGTGCTATTATAGTCCATCGGCTCATGAATGAGCACATCCATAAGCACAAAAGGAAGGTCATTTGCAGGTGGAAAGGGAAATTATAGAAAACTATTTCAGATGAAATAAAACTACATTTCCAGCTACAGCAAAGAGTATTCACTGCAGGTTCCTGAGATATTTCAGTCCATTCAAATCTTAATTATACCAAGGAGTCCAATAGGAATAGAATCAGGAGGTATGCTTTACAGATAACATCAGCTTCCGCTTCCCAGTAAGGTGGATAAAGGAAACAGTAACATCTCTCTTTTTCAGTGGAATGAAAGTCTTTAAGGCACTCGTGTAAGAGCACGTGTGTTATCAACTCTGTCTTTTTTGTCCTATGTACCACATTCACAGCTCAATAAGTTCTCACTGCCTCTCAGTGTCTTTTCTGTCCTTTCCTTCTACGTGACCTAAATGAAAAGATACTGAAAGATAGTTTTTTAAGAATGGAAATATGAAAACATTTTGATCCACAAATGCTGTTTTTATACCAGAATGAAAATAGTTGATTAAAATAATATAATGATATATAATAATATAGTAGATAATACTGATAAAAAGAGTTGCATGATAGTGTCAAAACTGGAAGGTAGCTTAGGTCCTATGATTGCTTACCACTCTTAAGTAAAAATGGTTAAGAAAGAAGCATCTGGAAGTCACTAGAACACTCTTGTCTGGTGAATCAATGTTAAGCATATGCACTTATTGTGCCTACATTACATTATTCCACATCAGGAAAATGTAAATCTTCTACATCTTGAATTCAAGCTTGTTCTGTTAAATGTATTATCTATACTTGGTAGAATTACATGAACTTATTTATTTAGTTAATTAGTTATCTTCAAAAAACTCTTGATTTGATAAGCCTTATTATATATGATAGAATGCATGAAATCCAGTGTTGGGTACTATGTGGGGTGTAGCTAGGGGAGGGGGGTCTAAATATGAGTAAGATGTATGAAATGCATAAAAATTCAATAAAAATATATATTGTATCCAAAAGTCCCCTACATATTTCACATATGAAGTAATTTCTTTTAATGACCATTATTTAAATATAGATAATATATATTCTTTTATATATAATACATACTATATGTTATACAACACAATATGTAACATATACACTACTTATTGTATACATTATTTAGGTCTTCAATTTTAAATAAAATCAATCTTTTTTTTTTCGGTCTTTTTGAGATAGGGCCTCCCTGTAGCCCCAGCTGTCCTGGATTCGCTATAGAGACCAGGCTGGCCTCGAACTCCCAGAGATCCACCTGCCTCTGCCTCTCGAGTGCTGGGATTAAAGGCGTGTGCCACCATACCCAGCAAAATCAATATATTTTAATGTTATATAATATTATAAAACCTAAAACAATTAAAATATTAATTTCATTATAGACTCTCCAAGCTATTTTACCTAAAAGTTTATCTTCTGTGGTGGTTTGAATGAAAAATGTCCTCCTAGGCAAAGGTAGTTAACACTTGGTACACAGCTGGTGGCGCTGTTGGGGGACGTTAGCTGGTACAGCCTCATTGGAGGAAGTGTATCAGTAAAGGTAGTGACCTCCCAGCTTCCAGCTCTGACCGCCTGCTGCCAAGCCTTCCTCACCGATATGGACTCTCCCCCTGGAACTATAAGCCCAAATAAACTCTCTTCCATAAATTATTTTTGGTCATGGTGTTTTATCACAGAAATAGAAGAGTGACTAATGGATCCTGTGTATGACTGAGGATTTGAAAAAAGAGAAATAGGAAGCAAATACAACAGACGAGAGTTTAGAACCATAGACTGCTGGTAGGGTGCAGAATGTTGGAGACCAGGGGTCTGCTTTCTTGTTAGAGCTGGAGACAGCATCCTGTAAAGGGCATGCTGCCAGAGCAGAGCAGAACTGGTGTTAGTGCTGCCGACTCATCAGGCTGTTTGTTCTCTCTGCCTCCTTCTTTTACCAAAATCTAGACAACTTGAAGCACTGACAGTGGCCTGTTTCTTCAGTTGGGTGTAAGAAACTGCTTTAGATTTCTAAGACTATAGCTCCTTAAGTCTTCCTTCTTTCTTTCCTCTCTTTTAATCTCAGTTTTCCCGCCTTCTTTGCTTCTTTAAATGCAATAATCATTTTTCCCACAATGCCTTCATTCATTGCACAAATGTTTACTGAGCATCAGTGTAGCCAAGTACCATTTCTAAGTCCTGTGGTCACAGAAATGAACACAGACAAATCACTTTGCTTGCATTCTCCTAGGGAGAAACAAGCACTAAGTGAGTAAATAATAAATAAAATGGAAAAGATCAGCTTAGGGATAATTTCAAATGGAGAGCAAAATAAAGTAGGTTGAGAGGGAAGTTCTATGTTTCACAGGATAGATACAGACTGAGGCAGCAATGTGCAGGAGAGCGAAATGTGGATTGCCTGGGGGAAAGAACGTTCCGGGCTGTGGAAACCACAAACCTGGAGTCCCGAGGCCCAAGTTCACAAGGCTAGAGATAAAAGAAGTGGGTTGCCTAACCTTAAAGAACTTAGCAGACAAGCAAGAGAAATCAAGAATTTTAAACTAATCCTCAGTGGGAAAAACTGGCTTGTTTTGTTATAGTACAGGTGCAAACAGGGAGGGGGGGGCACAGTCCCAGTTTGCTTCTCATAAAGATGAGCACTTTGCTCTCCACTGCCATGTGATAGGGTCTAGTCTCAGACCAGAACCAGGAGGGGCACCACCTCTGAGCCTGAGAGTGTACCAAAGGAGTGGTTCTGTAGCGAGAGGACTGGTTGCCCACCAACAGAAAGGGATTTTACTAAACACCCTTAGCAATGTGGTACCACAAATGCTGTAATTTTACTCCCTAGAATTGAGGAAGACCCATACAGTGATCACCTCCATGCTTTGAGAAACAGAGAAACAACAAAACAGAAAATTCAGAATTTCCCAGGATAGAATTTTGGATTGGTTTCCAGGTATGCAGTTGTGCAAGGGGGCCCAAGGCTCACGTCCAGGGTCTTTCCCAGCCGCCTTCACCTTAGCCTTTGAGGCAGGTTCACTCCACTGAAACCAGAGCTCACTGATTTAATTAGTCTAGCTAGCCAACTTCCTCCAGGAATCCCCATCTCTGGCTTCTCAGTGCTGAAATTACAGGCAGCCGCTATGTCCACCTAGCATTTATGTGAGTTCTGCGGATCCTAACTCCAGTCCTCATCCCTGATGCTCACATGGTGTCCTAGTTTCATTTCTGTTGTAAATAATGCCCTGATAAAAAGCAGCATGGGGAGGAATTTGTCTGGATTACAATTCAGCCTACAGTTCGTTATTGCAAGGAAATCAAGGCAAGGACTTAGGCATCCTGTCCACAGGCAAGAGCAGAGAGAGGATAAGCGCGTGGATATATGGATCCTTACTAAATTTCTCCCCTCATGTGCTAGTCAGGTTCCCCTGCTTAGGGAATGCTGCAGCCCACAATGAGCTAGGTCTTCCCATTCTAATTAACAACCAAGAAAACCAGGCCAACCAGATCTAGAAAATTCCTCATTAAGATTCTCTTCCCAGATGATTCTAGATGGTATCAAGTTGACATTTAAAACTAACAGCATGCATGGCAAGTATTTTAACCCCTGAGCCATCTCCCCAGCCCAACTTTAATCTTTTAATACAACCCAATAGAACAAATTATATCCTCCGTGTAGTTCGCCATAGTCTTCATCCCTCATAGAAAATAATGGAGGCTGGAGAGTTGACCCCTTGACCAAAGCCTCCTAGCTAGCAAGAGATCAAACCTTCTGCGCTGCAGTTTTCCATAGGGAATTCCTAAAATCACAAAATAATGATAACATATAGCAGGTTTCTAAGCCCTGTAAGATATAAGTGTGTCATTTTGGGGCTGTCATTAAAGAAAACAAAGTATGCAATTGTGACTTCTGAGTAAATAAAACACAAAAATAAATACGAAATGGGTCGCAGAGAGACCAAAATAGGCATACTGGCTATTTTTACTTATAATATGTTATTACATGTAATGTTTCAAAACTCTATGATGTCATAAAATTGTACGTTGTGGCTTAATCCAGAATCCCCTGTAATCTTTTAAAAATAGTATCTAATTGGTCTTACACTAGAAATGTTACAGACTATACAGTGGAATTCTTTCATAAACTATAATCCAATCATTTTTTACTACTAATCTTCTTCATTATAGAAGTCTGTGACTTTTCTGTGAAAAATATGGCTACTACCCTTTTTCTTCTTAAAGCAGACACATATTTTAAGCTGGCAAAGGCAGAGTTGATTTTCTGCTCACACTTGATGTTCTTTTTGGGTGGTGGGAGGGGTTATAATAGTGCATTCCATTGTGAGATTTCTATCTAAATTAGTAATTGGAGTCTCCTAATGTTCCTTACCTCTCTGAGATTCTTGAAATCTCTTCAAATCATGTCTCAGGAGGTATAGGGAAAGGACGTTGAATAATAACAAAACTATTTGTCACCTAAAAAATACTGGTACAAATTTCATAAACACATCCTTTTCTATTATTTCCTCTTTACCTTGTTCAGCAGTGTGAGAACTGAGCAAAAGAGTAGTAAATTATTTTTAATACTGTAACTTAGGCAATGGTACACTAGCTATTGCTTGTTAATCCACTTAACAAGTGTTCCTTGATCTCTGATAATATGCCAGGACCTGTTCCTGGCATTGAAGATGTAATCGTTGTCTTTTCCAAGGTGTTCTGTCTACTCTAGAGAAAGGGAGAAATGCAGCATAACACAGATTGAAAAGCATGCAGTAATGAAGCAATTCAGTTAAATCCAACAAGCCTTGCAGGCTTACCATGTGCCAAGCAGATGGCAAGGAGGACAGAGCTGGGCAGGGCATTGGTCCTCACGGGCTCCCAAGCAGCTGGCAAGTGGTCAGCTCCCCAGGAACTGTAACAGCTTCAGGACAGAGAGGAAGTCAGGAAAAAGTCACAAAGGGCCCTGAGACAGACAAGCAACTTGATCAGATGAATACTCCCAAAAAATCATAGCTCTAACAAATAAGAGGAAAGTTTGGGTTTTTGAGTTTTCATACTGCCCTCATAGAAAGCCTACTTGTCTTAAATCTTTGTTTCCCAGACATCTGGCTGTCAGACAGCAGGCTTCTGACACTGCCCCAGTGAGTCCCAGGGGGCCTTGCAACTTTCTCTCCTAGGCTCCCAACCTTTGGTCACAAATCCTCAACTAGGTGATAAGAGATGATCTGATTAAGGTCTTTCACACTAAGGCAACAAGGGGGCTTAATAGTTCAAGTGTTTGCATCCACAAAGGACAGCTTGTTAACCATAATGAACTGCTAATTGGTAGAGCTTAGAGAACCCTGGGGAAGGACACCTCCTCTTCTCCTCCCGTCTCCCCACCACACTCCTAGCCCTTTTCTATTTCCCTTCTGAAATACAGGAGGAATAAAAAGTGATGAATTCTCAGATGTTAGACATTCTAAGTTAACACATATCTTTGAACTCACAGAGGTATATGGGGTGGTAATTACATTAAAAACGATGAAGCTGAGATTAGGTCAGTGGCTGTTAACATTTTGGATCAATAGATAACAGCCCATAGAGTGGGAATCAATTCTTGTGAATGGACCCCTCATATTGATCTTATAAAGCCCTCTGGGTGGTTCCGGTATGCAGCTTACCACTACTGAGAGAGAGAGTTCAGAGAATGAAAGTTACTCAGGATCAGGGGAAATTCATTACTGTACTTCATGTCTCCTTTCGATGAGTAAAATTTACTTGGTTCAGTAGCAACAGTAGTCGCTGTAGGAAAATCTCTGTCAAATCGTCAGGTTGGATAAACTGGTGCTCATATGCCTTGAGAAATGAGGGAGTTACCATAGTGGTGGAGAACTGAATCAATGGGGCAAGAATACATTTTGCCATGCAGTTGGGTTGAAATGGTGCTTCTCAGGCAAACAAAACAGGTTAGAAACTATGCCAGATAAGCACTAGTGATCCGCAGGCTTTAAAACAAACTAGACAAACAGTTGAGATCACACAAAGGGAAATCCTATATAGTTTAAAATACTTAAGCTGCTGTTTGCTTAAAATTCCATGTTTTATCTCTACTAAAGAATCATGATCACGAACACGCTTTGAGAACATCATAGTCTCCCAGGAGTCAAATGTGTGTCGGGCTACTTCCCTGGGGTATATATTTAAAAAAAAAAAATGCCTCAAAGCACTTTTGTAAGTTTTAATGTGTTTTATAAATTTACTTAACAAATTATCACAGTTAAATCATACAGACAAATGAATTAACAAGAAATACCTCACCTGATTTTTAGTTGAAGTTTTTGTTACATGTGTTTATTTATGGTCTTATGACTTTGCCTAGAGTCCAGATGATCTGCCAGCTGCTCCAGAATGTGCTACATGCCTGTGCTTCTGCACAGAGCTTTAACAATGAGGGTCTGCAATGGCCTAATCCTTCCAGCCTTCTCGCAATATACATCCTTTTAGACACTGAGGAGCATTCTTTCCCTTTTTCAAACTTTTCAGGTCGTAGGTCAGCAGCTCACCTGAGAGCGCTGAAGCCAAGCAGTGCTCCTGTCAGCTTCCTTATTCAGTGTACAGGTAGCCATTGAATAGCTGACATAATTCCAGCTTCTCCTAGAGCCTGAGGACACAGGGCGGCACCAGTAGCACCCTCTTGAAAACTATAGTCTACCAAGAACATGGAATTTGAAATCGTGAACTATGAACAGTTACATAAATAAAGTGACTGTGTGAAGTGTAGTGAAAGAAAGTGTATAATTGATTAATCTAAACAGAAAATTATCGTTTTTATCCCACCCTTTTTGGTCATCAGATTAAATGTCTAAGCTTATAGACACATGAGCCATCAAAGCATGCACATGCCAATCTTAACCTCAATCCCTCTTCATGTCTAAGACAGAATTCTGTTACTAGTTTCATGGAATAGTGACTTTGTTTCTGCTAAGTGCAGGTGGCTGAACAGTCCCTGAGCGCATGGTTGACAGAAATCTCTGGCTGATCATGACTACTGTTGATGTCATGGCTTTAAAAGATTCATTCCACAAAGTGCCCTTGCTGTGTTCTTTGCTGTTGTTTCCCTTCATTTCATAGAATGAATCCTTTAAGGCGGTGACATCAACAGAAATTCCTGACTCCATTTTTTAATACTTTCAAGGAGTGTTCGCTTTGGAATTGATGTTTATGAAAAGTGAAAATCCAATTATATTATCTTTTGTTTTGTCATAGCTAAAAGTGCTTTTTAAAATGTTTTTTTCCTGGATGTAGTTACTTTTTTCTGTTCCTGGATTTAATCTAATGTGTGCTTATTTTAAATAATACATCAAATGCTTATAATAGGAATGCATTGAGTTTTTTCAGGGCAGCATTGTAGAGATATTTATGCATGATCACTCTCAACTAGCAATGGCAGTCTTAAATGCCACCCACCAGCTTACTCCTATGCAGAGTGTAACTTCCTTCCTCAAGTTCAGGCTCCCACACTCCTGCAAAAACACCTTCCTGCCTGTCATTTAGTCCTTTCAATTAAGTAAAGATAGAGCTAATTGTATAAAAGAGGCTGGCCACCCTGCCTCCTTCTCTTTGTGGAGGGTACCTTTCTAAAGACAGTTTAAATTAGAGACTAAGTCAGGGCACTTTTTCCCCTTGGGATGTCTTTGAAGTCTCCTTATACTTGTAAACTTCTGGTATATGTGTCTGTTTGTCTGTCTGTCTGTCTGTCTGTCTGTCTGTCTGTCTGTCTGTCTGTCTGTCTGTCTGTCTGTCTGTCTGAAACTGACAGTAATTTGTCAAGGTCCCTAAATAGCAAACACCCATGCAGGCAATGGAAGGTGTTGACTGTGATAGATCAGTCTTGCATGGGTGATAAAGGGTACATTTGGCAGTGACATTCAACTCATAGATTTCAGTCTATACAGGACGCCTGTGGCATAACTTTTCAACTCTCCTCACTGAGAAAGAAGTGGCCAACTGCACTATTTTGTTCACAGCTAAGTTACCAGTTACGCAGAACACTCAACTTTGGGGTTCTTGGCAACAGGTGTCAGGTGCCGGAGAAAGTATGTGGTCCAGTCCCCAGTGGTAAGAGCTCCTGTAACTGCAAACTTACCCTCTGCTGCCACCTGGCCGGCTGCCATTGGCTTTGGCTTCCATTGGCAGGAGGACAGAGTCATGCACTTCCCTCAACTTAGGGGAATGGGCTGCGCATACATCAGAAATGTGGGGAAAATCGTCAGAAAAAAGTGAAGTGTTATTTAAAAGACCCATATTCTGCCCAGGGCTTTGAAATCTGTTCTTAGGCATGTGATTTCAGCTAATCTCTTCAAGTTGCAGTTTCCTGTGAAGGTTATAAATGTCTACTTCATGGAATTATGACAATGAATGACTTCATTAGAATTATCTGAGCATAGATTAGGTCTTCGATAAATTATAGCTATTGTTACTATTTTAAATGGAAAGTAATTGTGAATTTTAAAGTATGGACTGTTTGAAAATCAAATGCTTATTAAACTTTATATCTGTTCAGAACGTGAGGACTCAAATCAAATTATAAACTTAAAAAACATGCAATTATCAATTATAGATAGTGTAATGTTAGGAAAAGAGATTCTGTATAACCTTTTAACTAGACCAGTCAAGAGTAATTTAAAAAGACCCCAAGACATTTCCTGGAATGACAGACACTTGAAAATATCACTCTTTGGTCTTGTGCCCACACCCACCAGTTCTGAGCTCAAACCTAGGGCCTTTGGCTGGCTAACAGAAGCATTGCTCTTAATTGTCCAATAAAGTTCTATCCCTCTTTCTCCATCTACTTTATAAACAAAAAGTGAAAGAAAGACAAGCCAAACCAAGCCAAGCAGTAGACATTTACCAATCTAAGAAGAACATGCTCAGCAATTACGTGGAAACCACTTTCTTTGTGGCCACGCTGGCATAGCATATTCCATCTTGTTTGTTTGTCGTTATCCATCCAAAGAAGTTGGTACAGCATGGAAAATTCAGACAGCATTTTGTTTCTTTTAGGTAAGATAAGACAAGGAATTGCTCAGAATTCTAGGAGGAAATAATGATTTTGTGTTGCTGAGTACTAATTAGTAGCAAATGCTTGGCCATGGGAATAATGAAATCACCCCAGAAAGAAAAAGCACCTTTGAAAGGTATTCTTTTCTAACATGTTAGGTTACTAATGAGGGAGACAAGCCAAATAAGGCAAGGTTGAGGCCTCTTAGCTCCGAGGAAGGTACCCTTAGCACATTCTCCTGGAAGCCAGGCACCCATGAGCCCCATTTACTTAGTCAGGCCTCAGTTCATGTGCTCTTCCCATGTTTTCTACCTGAGTCTAGTTAATTTCAACAAATGTGTTACTGCATTTTTCAGTTTATTTTCAAATTAATATATAAAGTTGTGTGTACTAGCATGTACAATATAATTTACTGAAATATAGTATATCCACTTGTAGAACAGTAACATCTAACTGGTTAGCAAATGTATTGTCTCACATAGTCATCATTTTTGTGATTGAGTACACCTTAATACGCATTCTGTCAGAGATGGAATACCACTTTACTCCTGTTACAATGGCTATTACCAAAAAGACAAAATGCAACAACTATTGGCAAGATTGTGGAACAGGAATCCTTCACACAGTTGGCAACAAAGTAAATTGCTATAGCCACTCTGGGAAACCGTATGGAGGCCACAAAAAATAATGAAACTTTTTTATGATACAGCAACCTCATGATTGCATGTCCATGCAAAGGAGATGAAATCTGCATCTTGAAGAGGTGACTGCAGTGCCATGCTCACTGCTGCTATAGCCCCTGTAGTCAATGTATGGAATCAGCCTGCGTATCTGTCAACAGACGCACGAATAAAGAAAATACATGCCGCTCAAACTAGAGAAAATCTAAAGCTCTCATACTCTGCCTTGGCCAGAAACTGGCTGGAATGTCTCATAGCGTTCTCTCATACACGGTAGCGAGTCTATGGGTTTGTTCTCCACATGTATACACTGGGAACCATACACCACCCTATGTTAGGCAAAAGTGTGATAATATGATGAGTCATCACATCCAGGTATTTACATGATAGGCTAGAATACATTGGTCAGCCAGCATGTAAGTTTTCTGTAGAATCAATACCACAAAAATTTTGTATTTGGGGGTTTTAAGGAGTGTTGAAAACTGAGCTTACAGACCCTACAATGTGCTTGTCTGTCTACCTTGGAGAAGTGATGACTGAGCTCCTCCCTAGTCCACTGGTGTTCATATTTCTAGCATATACTTTGTCCAAGTCCAGCTAATAGAATTTTCATTTTCAGGTTTTGACTCCAACCAGAAAATGGAAGAATCCATATTTTATGTCATTAACTTTTAAGTTTGGGGGAAGAACATGTTTTTATCTTTGTGTGTGTGAGTGTAGGATAATTGGAGGAGTGTATATTTGGAATGTGTGGGTACAGGTGTAATGTGCACATATGCATATGGAGGCCAGAGTACAACCTCAGATGTCCTTCTTCAGGCAACATCCACCATGTATTTTTATACCTGGCCTGGAATTTGCCAAGTAAGCTGAACTGGCTGGCCAGTGCAGCCCCAGGAATCCTCCTGTTTACACCAACCCCATGCTAGGATGACAAGAGTCAGCTACCACATCTGGATTTTTTTAATTTGTAACTGAGGATCCAACTCAGGTTCTTGGGCTTATACAGCAAGAACTTTACCAACTAAGCTATCTTTCAAGCCTTTGTATTTGTGTGATCCAAAACTAATTGTTAATTGAGTCTGTTCACTCAACTAATAACATCTTTTCTCGGTAAGCTATTCAGTAGTTCCTCCCTAATTCAGATCCCTCAATCCCTATAGCCCCAGAAGTTGGATCCAACTAATGAAAACTTAAAGGTAAATATTTGGATTGTTTATGTCTCTTAGGATGATTTTAAAAATTAGAGGAAATTTATAATTACTACATAGGAAAAGCAGGCTGGTACTTGTAAGGGCCTGGTGGTCACTGATGCTTGGTTTGGGGAAGAATTAATGAGAGAATCTCATAGACATGGTCTCTCGGGATTAGAAAATAACGTGTTCTCTAGCCTTTTTTCCACTTCATATATATGCAGGAACTAAGGTTCATGATGGCTTCATCAGGAGACACCAGTGTACATATTTTCAAATAGCTAAGGTGAGAGTCAATTATCCCATAGCAATTTTGCTGAAAATCTTAAGTTGACAAATTTAAATAACATTTGAGCCCTTTCCACTTTTATCAAACCTAACCTATTACAGCAATGAAATGGTTAAAAAAATGTAGTTAACCTCTAAATTTAAGCTTGCCTTATCTACAGTTCATCTGATATAATAATGCATCTCCTGAGGAAGCTTTTGACCTGTGTAGTAATCCTGCTTCTTTTTGTACTGAGGTTTTCCCTGGCTTGGGTTAATCATAGTTAAGGTATCTTTCAATGCATTCTCATCCCCAATTCACAAATGTGCATGTCACTGCAAATGTTTGCTCACAATGCACAACTCTCTCTCTTGGCCTCCAGTCTATGTTCCCCCAACCTTTCCTGAACCCCAATTTCTGACTTTATCTCCCAAAACACACTGAGACATGCACATATAACATTCTGTTTTCCAATACACCAAGTTCAGTCCCGCTCTGTGCCTGGCAATCACCTTTTTTGGACCTTGTCATCATTCAGGTTATAGCTTAAGTATCATCGTTTCGCAGAGACCCACCCAGGCAAAAAGCCCTTCTGTTTTGTCCCTGTCATCTGATGCTGTTGAGGGTCTGGGTGTTATCACTACCTCAAGGACCCTTCAGAAAATGCTTTGTCTACTGTTTATCCATTGCTTCTCCCCTCCAAATGGAGGGCTCCTTGAGGGTAGAAACTTGAACCTATCCATCACTGTTTCCCTAGCATCTAGGACAGTGCCCAGTGTACAATGAACCCAAAGATAAACTCATTTCCAAATGAAAACCAAAACAGCTCACAAGAATTGAAATCTTCTTCACATAACCCTCTTCCTGAGAATCACAAAGTCAGTGTCTCTAAATACCTCTAAAAGTAGGATAGTAAAGCAGAGGGGGGAAAATGTTATATGTTAAAGTCATGGAATATTATAATTGCATTTCACTTCTTTGAACTTTTTCCAAACTCCTTTTTATCTTTTCTAACTCAGACTTTTCTGCATCTAATTAAACACCTGCTTAGAGCTGCCTCCTCCAGGGAGCTACCATGCACCACCACTGTACCCCGTGGACAGTCTTCACTCATTTTGCCCTTTCTGACATCTTATGTTTTCCAGATTGCAGCTGTGGATTTACTCTTTAAACATATCTTCTCTTCTAAACTCTAAGATTTTTTTTGAATCAAGGTTACACCAAAGAATGTATAAAATTTTAACTGCATCTAAACCATAAGTCAGCTTGCTTTCCTTCTCAAAAAGTAAGTAGAGGCAGTATAATAAAACAGTAAAGATTGAGCCTAAGGACCGGTGCAAGAGGATCAAGTTTTGTGCCGTTTACCAACCTACCCATTCTCTAAACTTCTATGTTTTTCTTAAATCTGTAAAATGTGAATAATAGCTCTTATTTCACAGCATTGTTGAAGATATTAAATTAATAAAATGCACCTGACAAATGCTGGCACAAAAAATATCCCACGTCATCATCATCATCACCACCATTGTCATTTGGGGTCTAATAACCTCATGAGCCAAGTTGTATGTTTAAATCTTTATACTGGATATTTTGGATGCAAAAGAAAGTCAGTTTCACTAGAGTACCTTTGTAATCCACTCAAAAGCAAAACTAGATCCAGGAAGTATTAAAAAACACCATGTGAGTTACATGCATCGATGTGAGGTCAGAAGAAGCAGATGGTTAGAACAGCATTCTGGATGGACAGACATTGTGCTTCCACAGCCATGAACCCTAACTGTCAGGAAAGAGTAACACATGACTTTCTTGGTGGTGGGTCGAAGACAATAGAACAAACAAAGCAGACTATTACCCCACTAGAGTTCGGAAATGTTAGTGGCCGCCACAGTGAGCTTCTCAGTTTTTAGCTCAGTGGAAAAGAACCAACACAGGAAGAAAGAAAAAAATTAAAAAAAGAAACTCTCGGCCTATTTGCTGTCTCCAGAGACCATGGTTTGGTTTCGGTTCCTTTGAAATAATGTGAACAGTTTCTCCACCTGACAACTGCATGGCAGCTTTGAACATAGCCGTAGTGAGGGCCTCCACCCGTCAGCCTTGGGACAGTGACTTTCATTTTGTGAGTTTTATTTGTATATGGGGCTCTGAAATGTTGCAAAGTTCTGTGAGTTTTATTAGTATATGGTGCTCTGAAATGTTAAAAAGTTGGATTTAGTCATTTACTTACTGAGCTCATATTATACGCTGTGCAATTTATTAGAAAGTAGGGATGCAGCATAAACTACACTGACCAAGTCTTTATTCTTGTGGAGCTTGGAAGAAGATATAGCAAAGAAATTTAAAAAAAACATTAAAATTTTAGTAGAGAGGAAGACTGGAAGAGATAAATGAGAGAGAGAGAGAGAGAGAGAGAGAGAGAGAGAGAGAGAGAGCCCAGTGTGGTGGCATACACTGTACCAGTAGTTGAGAGGTTGAAGCAGGTGGGCTATAAATTTGAGGCTGGCCTGAGCTACATATTAAGACCCCGTTTCAAGAAAACAACAACAAAAATCAGACAAAATGATAGAGGCCTACTGGGCTACATCTAGTGCAATTAAATCTATAGTTGGTAATGAGAGACACCCCTAGGAGGAATATTTGAACCTAGATTTGAATAAAATATTATGTCACGGTAAACTATGTGGGAAGAGCACATGTGAAAAAGAGGAATGAGGTTGTCCAGTGTCCCTGGGTCTCTAATGAGCTCAGTACACAATGGGGTCAAAATGAGGATCAGAGCCAGGACATAGTTAGTGAGGAATTGAAAGGTGAGCTATGAGGAAGGGCGGGTGACAGAGACCAAGAGGCAAACATAACTGAAGACTCTGAATTTCATCTGAATTAAAATAGAAAACAATTAGAGACTTTTGAGCACGGAGTAACGGGGCTTCATTTATAAATTAATAGGCTATGCTCGCAGGAGCACAAGGGCAGAAAGAGAATTTCTAGGAGACTAAAGCAAGACCAAAGACCAGTGTGTTACACCATGCTCAAGATGTGGAAGAGGAGTCCAGTGAGACATTTTTAGATCTAGTTCCTAATCTTGCTGATAGATGGAGAGCAACTGAGGAACAAAGGACATCAGTCAGTTGAAGACCTGGGGTACAGTGGTGCTGTTTGCTCATTTTGATTGTAGATGGAGCAGAGAGAGGGATGGGAAGGAAAAGTTCCATTTGGGAGCATTTGGAATTGAGATTTCTATTCATATCCAAGTGAACATGTTAATAGTCATTTGGAGTATGAAGCTAGACATAGGCAGCTCAGAAATTATGATTTTTTTTTCACTTTTTTTAATTATAAAACTAGTTTTTGAAGAAAAAAGACAAGTAAGTTCCTGAATAGCCACAATGTGTAAGTGAATGTATGGATGTTGAAAATGAATCTTTTGTCATTGATCCACTTTCTTTTCCTAACACAAACATCAAAGCATATTTACAGTTATGAATTCATGAGTAGACTATGGGGAACTATTAGAGAATGAGTGATCACAAATTACATATAAAATGATGAAAGCTTGGCATGGTGGTACAGGCTTTTAATCCCAGCCTCTGGAGGTGGAGGCAGGAGGCTCGGTGAGATCTAGGCCAGCCTGATTTACATAGTAAGTTTCAGGCCAGCTGGGGCTACAGGGAAACTCTGCCTTAAAAAACAAAAAAAACAAACAAACAAAAAAGAATTTTTTCAGTGTTTATAGAGTGTACAAGTTTATTGTTTCTGTTTTTCTAATTTCTATACAAAATAATTTTTCTGTAAATGTGGCTTATGTGGAATGGCAAATCCACAGATATGTACTTTATTTTCTGAAATGTTCACTTTGGGGAATATTAAAAAATTCAGATAAATATATATTTATTGGAGTTGAAATTCAAAAATAAAGTTCAACAAATAGCTCAAGCAGTATTTCTGAGTTGTATCCCCAACATTTAAGGCAAGATGCATTGAGTATTCAATAGAAATGGCTGGGCAGAGCTGTACTTTTGCACTGCTTAGAAAAAAAGAAAAAGTATAAAGCAAATTAATGAGAGCAAAAAATCAAATCAAATCAATAAGAATGTAAATGATAAAAAAAAGCCTGAAAGAGGAAATGAACTGAAGTAAATTAATTGTTTTCTAATTAACATTGTGCTCACCCTATTGGAAAGGAAGTAGGAGGAGAGGAAGCATTTAGCTCAGCCGTTTATAAGTGAATATTTGGTGGAGTTATGGGAGTGTAGCAAGCAAATGCACAAAATTTTGAACTCTCTTTTCAGTAGATTTGCTTATTGAAGTAGTTTAAGTGAAGCGATTCTGAAATTATTTTACCCCATTATACAGCTGAGTCAATGTATAAATATGCCAGTGCTGTCAGGCTTCAGGAAGACGTTGTGGTAGAGGCAGCAAATAAATGTGGAGGGAGGGAGGGTAAGAAAAAGGCCTTGTGAAGATGGACTTATCTGGAGATAGCAGTGGGACTACATGCATGGCTATAAATATTTACATGTATATATGATGATTTATGCATATATTGTATGTTTGTGACGGAGGATCTGCATATACATTAATATAGCCTGCTGAAAAGTATCATGAAACAAAACATGCTATTGGTAGTGACTACACTTTACAGCCCCTCTAATAAAAGAAATGATCAATGATTCTAGACATCGAACTGGATGGTTATAAAGTAAGAAAAATGCTCACTATTATGATACGTGCACAACATAAGGACATAGGAACCAAAATGAATGAGGCTCCCATGGTCAAATCTGGACAACTTGAAACTAAATAATTAAGGCAGAAAAGAATTATAAATCACTGAAAGTGATGGAAGTTTGTTGAGTCTGTATGCATCATGTAGATCAATACATCGATGAACAAATGTGGAAGAGAAGATTCTTTGCTTTACAGTACAATGGAATGGCCTGGAAGCCACATAGGTGAAAAAATCATAATTTTGCAAGATGAAGAATTGATAAGCTTCCCAGTAAAGTTTGCATCAGACAAGGCTACCAGCAAATAAATTATATTAAAGGGGAAATTTTGTTGGAATGCATCACATCACTATACAATGGAAAAATCAGGCACTACATCAATGAGGCAATATAAGTCACCATTGCCAATGTGGGGCAAATGAGAGCCATGAGTCTCTTCATGTGTTAGCAGGAGAGGAAACAGTGCCACCTCTGAAGACTCTGGGAGAAAAGGTGTCATCACACTCCAAACAAGAGGAAACATCAAAAAAAATACAAAGCAAAGAGCATACTAACGAAACAAAGAATACTAGGAATAACAGTAATGTGCTGCACTTTCCAAACACTATGGGAAAAGTTTGAATACTTTCCTATAAAGAAATAGAAAATATTTCAAATGGATATGTTTGTCCTGATTTGAACATTACATAATATAATGTATATATGTTTCAAAACATTTCATGTAAAGTACTCTAATGTACAATGTCTGTGTTTTACATATCAGCTATAGCTATTAATATCTTGCAAAATTTTAGAAAGGTAAAGACAAAGTATTCGTTAACTTCTTCAGTTTCATGAAAGATAGTGGTATGGAAATGTTCCAGATAAAAAGAGTCTAAAGAGATATGGTGTTTAGGAAATGTGCCATGCTGCATGATCACTTGGAAATAGTGATGGACAGTATCCGTGAAAATTGCTAAGAGAGTAAATCTCGACCTTTCTTAACAGCAAAGTGAAATAAGCTTGTGGAGTAACGTGTATGCTAATACTTCAAATTGCCATTTCAAATATATAAATGCTTCAAAACAATATGCTATGTATAATAAATATATGGAATCTTATTTGTCAATTAAAAATAAAAAAGAAGTAAGAACCAAATGTGATAATTAACTCTAGATTGGACCAGTTACTGGAAGGAAAATGTTGAAAAGGATATTATTAAACAATAAAGCAGAAGTAATGGACAAATATCAGATAAAAGTAGAATATCAATATAAATCTAGAAGTAAATAATTATAAGTATTTTTGTGGAAGATTTTCTGTGTTCTTAGAAATTATAAAAATAAAGAGCCACATATGCTCAGGTGGTTCAGAAGAAAAAGTAAGGTTACACAAACAAAAAAATATGAAGGAATACATTATTAGTCAAAGAGGTAAAAATATGCAGATGTTCATGTTTTAATGGCTTTTTGAGCTTATAATTGTTTTCTTTTTTGAGACAGGGCCTCGCTTTGTAGCTCTAGGTGGCTCAGAACTCACTACATTGCCCTGGCAAGCCTTAAAATCATGACAGTTCTCTTGCCTCAGCCCCGCTCCTCATGCTGGGTTTATAGGCATGAATCACTACACTCTAAAAACTTTGAAAATAAGGAATAGTATTGCTGGCGAGTATTTGAAAAAGATAGTTTTACCTAACTCGGAAAGCAGCCTAATGGCACAGAGTGCTTTTTCTACTCTTCTAACTCAGATCTGTTTGCCACAAAAGGAAAAGTAACAATAATACTAGACCTCTAGATAGGCTGACTAGATTCACCAGAAGGGCAAGTAGTGGAGAATGGCTGGGGTGCCGACAACACAGCAGACAGTTACAGGGATTTGAGTATAAGGGTTCTAGTGGGGGGAGGGAGGCTGTGGGAGGGTACTACCTGGGAAGTGGGTGTACAGTTGAATAAGATGGTTTAGGGTGCTCTGTGTGATATACATACACACAAAAAATCAACAAATTTTTAAAAAGACATATTTGAGGAGGAAGCATAAAAAT
>NW_008330327.1:1237489-1240161 GCF_000622305.1 Nannospalax galili
TTAAAATTAAATATATTAAATGAAAAATTAAATCCTATTTTCAGTTCATGTTTACAATGAAAACAAAACAGGAGGGAATTTAGGAAACATTAAATCTAAGAGTCAAAATTTAGTTCAGATAAAATACTAAAAACAAAGAAACAGAAACAATATCAAACAAACATTAGTGTCAGGCAAGTGAAAGAAATGTAGTAATTCTCAAAAAAATTTAAATTTTAAAAATTGAAAAATTAGCAAATAATATCTTTTAAATGCTTATATTTCAGATGTGTAAATGAGAAAGCATTTCAGTAATTTTTAAAAAATAGACATTCATAAACAAAATAGCTTGCCTATGTAATTTTTACAGAAATAATATCATATGATGGATATACACATTCTATCTTAGAGTGCATTTACAGTGCACATTTTTGAGTATATAATAACTTTTCTGTTTGTTTAGAACATATTTTGAATATATAATAAGTATAAATATATACATCTGGCACTTATTTGTGTGCCTCAATCATTAAAAATGAGATGATCCAATGCGTAGGACATACATTTGGTTTTGAAAAACTCAAAGAACCACACTGTCTAAATGCAAAGGAATTTTTAGTTTAAATCATGTCATTCCCCTTGGTTTGCATGCAAACCATATTCTTTCTTTCTAGTGACTAACTTTCTTTATTATTTCAAGTGCGAAATGGCTGAAAGAAGGAAGAGAAGAACACCAAAAAGAGAAAGAAAGGTTCCAGTGTTCTTTCAGAAGTTGACTCATTTACAGAAAAAACAAATAGCATTATTGTTTCCAAGTAAAACGATTTTTTAAATAGTGCAGTTGGCTACCAGTTAGAGAGGCTCTCTGGCCAATAAAGTCATTCTCTTCTGTAGTGGCAGTTTGGGGACCATCATACAGTGAAGGAAAAAGACACACCTATTCACTGCGAGCATGGCAGAATCACCCTGGGTTTTGATCATCTCACATGTTCTAGCAGCATCTCCTACATGTCCCAGAGTCAACCAGGTCGGTTAAGTCTTGGCACACAGCAGTTGTACGTTCGCAAGCTGTGTTAGATCCAACAATCATTTCAATCTTAGATAATTTTATCATGTGGTTAAGATCTACTGAAACATGATTTTATATAGAGAGATACATTTATATTTCCAAAGTCAAAATTTGTTTTCTAGAAGTAGATTACTTACCATATTATTTTTAACTTTACTTAAAACATTTTGATTTGGGTACAGGCTCTAAATGCTTTGCTTAAATGACAGTCTATAAGGAAAAACATACATGCTAAGGTTGACAAGAATGCCCTTCAACATTCATGACTCCTAGAAACAACCAGACCATTACTCATGTCTCCTGACTGCAAATAGACTGTTTTCAAAGAAGAAATTCTAAACTTATTTTTCATCATCTAGAACTAGGCTAATTCAGACTGGTAATGATTCTCATCAACAACAAATCTGTCCTGCAAACAAGACAGCATTTTCTTTACTGGGCTGGCCACCGTTTCCTGCTGTGAGTTAGAGTGGTGACCCACATACTCTACAGTTTCTTAGGTTTCTGCATGACTATGACCCCATATGCAGTGTAATATCACACAATATGCACCACACTCAGTGTTTAATAGTTCATGATATCAAAATATCTCAAGTTTAAAATTACAGATTTTTAAAAATGCTTATATTGATAAAAATTGAAGACATTAGACAATTATATTGGATTAACCAAGTTCTGATGGAAGTATTGTTGTGTTAGTACCTAATACTTGAAGAGGCGCAAAATTAATAGATTAGTACCAAATAATTTTAAAATTCAAGTCTAAAATGTTTAACTTATCATTCCTTTTCATGTATGTACAATACTGAAAATTTGCTTTTCTGATTCCTGCACTGAAAAGATAGCACCGGGTGTTACAGCATACTACCTGAAAAGTTTTAAGAAGTAAGTAGATACCAGGAAATGTAACAGGACCAGTAAGACACCATTGCTTATAAACATTATAAAACGAGATCTGCTAATCAATGGCATACTATGGATCGTCTTTACTGGAAGACATGAGATTAATTTCATAAAAAGAAAGCTAAATGTGCGCCCAGATACATGAGTAGGAATGAGTGCTTCAGCAAACTTATACAACAGATGTATAATGTGTGTCATCTTCTCAAAATCTTTAAGTTTTACAAGTGCTCACAGGGAAACTACCCAAACTTTCATATGTGTAATTAGAATAGTGAACTTTAATTGCGTTTTTCTTTGAAAACCTGTATTAGCTTAAAAATGTAATAATGTTATTATCATTTTAACAAAGAGATATTAAAGGGAAGATTTTAAAGCTGCTATATTTTGAGTAACAGTTAACCTATACATGAACTTTCTAAAGGTGATACAAACAGAAAGAAAATATTGCGATGGATGTACACTATTTCAGTATTTTACTAATGAAATCAGATTTGGTGTAGTTTGATTTCTAATTCTCGAGACAAATTATCTTTGTTTTAGTTCTTACTCTATTATTATAAAGGCAAACTAGTCTTATTAGGAAAACAATGATTTCTAAAATTAGATTTGCTTATTTAGATTTTAAAATCTTACTACCTAAATTTCAATTTTAAAAAATTTATATTTCATGTGATGTGAAAATTAATTCTCAAATTTCTTCATTTTAAATAATATATATTTT
>NW_008330327.1:1240265-1247842 GCF_000622305.1 Nannospalax galili
TTAACCCAAAAGTAGATTCAATAGTTAATTCACAGGGAAGATGATGTTTTATTTTGCAGCTGAAATAATTTGCAAATCCAAGAGAACTTTTATTTTTTTACAGCTTTTAAAGAAGTTTGGACATGAAGTTGAAGCTTGGTAGCTCGATTAAATGGTTACATTTAAAACATTTACTAGTTACGTAGAGGAGTACCAGGTTTATATAGTCTACTTTGTAATCTGGCCAGCATTTAAATCATTGGCGTGTAAGTAGAAATCCAAACAGTAAAATGAAGAGTAGCAAATAACACATTCTTCTTACCTTGGGCCTTATTTATAGTTGCTTGTTAACTGTTCCATTGGGGTTTAACTATCAGCACCTCCAAGAGCTCTGTTCTCTCTTAGATTCTCTTCACAAGTGACGATTTTTTTTCTGTGCAAAAAGATACTCCACCGAAAGAGGAAGTTGCAAAACACCAGTCCAATGCTTTATACATTCTACAGAGAGTAGAAATTATTTACAAGGCACTCATAGTCAAGGAAAGTGGCAATAATCTGTGCATCTAGTCATATATAATTAATGCATATATGTATTTATGCTAAGTGAGTTTTAGAGAAGTCCAGTTACAGAAACCTATATTCCATCAAGTAGTACCCACTTGTATAAGGAAATAGCTCCTTGGTGACTAAATGATGCTTACAGACAAACAAAAACCGAAAATACTGTTCTATGCAGAATAAAGTAGTGGAACTGGTCCATGTGGCATAAACTTGCTTCTATACATGTAACAAATTTAAAGTCTTTGGAGTATAACCCCAATGCTAATCTATTGGCAGGGGGAAGAGAGAGAGAGAGAGAGAGAGAGAGAGAGAGAGAGAGAGAGAGTGGGTTTTTCTTATAGGAGAGATACAAAAGCGGTTGGAATTTTGGATAATTTTTTACCTGTAAGTTTTAACTTCCTTTCTCATGAACAGTGGCCTGTTGGTTGTAGATAAAGCATTGCAAAACTGAAATTGGTGCTTATCCATGATCTCGCACAACTGCAGCCACAGAAGTCGAAAACAGGTGCAGATCTTGCAGTGCTGAGCTTGTCGCTTTCTTACTAGTCAACCAGTCAGAACAGTCATTGAAAACGAAGGAAGATGGTTGGGAAGCGACTTATGTTTACACATGCTAGAACAGTTGATCAAAGAAAATACTGTTGATAACTACGAATAAATGGATCCCTATGCAGATACTGATGCATATTTCACATATATACACATAAATGCACATTTCTATTCTCCAAAGTCCAGGCTGACAGTAATAAAAGCCAATGGGTAGTCAACTGCTAGCAGTTCTCCCCCTACCACTTCCTTATTGGGAAAGCAAAGGGGTGGATTGCAAGAATAACACAGCAATTGTGCAAACCGCCACACGGTGCAAGAACCACTTTCTGGACTTTAGAAATCATCATTCTCAGCCTATCACAATAAGCTTTTTCTTTAACGGTGTAGTGAAAGTACAAAACCACTAGGGAATGATTCAGAATAGAAATATTTTCCATTTTACTTACACCCATACTTAATGTGAATTGACAGGAAGTAAAATCAAATAAACCAAATGATGAAAACTCCCCCCCACTGAAATCCCACAAAAGTAAAAACACAAACAACCAATGTGTCAGCAATATCAAATTTGGTTTGAATTCTTTAGTGAAATACTTGTGGAACAGGAATTAAAAGTCACAAATGTGATAAAGTTGTCTTCTGTGTGTTTAGACAATTTCAAACCATGATTTTGTGAGTATAAAATCAGAATGATGTGGTCCCAAAGACCCAACCATACTTCCTCAGTACCTGTGTGGTTTCAATTACAAGTGGCAAAGCACAGGCCCAAAGCATTAAGTGGAAACTTACAGAAATGATACATAATTTAAAATTGCATAGCATTCTATAGCCTGAGAAATCTCATACCAGACTGTTTATTACTGTGCAGAGCATGGACACCTCAGTGGCTAGTGGATCCATATGATGTACACGACCCTCTTATCAGTCAGTTATTAACCGTCTGGTTCTCAAATCCCTTGTCACAGTGTCCCAGGGCCTGCATTCAAGTAGCTCTTATTTAACTTAATAATGACCTCAGAGTCCACGAGTTGGGATTCTTTAGCCCCTTCTAAAGAGAAGCCATGGAGTGCTACTTTAAAGGAAAAGGTGAAAGTTCATGGCAATTCAGGAAGAAAAGAAATCACATGGTGACATAGTTAAGATTCACGATAAGAACACATAGAAAAAAAATGACGTAAGTCTGGTTTGGTACTAGCTCATTTCAGGCCTGTACTGAGATGGGTATTGAACTATAGCCCCTGAGGATAAGGGCTAGCCTACTATAGTTTCCATGTGCAAGCTCAGTATTCATGTCCCTTTAGCTGGATGGCAGGTATCTCAGCTCTGATGAGACCTTTACTGTGGTAAATGTGTTCAAGGTTCTTCCAGTTTAAAAACTTCCTTGACGGAGCTTCCCTATCCTATTACTTTCTTTTTCTTCAACTGGAAGTTCTGACACAGTTGCCAATACTGATTCTCCTTGAGTCCTCATTTTTTTTTTTTTTTGGTGCCGTCTCAGATTTTGCAATATAAGTTTTACCATTTTAACCATTCTCTGTGAATAGTTCAGAGCTGCCAAGCACATTCACATCATTGTGCAATTATCAGCACCATCAGCCTCCAGAACTTTCTCATCTCCTGCACTGAAGCTCAGTTCTCATTCAAAGGTAACTTCCCTTTCTCCTCCATTCAGTCCCTGGAAACCACCATTCTCCTTTCTGAAGTGGACTGTTCTAGGTACCATGTAGTCTTTGTAGAATCATGTGATCTTTGTTGCTTACACTTGGCTTCTATCAGTTACGTGCATGTTTCTAGCACCTGTCTGCATTCTCTTCCTCTCCAAGGCTAAACAGTATTCTGTTGTATCTATGTGTCACATTTGGTTTATTAGTCAGGGGACAGCAGGGTTGTCTCTACCTTTGGGCTGTTATGAGCAAAACTTCCATAAACATGGATGTACAAATATCTATTTGAGTTATGCATACAGAAAAATGTATTACCATTTTGATTATTTTGATAATGTTTGTATTAATATTCCATGATTAATATTGTGAGAAGCAGCCCACCGTTAAGTCCGCCTCTTTGAGACACTTCCTTCTGCATTTGGATTCCTGCTTCCTCGTATTCACAAAGACTCCTTTCTGAAGTCACCAAATGACCTCCTTGTTATCAAACTGTACTGATATTTCAAAGCCCCTTTGTGAGCTCTTTTCAGTACATGCCCTCCACCGACCACCTCCTCCTGAAAGAGCTTTCTGAGCAGTAGTTCTGGGCTTCCCCCTGGCCTTCTATCAACATCTCTGATTTCCTCGTAGGAGCATCTGTCTGTGCCCATTCGGTGCTGTGCCTTCGCAGGATTCCATCTTATCTGGGCTTTTTAGCCCCCTGTCTTCTCAGTACCATTCCACGTCCACAGTTTCAATCGGCAAATGCTAATGAGTCCTACATCTCTCCTTTCAACCTTGGAGTTCTGACCATGTGAAATACATGGATCATTTTTTTTCTTTGTGATCCAAAGGAAAAAAATGGCTAAGGCCAGGCTCTACTACCAGTTAAGCATGGCAAATTGGCCATTATTTTTGAGCCCTGTTTCTTCATCTGTAAAAGGGCCCTTAAATGTTCACCTAAGAGGATTCTTGGGAGGTTGCACAACATGGAGTACTTACTTAGGGATTCTAGAATGGCATAAAGATCAAGCCAAAGTCTAAGTCTACCATAATTCCTTCTGGCATTGCTTTTCTACCCAAGCTCTAAATGATATAATCAGTTTGATGTGCATATTTGATCTTTGCTGGCCTTTTTCCTATAAAATTAAATCTACATACTTATAATACCTACCAAATTAAATCATATTGTGGGACTTTTTAAAAAACATCACTGTATTGTTTCTAATATATCTTTTGAAAATATAATTTGAGGATATTTCCAAGACGTCTTGGGAGTGTGTACATGTTCATGTGTGTGTACAGTCACGTAGGGGTATGCATAAGTGCTGGCTATGCTTATGTTGAATATCTTATGTTGAATTTCTCTTCACTTTATTTTTTAAGAAAGGGTCTCTCAGCCAACCTACAGTTTACTGGGTCAGAGCTAAGAAACCAGATGTCTAGGAAGTCCCAGGAATCCTCCTGTCTTTGCCTCCTGAATGCTTGGATTACAGACATATGTCCCCCTGTTTGACCGTTTTTCAAAAGGAGCTCAGGATAGATTTTTAGATCCTCACGCATGCACTGCAAGTCCATCACAAACTGACCATTTCCCCGGCCCCTACAATCACCCTACCTTTGAATGCATTAATTCATATATATATGGAATTCTCTCATTGACTGAAATTTGCAGTTCAAAACAGTATATCTGGTATAGCATCACAAAGGCCTCCTTAAGAAAATGCACAATTCTTTCACATTGATAGATATAGGAAAATAGGATTGTTGGACTAGAGGATCTATGCATTTAAAATGTTAATTGTCCCTGCTGAATCAGCCAATCAGGAAAAGTTTGCCAGATTAAATTGTCAGCATTTTCTTATGTTCCATGTTGTTGTAAATACTTGATACAAAAATCATACATTTAAAGATTTACCAGTCTGAGGGTAAAGAAATGCTCCATCAAATATAATTCATTTTTTAAATTTATTCATTTCTTTTGTGTTTTTCATACAGAACATTCCAAACAATCCTGCTCACCTATATACCCACATCCCAAATGGTACCTTCCCATAGCCCTCCCCCCACACATATACTCTGTCATCCGTGTTACTGTCCACTTGTTGTTAGCATCCCCAGTCGTTCCCCAAGGCTTGTCCATCCGCTGAATAAAGTCAGCCTGTCTAGAGTTCCTTATTTTAGGAAGATCAGCTCTTCCTCATCTAGCAGCAAACAGTTGCCAATACTCCTTTAGATAAGATTGGGGTCTGCTGTTCATTTTCCCAGTTCTGTGCTGGGTTAGTGTATAATAATCTCTTGGGCCACCCTGGCCAACATACATGGACTCTGGAAGAACTATATTGAGCCCTTTAATCTTTGGTTACACTTTCCTTTTGGGTGTTTAAGACCATAGAGTTGGCCCAGCTAAACCAATTTATTTTTACTCTTAAGGTCATTTGAGGATTTCTTCCTCAGGGGTCACATGGACTTGGGAGAAGCCCTTGGCTCCTTTCTTTTACCAGTTCCACCTATGTGAAGATAAGTCAAAGGTACTACTTGATCATGGCTGGCTTCACTTGGAAGCATGGAGGAAATGTTAGTTCTGTGTTGACCCTTCTCTTTGTAGACTGGGCACTGGTTCAGATCCGTCTGGTGGGGTCTCCATGACCTCCTTGATCAGGAGGATAGGTGACTCACCACAGTTAGAGGACATTTTGAGAGATGCTCAAATTAGTATAGGCCTCAAAATATGGCAGTTAAACATCCAAGAAGGTTAGTTCCCCCAGTCTGGTACTTTTAATTACCATGTGCAGTGTTGATAGAGCTTGGGCAAAGAACAAATGCTCTCAGATAAACCTTGCCTAGACATATATTACATTCTTTGATCTAGTTGTACGTATAATTTGTCAGTAGGTTGTTGGCCTAATACGGTTCCCTCTGATTTTCTAAAACTAGCTAGGCATTTATCTCTCACATTGTCTAACCCTTCCACCTTGGGTTCCCCATTTAAGGTGCCCCCACTTTTCCCATTTACCTCTTAATAACACCCTTCTCCTATTGTCTTGCCTCTCAAGCTCCTTCTTTCCCTCTATCCCAAAGTTTCCTTGTATAACACTCCCTCCCCCTCCCCTTAAAATAGCCCCATTTTTATCCATATCTCCCGTATTAATGCCTGTTTCCTACTGTTCTCTTTCAGATTCTTTCTTTCCCTTTACCTCCCTGTTTCCTTTTCATTATTATGGTTCCTGTAGTTATGTCTGGATACATACTCATTTATCAGGATTTGGTGGTAGGAGCTACATATGAGGGAGAACATTTATGTTTTTTTTTTCTGTCTGTGTTACTTCACTTAGTATAACAGTTTCTAGTTCCATCCATTTACCTGCAAATTTCATGATTTCATATTTCTTTACTGCTGAGTAAAACTCCATCATATAAATGAATCACATTTTCATTATCCACTCATAAAAAAACAAAGGGAACCATATTAATTGAACAACCTACTGACAAATTATACGTACAACTAGCTCAATGAATATATCTCTAGGCAAGGTCTATCTGAGAACGTTTGGTCTTTGCCCAAGCTTTATCTACATTGCACACGGTAATTAAAAGTACAAGACTGGTGGAACTAAGCTTCTTGGAAGTTTAACTGCCATACTTTGAGGCCTATACTAATCTGGTCAGAGAGACTTAAAGGACAGTTTTTGCCCCTTGCCCTCCAAGGTTGACCAAGTCCCAGGAGACTATGGAATATCTCTCAAAATGTCCTGTAACTGTGGTGAGTCACTGTCCTCTTGGTCAAGGAGGCCATGGAGACCCCACCAAATGGACTTGAACCAGTGTCCAGTCTACAAAGAGTAGGGTCAACACAGGGGAATCATTTCCTCCATACTTCCAAAAGAAGCCATCCATGGTCAAGCAGGACCTTTGACTTATGTTCATGTAGATGGAATTGGTAAAAGAAAGGAGACAGGGGCTTCTTCCAAGCCCATGTGACCCCTGAGGAACAGATCCTCAAACGACCTTAAGAGTAAAAATAAACTGGTTTATCTGTGCCAACTCTATGGTCTTAAACACCAAAAGGAAAGTATAACCAAAGATTAAAGGGGTCACTATAATTCTTTAAGAGTCTGTGTGTATAGCTAAAGGCTACATAACAAGCAACAATGCCAGACAGGAGATACCTTCTTTTGAGTTGTTGGCCAGGATGGCCAAAGGGATTCTAAGGAAGAGCTGATCTTCCTAAAACAAGGAACTCTAGACAGGCTGACTAGATTCAGTGGGTGGACAAGCACTGGGGAATGTCTGGGGGTGGCTACAACACAGTGAACAATAACAGGGATTACTGATTATATGGGCTCCAGTGGGGTGGGGGGGAGGCTATATGAGGGTGCCATTTGGGATGTGGGCATATAGATGAATAAGATTGTTTGGGATGTTCTATATGAAATACACACAAAAAATCAACAAATAAAAAAATTAGTAATATTTGAGGAAGAAACAAAATTTTGCTTCATATTAATTAGTAGAGGTGAAAAACACTACCATTGAAATCTACCTGATGACTTTATATCCATTCTCAGGTGCCAAGGATCTCAGAAAGTAACCGACTGTGACTAGTAATAATCAGAGACATAGAAATTAGAGACGCATGTGCAAACATCTAAGTGTTAGTAACATTAAAAATGAGTTTTTCTGTATGAAACAGCATATTTTAAAATGAAATGAAGATCTGTTTTAAACGTTAAAACCTCATTCAATTTTATGTCTTACAGAGTTTATACTGAATGCAATATTGTATAATTGTACTGATTCAACTGTGAACCTAAATTATCACCAATTTTAAGAGATGGATCTTTG
>NW_008330327.1:1248132-1250180 GCF_000622305.1 Nannospalax galili
AGTTTGCAGCCCCACCAGCAGTGGATGAGTGTTCCCCTTTCCTCACATCCCCTCCAACATTTGGTATCATTTGTTCTCTTGCTCTTTCCCAAACTGACTGTGATAAGATGAAATCTTAATGTCATTTTAATTTGCATTTCCCTAATTACTAGAGATGTTGAACACCTTTTAAGATGCTTCTTAGCCATCTTTATTTCTTCTTTTGAGAACACTCTGTTCACTTCCTTAGCCCATCTTTTAACTGGGTTACTTCCTTTGATTCTTTGTTTTTTTGAGTTCGTTATATATTCTGGATGTTAAACCTCTGTCAGGTTTGTTGCTGGTGAAGATTTTCTCCTACTCTGTTTTCTCTTCACTTATTTTATTGCTTCTTTTGATGTACAGAAGCTTTTTAGTTTAATGAGGTCCGATTTGTTGATTCTTGCCCTTGTTTCCTGAGCAATTGATGTCTGGTGTAGAAAATCATTTCCTATACCTATGTCTTGTGGTTTTTTCCCAATGTTTTCTTCTAACAGTTTCAGAGTTTCAGGCTTTACATTGAGGTCTTTGATCCATTTGGAATTGGCTTTTGTGCAAAGTGAAAGATAGAGTATCGGGACTCAGGTTTGCATTGCTAAGTGGTGGACCTGTTGGCTTCTGAACATGCGGACTTTCCTCCAGTGAATGTTCTTGACCCCTTTGTCAAATATCAGGTGGCTGAAATTTCATGTACTCTCATACTTAGGTCTTCAATTTTATTCCACTGATCTACAGGGGTTTTTTTTTGTGCCAGGACCATGTTGTTTTTTTTTTTTTTTACTATAGCTCTGTAATACAGTTTCAAATCTGGTATAGTAATCCCCCCAGCATTGCTCTTAGTGCTCAGGGTTGCTTTGCCTCTCCGAAGTCTTTTTTGCTTCCATATGAATCTTAGGATTTTTTTTTTTTGAAATTCTGTGAAGAATGTCATGGGGTTGTGATTGACGTTGCATTGAATCTGTAAATGGCTTTTGGTAGAATTGTCATTTTCACAATATTAATTTTTCAAATCCATGAGCATGGGAGGTCCTTCCATTTTCTGATGTCTTCCTCAATCTTTTTCTTTAAAGATTTAAAATTTTCATTGTAGACGTCTTTAATGTCTTTGGTCAGGTTTATTCTGAGTTATTTATTTTATTTATTTATTTATTTTTGCAGCTATTGTGAAAGGGAGTCTTTCCATATACTACGTCTCTGATTGCTTGTTTTTGGTATATAGAAAGGCTGCAGACTTTGGTAGATAAATTTTGTAACCTGTCACTTTACTGAAAGTGTTAACCATTTCTAAGAATGTTCTGTTGGAATTTTTGGCGTCTCTTAGATATAATACACCGTCTGTAAGAAGGGATATTTTGATCTCTTCTTTTTCAATTATCACTCCTTTAATTTCCTGCTCTTGTCTTATTGCTCTTGCAAGAGTTTCAAGCACTATGTTAAAGAGAAGTGGAGATAGTGGACGGCCTTGTCTGGTTCCTGATTTCAATGGGAATGCTTCCAGTTTTATTCCATTTAAAAGGATTTGGCTCTAGGTTTGTTGGATATGGCTTTAATTATGTTGAGGTATGTTCCCTCCAGTACAATTGCCTCTAGGACGCTGAACATAAATGCATGTTGAATTTTGTCAAAGGCCTTCTCTGCATCTATTGAGATGACCATGTGTTTCTTGCCTTTGAGTCCATTTACATGATTTATGACATTTATTGACTTCCGTATATTGAACCATCCCTGCATCTCTGGAATAAAGCCAACTTGATCGTGGTGGATGATCTTTTTGATGTGCGTCTCTATGCTGTTTGCAAGTCTTTTGTTGAGAATTTTTGCATCTATGATCATTAAGGATATGGGTCTATAGTTTTCTTTTTTGGTTGTGTCTTTACCCAGTTTGGGTATTAGAGTGATGCTAGCTTCATAGAAGGAATTTGGGAGTTCTCCCTCTGCTTCTACCATTTTGAATAATTTAAGTAGTATTGGTTGCAGGTCTTCTTTAAATGTCTGGTAGAATTCTGCTGTAAGCCTATCTGGGCCTGGGC
>NW_008330327.1:1250329-1252031 GCF_000622305.1 Nannospalax galili
TTAGATATCCATCCATTTCTTTTAGGTTTTCAAATTTAGTAGCGTATTTGTTTTTAAAGTATCCACTTATAATGTTCTGGATCTTCTTGGTGTCTATTATGATGTTTCCCTTTTCACCTCTGATTTTATTGATTTCGAGATGTTCTTTCTTTTGGTTAACTGGGCTAGTGGTCTGTCAATCTTGTTTATCTTTAAAGAACAAGTTCTTGGATTCTTTGATACTTTGTATTGTTTTCTTTGCTCTATTACATTAATTTCTGCCCTGATTTTTGTTATTTCTTCTTGTCTGCTGGCTTTGTGTTTCATTTGTTGTTGCTTTTCAAGTGTCTTGAGGTGCAATGTTAAGTGCCAGAGTTTTTTGTTGTGTTGTACTGTCCTTTTAATTTAGTTCCAGGAATGCCTTTATTACTTTCTTAATTTCTCCTTTGACCCATTAATCATTCAGGAGTGTGTTGTTTAATCTCCATCTGTTCATGTGGTTACTAATGTTTCTTCTAGTGTTGATTTTAAGCTTTATTGCACTGTGTTCTGATAGAATGCATGGAATTATTTCAATCACTTTGTATTTGTTGAGGTTTGTTTTGTGCCCCAGTATATGGTTGTTTTTGGAGAAAGTTCCATGGGACCCTGAATAGAAAGTATATTCTTTGATGCTTGGTTGGAATATTTGGTAGATGTCTTTTAGGCCCATTTGATGTTTGGTATTGTTTAATTTAGATGTGTCTCTGTTAATTCTCTGTCCTGTTGACCTATCTAATGGAGACAATTGGGTATTGAAGTCCCTACTATAAATGAGTTGGATTAATCTGGGTCTTAAAGTCCTGTAGTATTGTTTCTATGAAGTTGGGTGCACCAGAGATCGGTGAATATATATTCATGATTGTAATATCTTCTTGGTCAGTTGTTCCTTTCATCAGAATGAATTAGCCCTCTTTATTACTTCTGATTAGTTTTAGTTTGAAGTATATTTGGTGAGATATTAGAATTGTAATGCCTCCTTTTTTTCTTAGTACCATTTGCTTTGTGTATTTTTTTTCCATCCTTTCACCTTAAAGTAGTGCTTGTCCTTGAAAGTGAGATGAGTTTCTTGCAGACAAAAAAAAAAGATGACTTTTGTTTTTTAATCCATTCAACTTGTCTATGTCTTTTGACTGGGGAGTTCAGTCAACTGATATTTAAAGTTATTAATGAAAGATGTGTATTGATTCCTCCCATTTTCATTTCTGTCCACATTCTTCGTGTAGCTGTGCATTTCCATAGTTATCTCTTCATTAAGTTTCTTTCCGTAATCCCTTGGGTATAGTCGTTCCTTTCTTCAGCTCTTTGTATTGCTTCAGGAACTCTCTGAAGGGCTGGTTTTGTGAACATGAATTCTTTCAGCCTATTTATGTTATGGAAGATTATTCTTTCCCCTTCGAGTATAATAGGCATTTTGGCTGGGTAAAGTAATCTGGGTTGGCATCTGTGGTCATTTAGAACTGGGAATACTTTGGTCCAGGGTCTTCTGGCTTTCATAGTTTGCACTGAAAAGTCAGCTATAATCCTGATGGGTTTTCCTTTATATGTGACTTGTTTCTCTTTTACACCTTTCACTATTGTCTCTTTGTTTTTTATATTTAGTGCTTTTACTATGATGTCCCATGGAGAGTTTCTTCTCTGGTTCTGTCTATTTGGTGTTCTGTATGCTTCTTCTATTTGTATG
>NW_008330327.1:1253302-1254549 GCF_000622305.1 Nannospalax galili
TCATCCTATTGGTGAGGCTTTCTCCTGTCATTTCTAATTGGCTTACTGAGTGTTTCACTTCCTTCTTCATTTCAGCCTGAGTATTCCTCAATATGTCTAACTCCTTTCTGAATTCATTCAGAAGTTTAATCCTCTCTTCTTTCAGTTCTTTGATTTCTTTGTTTGTGTCTTCTTTAAATTCACTGGATTCTTTTATCTTGTGTATAATCGTTCTTTTGAGTTCCATGTCTTGTGCTGTCTATCTCTAGGGGATTCCATTGTACTCCTGTAGAGGACTGTTGGTACTTGATGGTGTATATTATTTTGGTTTTCCATGTTATTATTTTTTTTCTGTGACTTTGACATGTGGATTTCTTTTGTAGTTTCTGAGTCTTGTGTGAGACTCAAGCCTTCCTTTGTTGAGTTTAGGTCTGCTTCTTTTAGTAATCTTTATGTCCCTTTGTGGTTTACTTGTTTGGCATGAAAAGCTAGTTGGTCTAAGATTCAGGTTCTCTTTTGATTTTATGTTGGAGAGGCTGGATGGCTTTCACCCTGGTGCTTAGGAGTTCCCACAGAGGCCCAAGTTGGATGAGGATCAGATGCTCTCAGGCTTTCTCCTAAGGTCTGAATCCCTCCCAGAAAGATGCTGGCCTCAGGAATTTGGGAGCTGGGCTGGCCTGGGAGTAGAGCCCAGGAAAGATGCTGGTCTCAGGATGCCCAAAGCCTGTGCCACCCAGGGAAGTAAAGGGCGGTGAGGGTAGAACCAGACCCATACAGTTCCTGGGGGCCACAGGGAGGAAGTGGGTTGGTTCAGATGCAAAGGATCAGGAAGCAGTGGTGGCTCTGGGCCAAGAGGTTAGCCCCAGTGTCTGGGGTGCCAAGACAAGATATAGGCCTGTACCCAGGCTAGGAGGAGAGACGCTGTGGGGAGCTGGGAGGGTGAAAGAGGCTGAGGGAGTCAAAGCATGGTGGGTGCATTGGACTTACCCAGGGAAGGTGCTGGCACCAGAACACTGGAGGCTGTGCAGCCCAGGAAGCAAAGGGGATGTCTCATAATTATTAAAAAGAAAAACAAAGAGAGCAAGAGAGAGAAAATGAGACTGTAAAGTGTTAAAATGATATGGGAAATGAAGATATTTTCCAAAAAGAAAAAATGAGAAAGCCTAAGCAAGTGATGAAGGTCTGTCTAGGTTTGTTATGATATATAAAGGATGAAACAAAAATAATATACACATAATCTTAAAATTTCTATGGTCATAGTTTAGTCA
>NW_008330327.1:1256613-1268399 GCF_000622305.1 Nannospalax galili
ATACAATTGAACCAAAAAATTAATCGGATTTGTGAACTTGTGTTTTGAAAAAAAATGCAAAGATTTAAAAATTGAATCTGATTCAAGTAAGTAGTGAAGAAGATTTTGAGTTTTTCGTTTACTGGGTATTCTTCACCTGCAACATGTAAAAAGTATGGAAGAGACGGGAATAAAATTAATAACAGGCTTTGTGTTCTTTGCCACTCTAGTCTTTGGCCCAGACACTGACGTCTATATACCTCTCTGGGCTGACCTGCCCACTTCCTCACTAACTTTGGCCATCAGAAACACCAGTACTGAATGGAGAAGTTTTGAGTGTTCATCCACTTCTTCTTGTGAGCACATGGCTTTGAAAGTGGCTGAATTTCTCAACCGACGCCTACAGCTGCAGCCCCTCCATCTGCCCCTATTCCTCAGCTGTGATCTGACTAGATTCCCATAGCTTGGATTTTGTTGATGTTTAGGGCTGAGGTAGAAACAGCTTCCCACCATAGCTAATCCCTCTGTGTTCTACCATGCCTCATGGACTACCAGTCATGCCAACACTTCTAAATAATTCCCTTCACAGATCACCTGAAATTATTATTTTAAATGCACTACCTCAAAGAGGCCTCATTCAGGATGTAGATTAGTCCTGTCATGCAATCAAGCTGCACCTTATTTTGACACATTAGAAAGTGCACAGTTTCAGAGGAAGCACAAAGTGGGAGATTACAGAGGTGCTCTAAGTAAGGGAATCCAGGATTCCTTAAAAAGAATTTATTTCACTGAGACCTGAAGGGTTAATGGGACTATGTACGTATTTGGGAGGGGCAATCAAATTGGAAAAGTCATGGCAGTCATAAAAAGAGTGTTGCATTCAGAGTGCCATGTGGGGTATGGATATACTATTTGGGAGGTATAAGCTCGGAGAGCTCATAAAAGCATTAGTGAAGAAGGCAGCAGATGAAACCACACAGAATGAGCATCATTAAATAATGAAAGGCGTTGTAAGAACGGTCTTGTAAAATGTACTTGGAGCAGCAAAGAAAAAACTCTAAATAAATAAAAACAAAAACAGAGCTCAGTACTTAGCTTGCACGAGGCTCTGGTATCAACCCATACCACAAGAAAACAAAACCAAGCACAAAGAGCTCAGAATGTGAGTAGTCAGGTCTTTTGCATTTTTCATGGGCATTACTAATTCTCTTTCTTGTAGAGAAGCTTCAGATATCTCAGTGGAGCAGGCTCTTGCTCTCTGTCCACCTAGGTGAGCAGCGTTGACTTATTTTAATGCTAACATTGGTATAAACATGTGACCATTGTCTTCAAATAGATTAAACCCTTTTTCTTTGATAAAGCATTGATTGGTTCAAAGATGATTACATAATTCAAGCCAGCCAGGAAGATTTACCACTAGAAATTTATTTCATATTAAAAAAACAAGCCCTGAGGGATCCAGGGAGAGGGTATAGGACTGGGACAGGGAGAAGAAGAGACACAGAAAGCAAACCAGAGGGAGTGACAGCAAGAGGAAGAGACTGGGTTCTCAGGACATCAGCATCCCCAATTCCAGCAATGCCTGAACCTCCATCTCCATTTAATTTCCTGAACAAATAATTAGTTATCATTTTCCTTGAAAATTGTTCAAATTCTGTTTGGAGTAATGGAGCTGGAACTGACCTAGAAGCTACTTTTCCTGAAGGCTAGCTCTCATATCTTTGGAGAGCACTATGCAAAATGCTAGGGGAGAACATCAATCCATGTTCCAATACCAGCTTCAAGACCAAATAACCACGTCAGTGACTGGTGCAGCGTATGATGTTGGTGCAGTAGTGGACTTTTATGTTGGGGGCAATCAACAGCTACCTAATTGGACCAAAAGCCTACTCAATGGGAGGAAACTCTTGTGTGGTACTGTAAACATAGCCAAATACACGTGACTGGAGAGGTCATAGATCTTAGAGAAAACCCAAAGATTGTAAGTCTAAGGATCTAGTCAGATCCTTATGTAAGTCTAAGGATACAAGCCAGGGAAGAGGCACATGACCATACGGAAATAGAGTCCTACAAGATTTTGGGACCCTGCTCATATGAACCTACAGCAATGGTGTGAGCATGCACAAATCTCATACAAACTCAAGCAGACAAAAGTCCAGCATAGGACTGGGGAAATGGACAGCTGAACCCAATCTTAACTGAAGAAATATTGGCAACTGATTAATGCTGGGTGAGGAAGAGCTGATCTTCCTAAAGTGAGGGACTCTAGATGGCCTGACTAGACCTCAGTAGGTGAACTTGCACTGAGGAATGTCTAGGGACACTAACTTGACACAATAGGCCTTAACACAAATGACAGAATGTATGCATTCCAGTGGAGTGGGGGGCTATGGGGGGAAGAGGATATAAAGATTATTAAGATTGAGATGTTCTGTATGAAATACACAAACATTCAATTAAAAAGAATTAAAAAAGAAAGAAAATTGTTTTAATTCTTTTCATTTTATCTGCAACTAAGAGTGTTAATCAGAAGGAAACTCTAGTGGAGGAGACACCAGTATATTTATTTTTTATTTGACGTGTAAAATATCTAGAAAAGCAAGTTTTTTCTATTGTCACAAACTCATATTGTCCAGGAGAAATGATGTAAGCTATGAAACTTACTTTTTATTGCTGTGATAAAACACTGTGATCAATACCAACTTGGGGTTTATTTTATCTTACATCTCCCAGGTCACAGTTCATTACTGAGAGAAGCCAGGAACTCAGGGCAAGAACTTGGAGGCAGGAGCTGAAGCACAGTCCATAGAGGAACTCTGATACTGGCTTGGCTTGCCCTCCTGGTGTCTGCTCAGCATGTTTTCACATACAACCCTGGCCTCTGCACAGAAGTGGCACCTCACACAGTGGGCTGGGCCCTCCCACATCAGTCAGTCAAGAAAATGTCTCACAGCCTTGCCTGATCTGATAGAGGAAATTCCCCAGTTGATGTTCTCCTTTCCCTCATGTAGAGAGTTGATATCTAAAACTATCCAGCACAATGAGACTGGAGCCTACTAGATTTTCTGAAGATGAAGCCACCATTTCCGTAAAATCCAGATAAGAAGTTTCCTGATAACTGTGGTGCTGATGATTTTCGAGGCATTTAAGCACTTTGCACTTGCTACATTCAAGAAGTCAAAATTAATTTTGAATAAATGATGAAATGATTTTAACAAAGTATTTTATTTAACCTTGTAATGTAAAATTTAACTTTCACCATGTAGCAGTATATGAAATCATGTTATTTCCACTTTTAAATGCTTAAAATTAAATACAATTAAAATGTAATTTTCAACAATAAAAGCCAAATTTCCAGTGCTCAGTAGCATTGGGCAGCATCATCCTGTACTGTCAATCTTAGAGTATAGCAGAAGACAGCAGAGGAAAGGTATAAACAAAATAAATAATGTTTCAGTCAAATGAATCTGACAGCTATGACATCATTAAAGCTTTGGAATTCCCGTTCCCCATAGCAACAATGCCTTACTCTAGAGAGGACTCACATGCAGTAAGATTTCTAGGGACAAAAATACATTTAGAGTCATTGCATGTCCTGTATTGTTTTTCTCGGGGGGGCGGGGGCAGTTGATAGTGAACCCAGGAACTCTTTTATGCTGTACACCCTCTGCCCCTGTGTTCCACCCCAGCCCATGTTGAACAGGATTCTCTCAATACTTTCTTTTGTTCATGACAAGACTTGAAATATCCCCATGGCATTTAGTGACAATGATTTTCTAATTTCTGCTTATACATCATCAGGTAGAACAGAAAGATGAAGTCAAATGCAAAATGCACAAAATTAAAATTTTCCTTATGGGGCTGGAGAGATGGCTCAGTGGTTAAGAACACTGGTTGTTCTTAACAAAATGCACAAAATTAAAATTTTCCTTATGTATGAATTAACAAAGATAAATCTGATTTCAGGTCTGCTCAAACAGAAAAACAGTAAGAGTCTTGAAAATATACTATTAATGATATATTCAAAGGTCCCTGACCCCATCTCAGTTTCTTATGACAGTAGGGTCTCAAAAATTATATTTGTTTAATGGAAATATTAAATTATAAAATTCAAATAATATGCTTTCTAATATTTTTGGACATTTAACATAATAGAAAGCTTTAAAAATAGTTTTTACTTTTGAATTTAATAGTTTAATAGTCTTGGTTAGAGTTTTCTGATCAACATGCCATTTTCTTTTTTTCATAAATACATAATAAAGATATACTTTTCATTCAGGAATCTTTATTGCATTTTAATCAAATTGTTATATAAATTCTGTCTTAGCAAATGAATTACACTCAGAGAAAACTATTTTTGTAAGAAACAATCTTTTCTATGAAAGCATTTCAAATAATTGGGCAGATTTATATATAGTAAGTGAAATGTATCCTTTCTGCCAACTGGATGAAGCTGTTTGTTATTTCTCTATTGAAAACAAAGAAGGGACATGTTCTCTTTGCATAGAACACAACCTGAACACCATAGGAATACGTGTTTCAAACTGAGAAGCGGGTCAAGAAAAAAGTCCCCAGAGGGAAGTGCTTGAGAAATGCTTTCCCCCTGAGATGACCCTGGCAGGAGCCCTTGATGACAGCCACAGCAAGTCAGAGCCACTGTGAAATGCTGTGGCTGCTTTCCTAATAGGAGTTCCAGGAAGCAGCAGACCCATTAGTGTTGGAAGTGCTCACTGCATGGTACATTAGCTCCAACCGTTTGCTTTTGTTTGTTTGCAGTTGTGATGAAATACACATTTGGAAATAGGGAGATTCACGGTAATACACATCAGAAAGAATAATATTTCTAAGAGGGGGATTTGATCTACGTTTATTAGAGGCAGCTGGTTTTTTTTTTTCAATAGTATTAACTGTTTTTGACATTTGAAGCCACTTCTGATAGTTGATAGCAAATATATCCAGCCATCTGGCCACTACAGGAAGCCTTTGGACAGCCATTCTGACATATTGAAGAGCTTTACAATGTGCTGTTTTGTTGTAAAACACATAGAAATTGAGGCTTAATGCACTCCTTTCTCCCCCAAAGCCAATTACCAGCAGTTACATAGCTCTAAAAGGCTTCAAGTGAAGTCACTTATGTTCTACGGTGACTGAAAATTCACAAAAATATCAAAGCTCTAATTCATGGCACATCCTAGGGAAACTAAGACCTCATTCTGTACCAAATCACTCAGTGGTTTGCAAGATTTCTTAACTATCAGAATGATATAATGTGCTTCATGGAAATACTTTTTATAAGGGAATAGACACACAAATGCATACATATGTACACCCACGTATGTATAATGGGTAGGAGCTACAAAATATGATTATCATACAAGTGTGTAAAACAGAAACTGTTAAGACAACAAATTTTATTATTTATTTCAGTTATTTGGGGATTATTATTATTCTCTTTTGATGTACCGCCTTCCAGATTCATCTATCTGTCATCTCAATCATTTTTTTAAAAAATGGAATCATAGGACCCAGAGAGATAGATGGCTCAGCAATTAAGATCGCTGTCAGCTCTTGCAGAGGACCCAGGTTAGATTCCCAGCACCAACATGTCAGCCAACAACTGTCCATAACTCCAGTTCTGGGGGTATCTGATGCCCTCACTAACCTCCTTGGGTATTGCATGACATGTCTGCACTTACATAGATGCAGAAGATACATTCATGCGTATAAAATAAAAACTAAAAATTAAAAAATGGGATCATACACAATTATTACAGAATCTTGTAAACCGCCTTTCTAACTTTATTATTCAAATGGTGAGACAGACAATACATAATGACAAGGACACTATAAATTCAATAACACTACAAAATATTTTTCATGCTCTAGTAAAATAGCTCAGTGGTAGAACTCTTACCTGTGACATATAAAACCCTCATTTTAACCCCTGTCACCACATTAATTTTTTTATTTGAAACACATGTACATATTTAACACTAGCATATTATTTAAAAAATATTTTATTATTTTTATTTTATGTGTATGAGTGTATTGCCTGCATGCATGTAAGTGCACCTGTGTCATGTAATACCCATAGAGGTCAGAAGAGGGCAACATCAGATTCCTGGAACAGGAGATGTGGATGCCTGTTAGCCAATATATGGGTGCTGGGAACTGAACCTGAGCTCTCTGCAAAAACAGACAGTGCTCTTAACCACTGAGCCAACTCTCCAGCCCCAACACTAGCATATTCTTTTAGAACATAGATAAATAGACGGATATGGATGGATGATAGATAGATTGATTGATAGATGATAGATGATAGACAGATAGATGATAGACAATAGAAAGATAGATGATAGATAAATAAATAGATCGATAGATGATAGATAGATAGATAGATAGATATAGATAGAGATGATTGATAAGTAGATAGATGAAGATAGATAGATGATAGGTAGATGATAGATAGATCGATAGATTATAGATAGATAGATAGATAGATAGATAGATAGATAGATAGATAGACAGATAGATGATCACATACATATTCAGCCTACATAATGACTTGGATGTGATTTTATAATTTGAAGAACTTTTGTAAAACTATGATTGACAAATTTAGAACTACTGACTTAAATCTTTTAGCAAGTCAAGCTTGTGTAACTATGTTGATTGCTCTATGCTCAAAGCAATTTTAAATGCCATAGTCTGTTGTTGGCAAACATACAAAATATCTGCTCCAAACAAGGATGGGCCACAACTTGCAAAAGGAGATGTTAAAAATTCAGTAATTTTGTGATTTGGGGAATTAAATATTAATGGTTTTTATATTAAATATGAGTGAGATGCATTAATAAATTCTTTGCACCAAAATCTGGGAAGATTTTTTAAAAGGTAAGATCTAAAGAATATCTTAAAAGAAAGATCTACAGTACTTCAGGAATTTAGTTGGGTAAATGAATATTTTCAGGGGATACCTAATATAATTTAAGAAATATTCAGTAAAATGTCTTAAAGAAGGTCAAAAAGTAATAGTTCAAAAAGGAGTTGATCAGAAGTAACAGAAGAAACATTAAGAAAATGATCAGTTTTTTTTTAATTGAAACAAAATTCCAAAGTAAATTCAGGAAATAATCTGACAAACATCACTGTAATTATTATCAGAATGAAAACTTACTGGCATTTGAAGACCTCTAAACTAGGTATTTCATCTTTATCCAGTTCAGTTGGAAAAAAAAAAACCCAATACACCAGCTTTTAATTATAAGGGAGAGCTGAAGAAAATATTGGAATACGGGGCTGGAGAGTTGGTATAGTAGCTAAGAGCACTGGCTGCTCTTGTAGAGGACCCAGGTTTGGTTCCCAGCATCCATATGGCAGCTAATAAACTTCTGCAACTCCATTTCCAGGGGAAACCAATGCCATCTTCTGACCTCCAGAGCATTGCACGACACGGATGCACTTATACACATGCAGGCAATATATTTAGTCACATAAAATTAAAATATACTAAAGTAAAATATTTTCAAAAGAAAATAATGGGATATTGTGGAAGAGGATTGAAAGGGAAAAGAACCTGTAGGAGTAGCAAGCACTGTGTAATGCCAATGACATATACAGCTTTTACAATAATGACTCATCGAGATTATTTAAATTACCTAGTCTCATTAAAGAGAAGTTAACTGGCAGGATTTAACATGTTCTAAGCACTTTTGTCTCCCTAGTCATTTGATTATAACTCTGTAACTGATTAATTTCCAAATTACAGACAAACTTCAAGTTTTATTGGGATATGACCCAAAACGTTCATATTAGTTGTTTGAATTTGCTCCCCAACAACTATAAGTTAGACTTCGTTAGCTTTCCTGACTGACTCATGAAAGCCTATTTAACATACAGCAACCAAGATTGCCAGCTCCTTAAAACCTCCTACATAAAACTTAGCAAGCAATATTCATTAATTTTGCTAGGTTCATAATGGTACGGTGGGTATATTCTTTTTAAAAATATTTTATTTTATTATTTTATGTGCGTGAGTATTGCCTGCATGTATGTGAGTGCACCCGTGTCGTGCAGTGCTGCAGAGGTCAGAAGGGGGCTTCGGATTCCCCTGGAACTGGAGTAAAAGACGGTTCGTAGCCACCATGTGGGTGCTGGGAATTGAACCCAGGTCCTCCGCAAAAGCAGTCAGTGCTCTTAACCATTGAGCCATCTCTCCAGCCTCTATTCGTTAATTTTGCTAGGTTTATAATGGTATGATGGGTATATTCTTAGAAAGATTATTTTCTTCTTGTTCTCTAGTATTTCAGCATATGTTAGATATAGTTTTATTACACAATTTACTGTCTATAGTTTTCAGACTACCACAAACTTTGTAACCAAGATCAATTTTTCAGTACACTGGGAATCCCACACATCATGGCTAGATTCTTTGATCAGGTCTTCAACTGCTGGAATCAAGGGCTCAAGAGGGGTTGCTGTTCCCTTCTGTAGTCTGATATCCAACTTCATATAAGGTGAGGACAGAGTGCATTCCTTGGCTTTAGGACAAAGGACCACACTTTCTGACTTGGTTTTGCCCAGGGGCAGCTCTCAGCTCACATCCCTGGCCACCTAGTTTCCTCATTCTTTCATCTGGTCTTGGAGAGCATCTTACAGTCAAATTCCTCTCATTGAATCTCTGAATTCCTGTGTCAGGTATTCTAGACCTATATTAAAGGGTCCACGTATTTTAATTAGTTTAAGCTATGCTGACTTTGGCTCTTAATTACTTTTCTAAAATCTGTTAGAATAATATATAGGTTTATTGAGTAACAGGTAGACTGTGTGCATATTCAAGGATCCAGGAATCCAGGAGACTAGCTTAGATTCTGCTTTCTCGGCCTTTATGTCAGTGACACATATGCACATGTAAGACTGAACAGTGATATAGGCAAGCAGAAGGCAGAGCAACCTCATGCATGGAATTTGCAGTTACCAACCAGAAACAGCAAAGAATACTTGTGATAAATTTGACAAAATATTAATAAGTATTAAACTGAAAGATGAATATTTTGGGGTTACTTATCTAATTTTTTTTCTAGCCCTCCTATGTTTGAAAGTATCAACTAAGAGTTAAATAGGTAGAAAAATAGAGAACTCATCTTAGTCTGAAGACTTAATCTTTGGTTCCCACCTCACTATAGAGTTTTGGAGACTGAATGCAAACATTTCCTTCCTTCTGGATATCTGTTCTTTGGATTCCTTGAACAACCATTCTCCAGCTTTTAGACTGGGAATGATGGCTCTGTAGGTATGTCTGAGATGTGGATGATGGCAGCTGTGCACATGAGAAAAGATAGTGCACTTTCCATGAGGAATGTTGTGAGACAGAGATCTCTGGTCAAGGAGAGAGCTGTGATCACGTGGTCCCTCACAATGCAGAAAAGGAAAAGGAAGTGGGGAAGGCCAGTGAAGCCTTCGATAGAGAGGGATGTTAGTGATGCAGGCACACAGAATGAACAAGCTAGAAAAGTTATGTCACTCTAATGCAATATGTAATCTAGACAAGGATGTCAGATACAACAAGCCATGGATGAAAGTTTTCTAGAGCCAGAATATTCATGCTTAAAAAACACCACAGATGAGTTTCAAAATTACTAAGTGGAAAATGCACTGCTATAATAGAGAGATCCCCAGATTACTTGTAATGCAGAGATCTAATTTAAGATAAAAAATAAAGGGACAATATACTTTCATGTAATTCCCAATTAACACAAGAATATGCATATAGATACTCTAATCTGTGTAATATGTTGTCACAGAAGATGCATTCTAAAACAGGTAGTGTGTAGGAGAGGAAGTTCCAGGCCTAAGCACAGGCCGCACTAGGGAGCACAGCTTCTGCTTTGAGAGTACAGTCAGTGCTTCCGCAAAAGAGCCAACCTACAATCTGCCCGGATGTGGGGATGTATCAGGGAACGACACACCCACTCATGGGACACTGGGGGCAGGGGGAGAGATATATAAGGCCTGCACTTCCCAGCAATAAACAAATCTGCAGCACCTCACCTAGTGCCTGCTCTCACCTGACTGCCGGTGGGTGTCTGTGTGTTGACTCTGAGCCTCTCACCCCCACCTCGGCCAGAACCCTCATTCCCTGCAGTCCCTCATGGACTGGACCCGCGAGGAAACCTGCAACAGCTGGCACCCGAACAAGGTTCCCAGCCACGCCCCCCATTGCGGACACCCCCAACTTCGGTTCGTTCGATGAGTAGGCCCCGGGTTTTGTCTGTCCCTTTGGCTGCTCGAGGGTGAGCACGTGGCCCCCTCCTCTGTCCCCTCTACTGTTTGTCATATTTGTTGTAAAATCAGGAAGGCACACTCCGCCGCGTGGTCCCAAAGCCCACATCGACACCTTTTACTCCTTGGCTCATCCCAATGAGTTCACATAAGGGTATATCCACCCTGAACTCAGAACCCAGGCTTCGGATCATCCTGTTGCCTGTCCTGGAGACACTGTGTGAGCATATGGCTGAAGGTGTGTCATGGCCTTCAGAAGTCCCTCACTAAGCACAGGACATTTGGATCTGATACACCTTTTCGTGTGGGGGCGGTTAATGTCCACTCATCCCAATGAGTTCACATAAGGGTTGATCCACCTTGAACTCAGAACCCAGGCTTTGGATCATCCTGTTGCCTGTCCTGGAGACACTGTGTGAGCATATGGCTGAAGGTGTCACGGCCTTCAGAAGTCCCTCACTAAGCACAGGACATTTGGATCTGATACACCTTTTCGTGTGGGGGCGGTTAATGTCCAAGTGCTTACGGTCCTTGTTTGCTTCATTTGTGCCCTCTTGGTAGTCACCCTTGCCTTTTATTTTTGTGACGAGCTCAAACAACCTTCAATAGAGAACCTGACGCTATTGTAATCCCCTTTCCCCTCCATAGCCTCAAGCCATTAGTGCCAGCCTTAAAGCCTCCTCCTCCACCATTTCCTCCTCCCGACTTGCCACTTCCTCCCGTAGCAGCAGTGACTGCCTCGGCACCAGGCCGCTCTCCCAGAGCTTGGGCCGGGCTAGACGGGCTGTGGCAGCACCAGCAACGAGGCCAGGCTGGGAACAGGGTGCGGAAGGCGGCGGTGGAGGAGGTGGCGCCAGGTGGGGATGGGGTCGCAGACTCTGCAGATCCTCCAGCAGGGGGTGTGGGCCATGCTGAGAGCGGGTGGTACTACAACCTGCACCAAGCCACCTTTGTGAACTCGCTGCACCTCTACCTGTGGCTCTTTCTGCTCGGTCTGCCCTTCGTCTTCTATATAGCCCGTCCACCCCTTACTGCCTCTTGCCGGCCCCTGTCTGCCTTGGATTAATGTCGGCCCAATGCTGCGCAACAGCCATGAGTGCCCACCCCTCTCACAGACCTTGCACTCATCCACAAAACCGCCAACGAATCAGGCCTCGACTCCCCATATTTTGAGCAACTTCTCCACTCAAAAACTCTGCTCACATTCCACCCTTCCTGGTATCCTAGCTCAGGGGAATGCCACCACAGATGCCTTGATCATGACAGTCAAGTCTAGCCTGTTAGAACAAGCAAGAGCTTTACATCAACAATTGCACCTGTCCCCTCAGAGTATTCATAAACTCCTCCTACAAATCCCCATGTTCCAATACAAGCGCCTTGTCCACCCATGTGCTACCTGTGCCCCACTCATGCCCCTTGGGCCCCTTAACAGGGGAGGAGTTAATCCCCATGGTTTGATACCCAATGCCATTTGGCAAATGGACGTGACTCAGTACCCCCCCTTTTGGGAAACTAAGATTCATTCA
>NW_008330327.1:1268474-1299974 GCF_000622305.1 Nannospalax galili
AAGAATTCAATAAATTTGTTTCCTCCTGGGGAATCAAACATACCTTTGGTATTTTCTGTAACCCACAAAGACAAGCCTTTGTTGAAAGGACCTACAGGACACTCTAGTCCCTCCTGGCTAAAAGCCCCTCAGCTGAGGCCAAACATGACCCACACCCGGCTCTTACTGAAGCTTTGTTCCACCTTAATTTCCTCATGTTTGATGACCAGGGTCTCAGTCCAGCATACAAACATTAGTCCTTCTTGCCTAGGCTACACCTCTGCCACTAGTTAGATGGAGGGATCCTATTTCAATCCCTGTGGCAGAAACCAGCCCCTTTCCTGACACGAGGACAAGGATACACTTGTATTTTTCCATAGGACACTACGGAAACCCATCTGGAGACCGGGCCCGACTGAGAGTTTGATAAGCCATGACATCCTTTTCTGGCTTCACTATCTTTGGCACCCTTTTGTCCTTTGGCTGTGCTTCTCCCCAGGCTTCACATCTCTGGGCACTGGTCCCCTTACCACCTCTGATCCTCCTGTGGATGAACAGTCACCCGCTTTCCCAATTCTCTTTACTACTAATGAATCCCTTGGTCTTCCCACCATGGAATTGGTTCATGCATCTGTTCCCATAAATGGCACATGGTCCCTTTCAGGATTGCTCTGCTTCAGCCCAGCCCTTAACCCCTCCTCCCCTAATGTCTCTTGCTGTCGCTCCCTCTTTACCATCACAACAGGTGACTTTCATGGAAACCAGAGCCAGGGCTCCTTATGGGGCCTCAAAATTTGGTCTCCCTTAGTAAACGACACTTCTGAGACTACAGTGTCCTTTGTGCCCCCTGGGGCCACCACCCCTCCCCCGCAAGGTTCAGGCGTCCTCCATGGACCCAGTGCCCTCCCACCCATAAACTTCCCACCACATTGAGCTTTCCTATTCCATGGGAACACTGCCTCCCACTCACTCCTGGAAGGACACTCCTCTTTACTATGGATTATGATGGATGCCCGCAGGCTTCCTCCCTGGCAGCCTAGAGACACCCTGAGGTCCTGCAGGTCTGGCTTGCTGACATCTGAGAAGCTGCTGTGTAATTTCTTGCCCTCCTCCTCCCTCACATGGTCATGCCAGAGGTCACACCCTTTGAGGGCTGGTAGTCAATGATGGGTAAGATCCTGATGGTCAGGACAACCTAAGATAGGCACAGTCCATCAAGCTGGGCACCCTCTGAGGTGGGGTCAACTATGTCAAGGAAAAGAACCTTGGCTTCCACTGACCTTTCTATAATAAAAAGGGATGGATATGTAAGAGAGGAAGTGCCAGGCCTAAGCACAGGCCACACTAGGGAGCACAGCTTCTGCCTGGAGAGTGCAGCCCACACTTTTGCAAAAGAGCCAACCTACAATCTGCCCGGATGAGGGGATCTATCAGGAAGTGACACGCCAGCTTAAGGGACACTGGGGGCAGGGGGTGAGATATATAAGGCCTGCACTTCCCAGCAATAAATGAGTCTGCAGCATCTTGCCTAGTGGCTGCTCTCACCTGACTCCCGGTGTCTGTGTGTTGACCCTGTACCTCTCACCCCCACCTCGGCCAGAACCCTTGTTCCCTGCAGTCCCTCGTGGGCTGGACCTGTGAAGAAACCTGCAACAATAGTGGTGAAGTAAATGTTTAAAAATAAAGTTATTAAGCTCAATAAAAAATTAAAAATAAAAATAAAAATAGCAATTAAACAGAAATTTCAACATACTATATACATACATGTATGTATAAGCAAAAGAAAGCACATTAATTAAAAGTTGTTTAGCATTATATAAGTGCTATATATATAAGCATATATGTCATTTTTATTTGAACCCATTTTGGGGTTTAAAACTTTAATATGAATCAAATAATCAAGCAAGTCTTCTTGACCTCAAATTCATACCTAAAATGAGGGAGTTTTAAATAAATTACCTCTGTTCTTTTTATTGAATATTTTCAAATTTCATACAATATATTTTTATCATATTTAGACCCTCCTGCACTATCTACAACCCTTTAGGGCCCCCTCACTGGATTTCATGTATTGTGTCATACATATTAAGGCTTATCAAATCAAATTTGTGTCCCCAAATGTCCTTTGGTTTGCATCCATCCACTGGAGCCTGGTTATCTAGAGTCACACCCTTAAAGAAAACCCATTGTCCCTTTCCAGTTGTTATCAGTTGCCAATAGTTCCTCAACTTAGGTTGAGGCTTTTTCTCTACTTCCCAACTTAATTCTGGGATTTTGTGAGGCTTGAGTTTGCATGAGTCTTGTGCATGCTGTTGTCATTGTCATAAGTTCATATGAGTAATTCCCAGTTGTCTGGAAAACTCTGTTTTGTTGTGGTCATCAGTTACATCTGCCTCTTTCAGGTTTCTCTGACCCTTCTTTCATAATGGTCCCTGAGCTTTGGGTGGCACCAGTGTTATATAGGTGACTTATTCAGGGATAAACTTTCTGCAATCTTTTATTCTCTGTACTTTGGTCAGTTATGGCTTTCTGTGTTATTCAGCATCTACTGCATGAAGAAGCTTCACTGGTAAGAGTTGAGAGATGCATTAATATTTTTACTTGCCCCTCCTCTGCTAGCTTCCTTGAGCCTTATGTATAGAGGTTGCATCGTAAATGTGTCACTTAGAACTGAGAACCTCAAAGGCACTTATTTTCTGCATTTGATCATTTGTGGACCTCTGTAATATTTTCCATCTCTTGTAAAAAGAAGTTTCTTTAATGAGTGGTGAGTAGTATACTTGTCTGTATATATAATACATATAAGGATATGTATTTAGAACACAGCAAGAAATTATGTTGATTTAGGGTTGTGGTAAAAGTAGGTTTTTCTTCCTTAGGCTCTATGACCTCTCTAGCTATGTGTATTGGCTATTTTTACAGTACCACACATGAGTTCCCTCCCATTGAGTAGGCTTTAATTACAATTAGATAGTTGCTGATTACCCCCAAGATAAAAATGCTACTACTGCACCAGTAGAGATTATTTGCTGGGGTGGTCATTGTGGTTCACAGACTTTACAGCTGGAAAGGAACAGATTGTTTTTCTCCCTTGGCAGTTTGTGTAGTATCGTCTGAAACTATGGCAGCTGGTCTTCAGGGAGGAAGATTCTTGACTTTGATTAGTTTGCTAATTGGAACTAAAGAGAAGGCAACATTTGAATTAGGTAAACTAGACCAGAGGGATAAAAATATGATACTCTTGACATCATGGGCAATTGAAAACAATCGTGTTAATTGCACATATTCCTTTGCCTTGCACACTACCTTTAGTTTCCTGTGTGTTAAAGGGATTTCAGTAAAATGCATAGTGCTTTCAACATTTTAATCCAACATAATTAGAAATCCCAATTATTTATACATTATACATGCATGAAGAGACCTATTAGTTCCATATAAACTGCAAGTTTTTTGAGAAGAATAAAAATTTATAGTAGGCACATTTCAGAAATTCTCAAGGATTATGAACAAGTTTTAAAATTCTGAACACTTTTGCATACTTAATATTTTATAAGAGGTGTATATCAGTTATATGGTTATAATCACTGTATTGTGTACATCTTCATAGTTATCATATCTGCACATGAAATATTCAAGTACTAACAGATTATTTTCTCTGGCTTCTTAATCAAGCAATTGTTTTTGTTTTGTTTTGTTTTACTTTGTTGTTTCTGAGACAGTGTATCATGTAGCCCAAGCCGGACTTGAACTCCTGATTCTCCTGTTTCCATCTTTTAAATTCTGGAAGTACAGGTTGTCAACTACCGCATCTAGTCTTCAGGAAGAAATTTTAACTTTTTTATTTATTATTTTATTTGATGTGCATGAGTATACTGCCTGCCTGTATATGAGTGTACCCATGTGGTTAAATGCCTGCAGAGGTCAGAAGAAGGCATTGGAACTGGAGTTCCATACAGTTGTTACCTGCCATGTGGGTGCTGGGAACTCTTGCAGGTCCTCTGCAAGAGCAGCTAGTGTTCTTAACCACCAAACTAACTCTTCAGCCCCAGTAATTTTAAATTTTTACTCAACAGGATAAATTACTTTTTTAGCATAATCTATCTTGCAAACTTACATTTACTATTAGGTGATAAGTAATAGAAATATGTTAAAGCCTACTTTATGTGCAGATTTTAAGATGATATAATAAAAAATTCCAAGAATGTTATGCAAAGAGTCTGAATAAAACTCACTGAACTATTGATGATTCATATTATTTCTCCATGGGGGCATAAATTGTTGCTTAGAAAAGATAATAGGTTAGGAAGAAAATTCAGCTAGAAATCAAAATACATCAATATCTATTTCTTTTCTACGGGGCTTTTTTAATTCATTTCTGTAGATTAAAAAAATTGTTTTTAATTATATGTCTGTGTGTGGGTGTGTGTATGTGAATTTGTGTATGTGAGTGTGTATATGAGTGTGGGAGCCTGTGAAGACCAGAGTGTTGACTCCCCAGGAGCTGGAGTTACAGGTAGTTGTGAGCCACCTAACATGTTTGCTGGGAGTTGAACTTGGGTTGTTTGGAAGAGCAACAACAAGTGTTCTTACCTGCTGAGACATCTCTCCAGCCCAATACCGATTTCTTAACTAATTCTCTGCCTGGATTATAAAACATTATTTTCTGAATATTTTTATTATAATCCTTTCTTTATGTTTACATTATACTATTTTATTAAAATTGCCATGTATTTAAATTTATCTTAGTTTTTGTTTAAAATAACTTATGTTAAAGATAGGTAGACAAAAATGAAAAAAGGAAAACTTTTGGGGTTGGAGAGATGGCTCAGTGGTTAGGAACACTGGCTGTTTCTGCAGGAGACCCGGGTTCGAATCCCAGCACCCACATGGCAGCTAACAACTGTCTGTACCTCTAGTTCCAGGGGATCTGATAGCCTCTTCTGTCCTCTGTGGGCATTGTACCACAAGGGTGCACTTACCTACACTCAGGCAGTACAAGCATACACATAAAATAAAAATAATAAATAAAAAATATTTTAAAAAAGCAAAAAGGAAAACTTATTCTTGAGATTTCAAACTTAATTTTATAGCACAGTAAGTGATGTCTGAGAATAAAGAGAAACTGATATAATAGGATGTGATGTATTTGCGTAAATTTTGTATAAAAACAAATACTGAAAATTTTATCTAGAAACACACACACACACACACACTCAAGATTTAGTAGGAGCCTCATTAAAATGGAATAGTCCTTCCTTTCTATTGAAATCTCTTACAATTCTCCATCTTTGAGAACATATTACATTGAGATTTTCCTAATAAAGTAAGAAAATCACAGTACCTAGATTTAGTAATTGGCTCTTTTGTCTTTGTTCAGCTGAAATTTAATTTTGTCCCCTTTGAAATTACGTGAGGTGTTTTAATTTTAATGTCAACTTGAGTGTGCTAAAGGATTCTTTGTTAACTGATAAAGCATTATCTCTGAGTGTGTTTCTGAGGCTGTTCCAGAAGAAGTTGGTGTTTGGTCAACAGACAAAATGAAGAGGATCCACTCTTACCATTGTGGAAGGGTATCATTCAATACTGAATGCACAAAGATCCAAAAGGCAGAGGAATGGTGACTTCTCTTCCTCCCTGACTTACGGCTTCTGTTTTCTCTGTCCCTGGACATCAGTCCTCCATCCTTGGCTTTCCTGAGTCTCCAGCTTATAGTCAGCACATTTTAGGACATCTCAGCTTTGTATCATACAATCCAATTCCTATACCAGATCCCTCTGTCCTACTGGCCCTTCATATTAGCCTTTTTGATGACTACAAGCATGGGCATACTGATTTTGCAAATTTAGTTCATACTGCCATATTTTGAAATTATCCTTTTTCTTATAAAGCACTAATACATTCAAAAATACTATTGAACTCAACTATTAAAAACAAATGAATTCTGCTTTGTTGTGTGGTAGTAGTGTCTCACTTTCATCTCACGGTGAATAGGGATCACTACATTATGAGATAATGCAATAATAACTCCACGTGGCACTTAGCACAACATTATATATCACTGTGCATATAGTATGCATATAACATACATATTTGTAGAATGAGTAAATTAATGAGCTGTCTTATTGTTCAGAATTCCCAGATTTTATTATCATGTTTTTGCACATTTCTCTCATTTTCTAATGCTTTCCCACTTCAGTTTTAAAATTGGCAAAACTTGACAGTTTTTATTGCTAGAGCATTATCTCTTGTTCACAATAACAGAATGTGTTTAACATTGCTTAACTGAACAATAAGGGAGAAATGTTAATTCTACCGTCTATCTAGTTACATGCCAAATTCACATCTTTGGCTTATTGCATCTGTTTTATTTTAGTTTGGTCAAGAAAACAAGAGCTTTAACTATACTCTACAAAAGACAAGAAATGTGGCTGAATCAGTGTGCTATCATCCGTCAAAAATGTCCTACAACTACAGCCGTAAGAGAGATAGGAAAATGATATTATCTTCATTTGCCTTATAGAACTCCACGTTGTAGCATCCTAACTCCTTCCATATAGTTTTTCTAAGAGTTTAAATTAAGCTTATCACTGTTAATGCTGTCAAAGCTCAAAGTTGGAAGTCACTATGAAATGTATTACAGAAAGGTTTTACTATTTACCTCAACAAATTATAAATTTACTTAGAATGATTTTTAGATTAATATAACCTTTAAAAATGTTTCTTTGTATGTATAAAATTTGTAATATACAGGGGCTGGAGAGAGTGCAGTTGTTAAGAACACTGATTGTTCTTGCAGAAGACCAGGGGTTCGAATCTAAGCACCCACATGGCAGCTAACAACTGTCTGTAACACCAGTTCCAGGGGATCCGACAGTCTCTTCTGTCCACCGAGGGCATCTCACAGCAAGGGTACACTTACCTATGTGAAGGCAATACATGCATACACATAAAATAAAAATAACAAAATATTTAAAAAATTTTTGTGCTATACAATAATATTATTAGACTATGAGTATCTTTGAATAAAGGGTTTAATTTTGTTTTTGTTATTTTTTATTCTATATGTATGAGTGTATTGCCTGCATGTAAGTGCACCCATGTCTTGCATTACCTGTAGAGCTTAGAAAAGGGCATCAGCTCCCCTGGAACTGGATAGGTGTTATGCATCATGTGGAAACTGGGAATAAAACCTCGGTCCTCTGTAAGAACAGCCAGTGCTCTTAACTGCTAAGCCTTCTCTTCAGACCCAAAATAAAAGGGTTTATATCATTGTCAAAATCATTTGGATAGCTTTTCCATCTAGGACCGATAGTATATCTCATTATTTTAGTTGACTTCTACTCTAAGATATGAACGGCATTATGAAGACACAGATGCATTATAATCCTTGAACCATTTGAATCTCATAAAATTGGTAGATTTTCTGATGCAAATGGAACACAGTGTTTTAGTTGCATGTTTACCAATGATCCTTGGTACTTAATGATAAGGTTAATTTAAGTGTTGACTCTGTATTTCTTCTCTTTTAGGGTTAAGAACATAATTTCTTTTTGACTGTATTGGGAGATTCATTCACTTCCAGATTTAGAATTAGTAGCAACAATTTAGCTTTACAATAACATATAAAAGCATATTTTAGGAATTTTCATGCAAAAACTTTTCACATCAACTTGATTATGTAAGGCTTGCTCAATGGAAGGGAACTCAGATGCAATACTGTAAACAGACAAATATACATGGCTGCAGAGGTCACAGATCTTATAGAAAAGCCTAATATGCTACATTCCTAGACTAACATATTTTCTTATTTTATTCTAAACATGCATCCTCATATTTACAGACAACTGCACCTTTCACCCCTCTTCAAATAACTGTCTTTTTGCAACAGATGGAGACTATTACAGAGTTACAAAACTCATCAAATGCAGTGTTTCTGAGACACTTAACCCTAAATGACATATCTTCAATGCAACCTCCATGCATGGGATGAATACATCTCTTAACTCTCACCAGAGAATTTTCCTTATGCAGCAGATGGTGACTAGCACAAAAATCTGCAATTGGCCAATGTACAGAGAACAAGAGGCCACAGAGTGCTTATCCTTGAACAGGACACTAACATCAAAATTCTGCCTCCTAAGACTCGGGGAAGAAGAAGAGGCAGAAAGGTTGTAAGAGTCAGAGAGGGTAGATGACCACAAGGAAACAGAGTTTTCCTTATAGCTGGTCAATTACTCATATGAACTCATAGCAGCAGTGACAGCATGTGCAAGCCCTATGCAAGCTCAAACCAGACAAAATCCTAGCACAGTCATGGGGAAGTGGATAAGAAATCCTAACCCAACTTAATGAATTTTTGGTAACTGATGGCTGCTGGAGGGGTAAAAACATTGTCTTACAGGGATGGGACTCCTGGTGGGCCCAGTGGAGGGACCCACACTGAAGGGCATTTGGGGACACAAATCAGACATTCATTTGGGCAGGTGAGGTGCAGATGGGGGGGGATCTAAATACCATAAAACTGTATTGTATGAAAATTGCAAAAATTCCATTAAAATAAAATAAATCAGATACATAAAATTTGGAAAAGAGGAGGTAAAAATCAAACAACAATGAAAGTAGCCTTTATTACTTTTAATTAGTTATGACAGTCATAATGACATACATTTTTTTCACTAACGTTTAAAATTGATTCTCATGATTGACAGAGACTGCAGATATCAGGTTTAATAATTAGTATCATGAGTGGACATAGTCTAATTCTGTCTTCTCGTACATCTCCCCTGACTCTCCATCTGGAGTACAAATGCCTGTTGTTTCCAAAGTGGTCCCATATATTCATAAAACAGCTCCATCAAAAACTGTTTTAGGTTTTCTTGAAAATATAGAGATGCAACAACATAAAAGAAAACAATTAGGATTGTCTTAACTTTATGTATATAAAAACACAGTGAAAGAAGATCTTTTGTGTGACCAAGGGGCAATCACAAGCATAAGATATCATGTTGGAAATCCAGGAGCTATCTGCTTCTGGCCATAAGGGAATATGGCAGAGTCCATGGTAAACTTTCATTATAAAAATACATCTATAAAATAAAACTGAGGAAAATGGAAGAAACATCTATTTTCAGAAACTTGACAATTCAGATAAAGGTCCTTGAGAAAGTAATCAAATGAATTGGCATTCTTATTTGGAGGCAATTTCTAAGCTTTTTAACAAAGTCATGAGAGAAATGAAAATAAACCTGTCAGTCTCATTGAAGTGGGGAGGCAGTAACCCCAATGGGAGGAGGTTGTAACAGGTAGAAACTACTTAAGATAAAAACATCATGTATAGAATGACTTCCCCAATATGAATCTGACCAGGTATTTCTTCCATATTTCAGCTGAATACCAAATATGCCTGCAAACCCTGAAGCCTTGTGCATCCAAGCTAAGAATATCTTCTAAGAAAAATCATGTGGAAATTGTGAGGCAAACAATGCACAGAGTCCACAGAGCTGGGAGACTTTTGAATTCCCATCAGGCAGAGGAGAGATAACTTACTAGACACATAAAATATTCAATAAAGTTCAGAGAAATCTCTGTATCAGAGAAATAGACCTAAGTTTTCTCAGAACAAAATTTTCTAAACCTTCCCTAAAGCAACCTTCAAAGATCAGCATTCTAAAATGTGATCAAGGGACTGGAGAGATGGCTCAGTGGTTAAGAGTACTGACTGCTCTTGCAGAGAACCAGCATTCAGTTCCCAGCACCCACATGGTGGTTAACAACCGTCCCTAAGTCCAGTTCCAGAGGATTTGATGCCCTCTTCTGGGCCCTGGGATCCACACATGTAGTTTACTTTACACACATGCTCTCATACACAGAATACTCATACACATAAAATAAATAAATACACTGATCAAACTAGGATAATCTTTAAAGAAATATAACAATATATGTCTTAGCAACCTAAATTCCCAGTGTTTCATACTTGATAACAAATTACTCAATGTATGAAAGTGAAATTTGTTATTAACCCAGAAAAAAAAAATCACTTAATAGAAAAACCTTTAGAACTAAAGAGAAGGCAGAACTAATGGCAAGCACTGTAATTATAATTATTCCTTATATCCTTAATAGTATTAAAGAAAATATCAACAAAAAGAGAATGCAATTGGAGAGTACAAAGGAATACAAATGGAACTTGTAGAGACTGAAATTGAATATCCTACAAGATAATTTCACCATGATAAAAATTTAAGGTGGAATTTATTTCAGAGAAAAATGTCAATAAATGTAAAAAAGAAATAATAAAAGAAGCCATCTGAAATAAATCACTGAAAATATAATACTGAAAAATACAAACTTCAATGATCTCAGGAAAAAATTATCAAGCAGCCTAGTTTATAGGTACATGGACATTCAGAAATGAAAATGAAAAAAATATGGCAGAATTATGGGACAGAGTTCTCACACTTGTAAAATTATAAAGCTACTGATCTAGAAGGCTCAGAATCCCCAAGCAGAGTGAACAGAAAGAACTATCCTATCACGCACTGTGAGCTAATTGCGGAGACTGCAGAGTTCTAGAGACTGGTTTGAAGAAGGAGATGGAGGCAGGGTTTTCACTGAGATAAGCCCTAGCTACACATGCATCTCATGAGCATCCTCTGAGGATTTGTAACAGGCAGGTATAATCTCTTACCACTGACTAGTTATTGGGGAATTTATACATGAGATAAAGAACATGGAAATGCATAAAACAAACTAAATGCCATGCTGTTACACATTTGCAATGAAAGGATTTAGAGGTTTTTCCAGGTGAAGATATTCGGTGCTGGTTTTTCCCTGAGAGGACCTGGATATCTTCATTCAGTAAACATTCATTGAGCACTGTGCGTAAGAAAACAATCTCTAAATTCCTCCTTTAAATGATTATAGCAATTATAGAGCATGTGAAAGCTCCAAGATTTAACATTTTGATTCAAACAAAGCCCCCTTTCATCCCTTCAAAGGGATTAAATGTATAATTGGTGGAACAAGGATACAAGAGACTCAGAAAGCACTTGTGGAGGGTCTTCAAGTGCTCATGGATGAGTTCAGGGAGCAGCCCCTGGTGAGTTGAGTGGTGGTGGTGGAGGACAAGGCAAATAGGCTGAGAAGATAGTTCTACCAGAGTGGTGGAACACATTGTAGGGCAGGAGCTGGATGCTTTCTCTGCCTCATGTTTAGCAGGCCGGGCCACGCCACCTATTAACTTCTATGTACTGGTCTTTGGACATTTGTGCTTACAAAGCCCAGATTGTCAGCTCACCTTTTTCCTTACCAATTCTCCCTTTCTTCTCACATGCAGCCTCTAAGAAAGGAAGTCTACGTGATGGTTTAGATGTTTTTTCCAGAGGGACATTCTTCCATGGCATATGGAGAACTACCTTTAATTCCTTACTGTTTTATATGAATGAACTTCACCTTCATATCTTTAAACAGACGTTACTAATGCACATTTGTGGAACTGTTCACAATGCATATTGTGTATATATATATGTATATAATTGTGCATGTGTGTGCATGTGCCATTGTGAGCCTGTGAGGGACAGAGGAAGGCTTAGAGAGGTCAGTTCTCTGTCTCCCCAGTGACTCTTTCAGGGACTGAATTTAGGTCATCAGACTTGGCAGTAAGCACCTTTACTTTCTGAGTCAACTCACTAGCCTGTACTAGAAGTTTATCCCCCAATTTTCATGCACACATGTGTCCGTGCACGTGTGTGTGTGTGTGTGTGTGTGTGTGTGTGTGTGTGTTTTGTCGTGTGTGGAATATTTCTGGATTATTCTTCTACTTCATTCATTGATGCAAGGTCTCTCAGTCAAAGCCAAAGCTCATCCATATGGTTAATCTTGCTGCCCAGCTTACTCTGGAGATCCTTTGTAATTACAGGAGGCTCACCCAACTCATAGGGAATTTACAAGGGTTCCTGGGGATCCAAACTCAGATCCTCACACTTGAGCAGCAAATGCTTTAATGACTTTGCCTTCTTCCCAGCTCCACAGAATTATTTTAAATTTAATAATATTACTATGGCTGATAACCTTAGGGATCTAACTTTGGAAGGCAAAATCTATAAGACTCATTTTAGATTTCTCCCAAATATGTATGAAGTTATAATACTTAGTAAAACTAAAACATTAACAACAAATCTCTTAATTTTTTAGAATGAAGGGTAGAGAAATAGTTTCAATATTTATTTTGCCGGATACACTGTCCTACATAGCACTGAATAGCCACAGGAAGATATTTATATTTAAATTAATTAAAAATTTTAAAAATCAGTTGTACAATATCATCTGCTACATTTCAAAGGCTCAATTGCCGACATATAGGTAGTCAATACATTATTAGACAGCTGAAATGAAAAATTTTCCATCATCACAGAGATTCTTTTGGACAGCATTGCACTTAAATATACCAAATTGAAGAAAATTGCTTTGTCACAAATAGACATAAAATCACCCTTTCCATGTCTTTCACCATGGCAAGAAACAGTTACTGAGGGGAAAGAAAATCGAGGGTGTTGATTTTCTTTCTGATCTGTCACTCAGCTGGCACGTCTGCTTTGTCGTGCTTCATGCTCCCTGTCCAACCTACACATTAAACAGAGCTGCGTCTGCCATTCCTATCCACATCCACGCTCCCTGCTAAGTAAAGCAATTCCACTACTACTACTGTGAACAGAATCAGGGTACATGAATTCCAAGCAGCATCTTTCTCCCCTTGACGCAACTCCAGCAAATATTCTTGTCTCTAAATATTTTCTAAGAATGTGATCACAGTGCTTGAAGTTCCAGCATGTTCCTGAATTTCTCTTTAGTTTTTCTTCTCTTCATTGCTGAGCTACTGCTGTATGTCAAGCTGCTTTCTTAGGCTGCTGTTTGTAATGTAACTGGTAAATGTTCCTGGGCATAGAACCTGGAAGCAAAGGGCTGGCAATTAAGAAGGACAAAGCCTGTCAGAGGGAGGTTTTATGAAAATGCCCGGGTGCCTTCAGAACCAGAAACTTTGTTGCCATAAAAAATGAGATGAGGAAACATGGTGATGGGCTTTGCTCTAACACGTGGCATCCGGAGTGAAACAACATGCCTTTGATCCTAGATCTTTTCTTCTTTTGCAACAGATACCTAAGCTCTCTAGACCAGTTTCTGCCACTAAAATGCGTCTCACAGTAGCTTCTCATTAGGATTACGAAGGCTGAATTAGGATGCCTGGCTTTCACCAAACCCTCAATGGGAAATGATGAAAGGGAGCTGTTATTGGGATTTCCTGATGCCACTCAGTCACTTCTAGTTTATCGATACTTGGATTCAAAGTATAAATGATGAACACATTTGATGTTCTTTTCTCCCTTTTCCAAGACTTGAAGGGCAGATGGTCAGAAACAGTTTCTGACAGCAAACTGAAAGAAAATACTAAGAAAGAAAGCTTGCAGTATATACTTGAGGACCATGAAGAATTGGCTTATTGAAGCTTGGGGGCATACACAGCACACTTGCCTAGTACGCATGAATATGTGGTTCATTCCTGCACTGAAAAACAAACAAACAAACAAAGAGTAAAGCAAGAGAAAAAAACAATTCAAAAAACAAGCAATAGCAACAATGACCAAACAAATAGGCAAAGTGTTGGCCTATCTGGAACACTCGATGATGATTCAAAAGTGTTAGATAGGATATTGGAAAGTTAAGATGAACATGGAGAGTTAGAAGGTAGATCCTGACAGAAGTGGCATGGGGTGTGTGTGTGTGTGTGTGTGTGTGTGTGTGTGTATGTGTGTGTGTGTATAGGGAGGGATGAGAGAAGGACAGAGAGAGAGAAAGAGAGAGAGACAGAGAGACAGAGACAGAGAGAGAGAGAGAATGCATCTAGCAGATTTCCTTGGAGACGGAAACCAGAAAGAATGATTTATGGATTATTCCTCATTGTTTTTCATTTTTTCACAGCTACCTAGTTTTAATCTGACCACTATTTTTCAATTACAGCCAGAAAGTTAGTGTATATTTTAGATACCTATTTTTTCTGTGAAACACTCATGACACTTCCTTTAGGGTTTTTTGTTTGCTTTTGGTTTTTAAAGTGTAAGTGGACAGAAAGGTTAAAAGAAAAAATATATATATATATGGACTCAAGACAAGAATCACAGTGTGTTTTAGGATACAGTGGGAGCACAAGAATTCCTGGTCAGAAAATAAACTTCCCCTAAGGCAATTTGTAAAGTATTACTACTGAGTTGATGTCTTTCCATGTAGTCATGCCTCTCAAAACAACGGTATTATGGTTTATAAGGAAATGTCTTACATATTTTCGTGTACTGGGGACTTGGTTGCCAGCTGATGGACTTTTGGGAGTGGACTGCATCCTGAAGGCCCTGACCTCAACCATGAATTAATCCTTTCATGGATTCGTAATAAGATGGCAGTTTTTGGAGGTGTTGAAAATAGGTGGCAGGCCCTAGCTAGAGGAAGTACAGATGAAATCTGGAAAAGTGAAACTTGCCCACAGCTTCTTTCCGGCTCTTGGCTCCCTGCCAGCCATGAGATGAGCAGCTTTTCCTCCACACGCCCCCTGCCATGGTGGTCTGTCTCACTGCACACAGACCCAGGCGCAACAGATCTAAGCAAACTTGGGTTGAAACTCTCAAACTGTGAACCTGAAGAAATCTCTCTTACTTGAAACTGTTTCAGGTGTTTGTCACTGTAGCACAAAGCTAGCAGATGGTTGATTTGTTTATTTAGCTGATGCCTTCTCTGTGTCCTTTCTATTATGTCTTTTTGACTTGAATAATTTAGAAACGAATTTAAGTATTTAGACTACAAGTGTTCTATAAAGTTCTATAAAGTTACAGAATTTATTACTGATTAACTACAGTCATTTGGAATAGGGTAAATACCGGTAAAATGTCTCTGGTTGCTGCATGGCTATTACAATGTGGTTGTTAAGAGTATTGGTTATTTTTTACTTTTTTACTTATGCAATTATATCAACTTTTCTTGCCTAATTCTTGTTTGTGATAATGTGCCAGAAGGGCTAACTAGTGGTGAGAGATAAGAAGACTCTGAAAATTAGGATGACCATACAAGATCAAGTGAGTATTATGAATTTTGAAAAACAGTATTTAGAAAATTCTATTATTTCTGTTCTTCGCATGGCAAGGCAATGTGAGATCCATTATGAAAGAGTTCCTTCAAAGTGACTGAAATGGAAAACAAAGGCATCTAAAATGATGTGTGTAGTCTGTGGAGTTTTCACTTACATGGATATCATTTTTCCCAGCACTGATTGATAAATGAAGTGTTGTAAAGAATTTACACACAGACATTTAAAGTATTTGCCTTTGATTTCTAGAACTTGCAATGAAACTATTATAATTTTTTTAAAAAAAACTATGCTCCTAGTGGCAGGAGAAATTTCTGAAGAATAGGACTGATTTTAAGAAAAATATAATCCAGTAAAGCATTAAGTTCATGTATTAAATACAGAAACAGAATATAAGGAGTTTAGACTCATTTAAATCCAGTTTTAAATTTTTATGCATGTAAAAAGTGGCATGTGATTCACATCTATCATATTACTGAAAAGAATGACCTCAAAGAATGGGTGAGTTGTGCTTGAGAGTGTGGATAGAGAGTTAAAAACTGAAATCCTAAAGAAAACAGAAAAGGGAAAACAAAATTCCTTTCAGGAAATGATTATCAACCGAATATACTTCTAAAAGTTAGAGTTCTAGAATAACAAGAGTTTTCAGATCTTACATAACAGTCAGTTTTCATAGAGGTTAAATTGAAAGACTGTATATGTTAAATATAACAGTAACAATAGATACAGTACAATTGAGATTGTGAAATTAAAATAGAGACTTCTGAGAAAACAAAACTTCAGTTTAAGCTAGAATGTTAATGGACACCATATTCTAACTTCACCGTAATTTTGGGCCCTGATTCAGCCCCCTTTGTAGCATTTTAGCAGCCTACTAAGAAAGAGGTTTCTTCATCTGCGGTCTTCATTTCATCCACGGCATCCTGTTCGTTTCAGGTATTGGTCTAGAAAGTATTCTCCTGTCAGTCCTACAAACCTTAAAAGGTTCCCATTTTTAACTGAATTAAGTACAAACCTGTCAGGGTTTATGCAAAATCCTCAATAGTTTTTCAAATGAGTTTTCTGAGATCCCGATTTCCGTGTTCTTTTAAGTTTACATTTCTTTAATTTTACAAAGTTACGTGTCTCTGTGTGGGTTTGTGCATGCAAGTGAAGTACCCAGAGAGGTCAGAAGAGGGTGCTGGATTCCCTGTAGATGAGTTATAAGCAGTAATGAACCATCCTACATGAATGCTGGGAATAGAACTCAAGTTCTCTGTAGGAGCAGTACACTCTTAAGCCCTGAGGCATCTCTCCAGACGTTGGCTAAGTTCTTTAGGCATTCTAAAGTCGAAAGGATGCCAGAACACAACTGCAACCTATGACCCTGGGGTTGAAGGGCCGCAGTGTCATTACTAGAATGTGGTAACAGCAAGTGCACAAATATTCAACTTGTAAAATAACTTTAAGTGATTAATACTGTGAAATGTTGCATAATAGTTCCGTGTAACTTGGGCAGGGGTAAAAGGTTAAAGAAATTTGAGACATGGATGTCTACACCATGCTTACAGTTTACCACTGAACAAGTCACAATTTCCTATATTTACTATCATGCAGGTCCTTAACCCCACCCCCTTCGCCTCAGCCCATTTCCATGCCACCACATTAAATCCAAGGCCATCTAAGACTTTGCTGACCCACCCATCTGCTGGATAGGCATGCTGTCTGAACACATCAGTAGCAGCTGAAGGTCTGAACCCTAAGAGACCCTGTAGACAGAGGGGGAGACAGTCACTCTTCCACTCCATGAGGGGAGAGGGTCTAAGGATATATCCCGAGGAAGCTAGGAAGAGGCATTGGTGGCTTTCTTTCTGGGTGTTGGTGGCTGCATATCTAAATAGCTCAGTGGAGCTGGAAGAGAGCCCATGGGTGTTCATGCCTTTGTAAGTGACCTTCTCTCCCAAATAGCATAAGCTTTGTTGGCAAGCCCAAATAAATATCCTTATTCTCCAAACTGTAACTTAGAGGGACATTGTGTTGGTTTTGTCTGTAGGTGCTAAAGATAGCATGGGGCCTGGGAGCCAAGAAGGACTTAGCACGCCTCACAGAGGGAGCTGAGAGAGCGGTCTTGGGCCTGCCAAAAGAGAATTTGGTGCTACACTATCTGTGCTGGAAAGCTTTAGTATCAACTTGACACACCTGGGTTGAGGGAGCCTCAGTTGGGGAATTTCCTTCATCAGACTGTCCTGTGGCCATGTCTGCGGGGCATCTTCTTGAGTGTTGAGTGATGTGGGAGGGCACAGCCCACTGTGAGTGGTGCTACCCCTGGGCAGGTGGGCCTGTGTTGCATAAGAAAGCAGGCTGAGCAGGGGCCACAGGAGCAAGTCAGTAAGCAGCGTTCCTCCATGGCCTGTGCTTCAGCTCCTGACTCCAGGTTCCTGCCCTGAGTTCCTACCTTGGGCTCCCTCAGTGATGAACTGTGACCTGGGAGATGTAAGACAAATAAACCCTTTCCTCCCCAAGTTGGTAGTGGCCAGAGTGGTTTCTCAAAGCAATGGAGAAACAAACTAAGACAGCACCCCACACTCTTCTGACTTTTTGTCATGTTTACAACACCTGTTCAAATTTCTTCCTTTTTTTTCTGTTTTACATACTCACCCTTATTTTGTCTTAAAAAGAACTCTTTATTCGCAATCACTTAAAACCACCAAAATTTTAAATAATGGAATTGAGGATCAAGATTTCTGGAAGTGAGAATATGTGCCATCATACACCATCCATGAGCTCTGTGCTTTAAGTGCTCTGCCTCCCAAGTACTCTAAAATGATTTGGTAGTATAGGAAAACATGATTAATGTGGTGGTTTGAATGAAAACATCCCCCATAGGCTCCAAATATTTGAACATGTCCCCACTTGGTGACACTGTTTGGGAGAACTTGGAAGGTGTGGCCATGCTGGAGGTCAGGCTTAGAGAGTTCTTAAGCCTACCTGGATCTCCAGTCATGCTCTGCTTCCTGTGCCTGCTTGAAGGTGTGAGCCCCTCTTTCTGCTCCTACTCCAGCCACAGGTGCAGCCATGCCTCCCCACCATGATGGACTGTTCCTCTTTGGAATCATAAGCTAAATAAACTCTTCCTTCTATAGGTTCCTTTGATCATGGTGTTTTATCACAGCAAAAGAAAAGTAACTAATACAATTAATGATTGGGATAATAGTTTATTGAGTGCTTATTATATGCATTCATTGTCTTACCTTGCTCTAACAGTTCTCCATCGTTGGCAGCATCTCATGCTTTAGAAGTAAAATGCAAGAGGCCAAATCATTTTCCCAGAGTCACAAGGAGAAGCCAAACTTTGGTCTTTTGGGTCTAAGGCTGTATGTTCTTCCACATGCCATTAAGAACAGAATAAAGGGAAGAACACAATGGGAACAACTGTGAAATAGTCATTTGGGAAGATGTCAGCATCATTATTTATTCAGTACGCTGACACTGATGCTTTTTACATGGCTGCTACAAATTCTTGCTTGAAAGTTTCTCACCTTAAACATGTATACAGAGTGGAAGATACTGTCCTTGGTTACTGGGTATATCACTCTTTCTGGCTCAGATAAGGGGGGCACCAGACCAAGAGGTCAAAAGGGGTAAAATGGAAAAGAGAAACGGTACAAATCCAGTTACAGACCTAGGGCTAGTGCTGATTCTGATCAAGAGTGTAGCTTGATATGAATGGAAAGTACACAGCAAATGTGAGTTCACTAAAGGTTTGTGAGCATTTGTACTATTGCTGACTACTGATTGAAGGTAAATAACGAAAACACAGGAGACAGACTTCCTGTCACAGCAGAATGTATGAGAAATACTCATCGAAACGCTCCTTCCAGTCTGTGAACTAGTTCCAGGCTTCCAAGTCATGCCCCAGCTTGCCTCTTAGCTTGAAGGAATGCTGGCAATGTGTCTGCCGGAAGGAGCTGTTGTCTCTTTGCTAACGCATCCAGCTTGCCTGCGTTCTGAAAACTGGTCTTGTTTTCACCTTCCTGTGGTTGGCTCTGTCCCTGCTTTCAGTCCCAACTTTCAGCCCTGTGAGTGCTTGAAAACCAGTTGCCTCATCTCATGGTATTTAGCAATTCAAAATTTGCCCTCAGCCAATTGAACTGAAATTTCCTTTTTGGTTGTTTCTGAGCATAGTGTCTTTTCTAACTTTCAAACTTTCATGGCCCCCATTTCTTAATTGTGATAGTTTAGAGTTTGAATTCCTGAATTATGTGTAAAAACTGTAGCTACAATTTATTAAACTCCAGGTACTTTGAAAGCAGCTCATGTAGACATAATCTTGACACAACCTCAAAGGCCCTACTTTAAAGACAGGAGGCGCAATAACAGCAATGCCCATTTGGCAGAGAAGTGGAACCACAGGTGCTAATGGAGCCCATCATGGAGGCCTCCATTCCAGTTACCCAGGAACCCGCTGTCCTAAGCGGTTCACGTTCTTTGGTCTTCTCTGCCCACTCTGCATTTTCCACGCTGGTTTGCTTTCTTCACCACCTCTCTGATCCAATGCTGTTGATCTGAAATATGACTTTTTCATTTCCTGAGAACATTTCCACCAAGTCATAGTGAGAGCAAACATTTTACAGTACAACACTGTCAAGATTTTCATGTAGGAACATGGAAATTTTGCTCATAAGAGATGATTGTAATTATACTCACTTAAAATGATTTTTCTTATATTTTAAAATGTAAAAGCAATTTATATCTATTAAACCTAGCCATCATTTTGTCCTACATTGTAAAAAGAAAAAACTGTAACCCTTCGAAAATGTTCAGATACCACTTGAGTATTAGGAACTAAGCATTTAGCAAGAACAATTTTAAATAGTCTTCAAAATCAGAACCTATCAGAACATGACACTTATTATTGTTATTATTAATTTAGTAGGTGATGGAATTGTTGAAATGTAAAGAAATTAGGCAACTAACTTGTACAATGTCCTGAGCTAATACATTTTTCAGATTCAGGATTTGAAACTAGATTCTACTAAATAAAATGAAACACAAATAAAAATTTTCATTACATATACCACTATAGACTTTAAATTATGAATTTAAAGTTAATTTTTGATTCACGTTTAGTTCAGTTCACCTCTCCTGAAGCTGCAACAGAATAAGCTAAGTGATATCCAGATAACAGCCTAGGCAAATTTCTCGAAAAACTAATTTGGGTCAATGATAGAATCAGCTCCAAGAATAAACTATATTATATTTCACCATATTAAGGTTAAAACATCCCCCCACCCCTTGTAGAACTATTCCCATGTAGCTCAGTGATAAAAAAGAAAAGTGTGTGGTAAGACAGTCTAAAACACCATATATTGATTCTGCTGTTAGTTTAACATCTTTTCCAGAACTGTCTTTATAACTAGAAAAACCAGGACCTGCTTCTCAAGGAAATAATCTTCCTGTCTTTGATGGACCTATATCTACTGAAAATATCTCCTTATGAATAACATGATATATTTACATCTGACACTGTCCTGATCTTTGAACTCCATTTCTGTGTCATGGCACTATAGAGGACTTATTTATTTAACTTTTTTTTTTTTTTTGAGACAGAGTTTTATTATATAGCCCTGACTGGCCAGGAATCTATTATGTTGCCCATCCTAGACTGGCAATCACACAGTGATCTGCCTACCTCTGCCTCCAGAGTGCTGGGATTAAAGGTATACACCACCATGCCTGGTTATTTAACATATTTTTATTAAATGTCCCTTGTGAGTAAAGAGTCTCAGGCAGTTAAAAAGTCACATACTCTCAATGTCAGATCTTACTTGCTCTCCCTAGCATCACCATGAGAACAGATCTTCGTGCCAAAATTAATCCCTTTACCCCCAAGGGAATCAGCTTAAGAGCTAGTAATTACAGGTCATCTCTCCCACCCCAGGTAGAAGACAGAGTGCTACTTGTACAGCCTTAGACAAAACTAAGCATTGGTTTTAACCCAAGATTCTGCAACCTGCTTGATTTTGGCTATCACCATTGTCTGGGGCTCCTGCTACTGTTCCATACACACCCTCTTACACTAACTGAATCTCAGTTTGCAACTTTTCTTAAAACACTGTCTCGTGGGACATTGGCTATTTTGGAGGGAGCCCATCTATTGGTAACACTCTTGCCAACCCAGTCATTCACAGCTTCCAATGGCCCCATGTGGAAATTCCAGCTGATCTTGAGCTGAACCTACCACATTTAATTATCAGAACTAGAATGAAATTCAGATTTCATTTGATGTCTTATCAAATTATATCGATGTTTTCATATAAAATTCAGTTGGAGCTAGTGATTTGTGTATGTGTGCATATGTATATGTGCTAGTGTGATATATGACTGGTATGTGTGTATGTATATGTATGAGCGTAGAATATAGTTATGTGTGAGTACAGTGTACATGTGTGAGTACAGTGAACATGGAGTATGTGCGTATGCATCTGGGTGAGTGGGGTATATAAACATGTATATATATGTATGTGTGTGTGTGTTATGTATATGCTTGTATGTGAGTACAGTATATGAGTGTGTCATATTTGCACACGTGTGTGCAGGTCTCTGTGCATATATGTTAGAAACTAGAGGAGGACACTGTGTGTCCTGCTGTTGGCACTCTGCCCTATTCCTCTGAAATAGAGTTGCTCAATGAACCTGGAGCCAGGCTAGCAACCAACAAGATGTAGCTATCCTCCTGTGTGTGCCCTCAACAGTACTGGGGTCACAAGCATGTGTCCTTGTGCTGAAGAGCTGAACTTGGGCAGATCTGCCTCATGCTTGTGCAATAAGCACTCTCACCCACTGAGTCATCTTGCCAGCACCTGAAGTTTTAAAAAGAAGCAATGGAAAGTTGAAATAAGGGTGTAGTAATGAGACGATCCAAGATTAGTTCTGATTCTCCACCGTTACTCAATCCCACACCCACCAAACTACTATATACACATCTAGCCAAGGTCTAACATCAGTCTTATTTTAATTGATTGATAGCTTGATTTTTCAGTGGTAAGGACTGAACTCAGAGCTTTCATTTGCCAAGCAAGGGCTCTACCTCTGAGGTATACCCCCAGTCTAGAAAGCAGCCTTAACTGCTGATTCAGTCAAATAATTCTGGGTCCTAGGCACCTTGTCCAAAACAACTCTAGCATTATACCTAGGATGCCAAACTCAAGCCCAATCTTTATAGTTTGCCATAAAAGCAGAACCAATAGTTTGTGAACACATACCAAACCTATCTACACTTACAGACACATCTCTTTATGGATGCATCTACATGTAGATATAGCTATACAGGGAAAGAGAGAATGACATGAGAAGAGACAGATTTACTGTAAGGAATTGATTATGGTGGCAAGGCAGCTCAGAAAACTGAAAGCCCAGGGAAATTTGAGTTACGGCTTGTGCCGGGAGGCAAGTTTTCTTTTCTCTGGGGACCTTGTTCTTTTTCTCTTAAGGCTTTCAAAGGATTGGGTGATGCCTGCCTACATTATGAAGAATTGTTTGCTTTATTTGAAGTTGCTTGACTATGACAAAGTTAGATGTTTGTCACATGTTTATACCCTCACAGTGACATCTATGCTGATATTTGACCAGGTACCTAAGTACATGCCTCATCCAAGGGTAATACAAACCTAGTTATAACGTCTGGTCCTAATTAAAAAAAAAAAAAACAGTAATCTTTCTGTTGTGAATAAGAGATCAGTGTCTAATAGAATAGAAGGAATACTTTTTCACAAGCATCTATACACTTTCTCATGATATAGGCTACCTCTTACTTACCTAATACTCCTCTCCTCCCTTCCTAAGAAACACACTTCAATTTTATGAAGGCCAATGAACGTAAGCAAAATATTAAATATTCAGGGGCTGGAGAGATGGTTCAATGATTAAGCACACTGAATGCTCTTGCAGAGGACCTGGGTTTGATTCCCAGTAACCACATGGCAAGTAGCAACCATCTGTAACTCCAGTTCCAGGGGATCCAACACCCTCTTCTGACCTCCATAGGCATTCCACAGCATGGGTTCACTCAAATACAAGAGATGCAATTTACTCATACACATAGAATAAAAATAATAAATAAAAATTTCAACAAACATGAGAATTTCTAGGTATCCCTAAATCTGGTATTTAGCAATGAAATGTGTATAGAGGGTATTGACTACAATTCCGAAAATCTCTTGGAAGGAAGAAACCATGGTAGCTGGTGTGTCTTCTGCCAGATATTCCTCTGCCCTTCTTTGTCTGTCCTGGGTTTGGTCATGATCACAAGTATCAAGGATACCAGAGACATGTGTGTCCTCATATTTTGTACCAGTAAATCGACACCAGTGACCGGGTTCAGATTTCTTCTCTAATTATTTAGTTTATTTCATTGCGCAGTTCATTAGACTATTTTCACGCACATGTGATGTGTGTTGAGCACACTCCTGCTAATTCCTTTTGTTCCCGCAGGAAGTCTCACCTTTACTTTCATGCCATATATACACACTTGATTTTATGTGTATCTGTAAAATCTAAGACCCACAAATGAGGGAAAATAAGTGATATTTTGTTTTTCTGAGGCCAATTTAATTTGCTTTGTATGATTAGTTCCACTTGCAACTGAAGAAACCAGAAAACTAAAATCAAAACCAAAACAACATTTAAAAAATTCTTATGTATGCCTAATTAATATACAAACTAAATCCATCATTGATACCAAGGACACACCTTCCCATAGTTCAGACACTGATCAATGAACACTGCTATAAACTTGGAGACTACCTAAGACAAGTCAGAAGAAGGGAGTTGATATAAGGTAGACATAATTGGCAGCAGGACCCCATTAGGGGCCCTTGGTCAGGAACACTGGATGGAACCATGAAATCAGCCAAAAGGGAAAAGCATACACAGCTCTGGGAAGAGAGAAGAGGGACATTTAGGAGAACTAAGCTTCCTGGCTTGTGGTTAGGAGACTGGAATGAATTACACTGAAAGCTGTGTGGTTTTGTTTTCTCTTTGAATCCTCTTGAAAGGACATGAAAGGACAGGGCACATCAGCTTCAGCATCTTCACTGCACAGTCTCCTCCCAGCAGTGCCTGGGACCATTCTTTGGCTGCTTTGTCAGAGTAAACCCGCTCACTGCAAGTAACTAACTTGTGACTCCAAGAGTTAAATAGTAAAATCTCTCTTGGACATCATTTTCTAATTATAATGAAAGAGTCGGATCATGCTAAATGAATCAAGCCAGTCTCAAAGACAAATGTCATATCTTTTTTGTCATTTGTGGGTGCTAGGTTTTTAGATAAAGCCATAAAACCATGTATGTATGTATGAAATGAAAGTGGCAGGTGTCTAAGCAATCAAGGCATTGGCAAAGGGATGGAGGCGCAGAAGGGAAGAAGTTCAGCTTATCATAGATACTTCTACAAACACTTTAAAAAATTAATAAAGTATAAAAAATATGACCGCAAGTTACATTGAAAACCCCCAACAAAAATAAAGTAAAAGAAAGAGAAAATGGGTTAGAAAGAGGGGGATAGCTATCTCTATATTTTTTTCTTCTGGCCTTCATTACCCTTCCCCATGCACAGTTCCTTTGCGGTCTCCATTTCCCTTAGTCAAGTCACCAGTCAGTTGATTGGAATTTAGCATTTGTTGAGAATCTGCCTCCCAAACATGGCAATTAACTTTCATAATAAACATCCCAATCTTGGAAAGACAGAGGAAGAAAGATGTTTAGCTCTTTGTTAAAAGCGATTCAACTAGTCAAAATGAGAGAGTTTTTGAAATTATTAACTAGTTTTTAAAATGATTGATTTGTGTGTTGTAATTTTGTATGCCACCACACTTCTTAATGAACTGAGGTGGGGAAATGATGTGCAATGGTTATTGAAAAACAGCTGTTTTAGGACAAGAAGACTTGGACAGACTCATGAGACCAGTGAACACCTGGGGCAAGGAGGGCTTTGGGAGTGAAATAATCACAGTGAAACATTAGTGTTTCTAGCTCAGAAGTTTTCTTTTCATATATGGAGAAATATTTCATTGTGCAACAGAATTTGTAAAATGTAATGGGTTTAACTTACACTGAGCCATTGACGTGCATAAAAATGAAAACAGTTCTGGCCCAGTCTTCACCAACCTTTACTGTGGTACTTGTCCATGCTTCAGTGTCGCTGTGGATTGGCAACCACATATCTGTGTGTTTCTAAACAGGCAGTAAAGAGTAAGGAGCTATTTTTCCACTATTTAATCATGAAACAGTATCACTGATTTTATTCACTAAGAAAACTGTTTGATAAGCAAAAGATTGAATTCCGTATTACCACAACAATGGATAACTTTTCAAAACTGTTTTTATTTGGTGGTTCAATGACTTTGATTTTTGACTTGCAGTATTCTAGGATCTGAAAATATACTAAGGCTTTAGAGAGTAACACAACCATAGAAAAAAAAACACGTTATACATTTCAAACAAGACAGAGATGTCCCATTTTCTATTCACAGAATCTAATTTCTTATTATTTGCTTAATTTCTTAAATAACAATAATTAAAAATTTGACAAGAAAAGCTACTTTCTGTATCTTCTCAGAGTGTAAATATTGACATTTGACACAAGGGCTTTAGAGCCAAGCATTTCATGTGTAAGAATAAACAACTTAGCTTTATTTTAATGTTTTTGAATAATACTATAACCTTTTAAGTATTACTTTTATTATGGAGCCATCTAAATATATTGTCTTAAAATGAAACTAAAGTTAAAAATAAACTACTTTTTAAATGTTGCCAAATTGCCTGATTTTGTTCAAATATTATTTGCATACCCACTCTGTATTAAACATGATTCAAAATTTTAGCATTGCTAAACAGGGAAAATTTTTCTGACGAACCATTTCAGCACCATAGCAAAATACCTGTATACATTTTATACTGAATAAAACACAGTAATCCACCAAACTTAATGCTATTATTTTATCATATTTTAAAATCCATATTACACTGGAGGAAATCTGGGAAACTTTAAGCACCCCAAAATTGTCAGTCGCAAAAATGAAACATGAACTACCACAGTAAAGAGAAAAGTGGTCAGCCCTGTCAGGCAGAGCTGGGAAGAGCTGCTCTAAAGCAGCCTTTGCAGTGCCAACAGCACAGGGTGAGGATGTGTGCTCGGTGCTGACAGACAACAGGCATATGGCATTTGCCAGCATCTTTCAGAAAGAGCAAAGCATTTAGTGTGTCTGAGGCAGCTGTAGAACACTGAGCATTTGGGTGGCTGAACAAGGACAAGAGAGGCAGTTTGAAGTCACTTGTTAAAGGATTTTTAGACCAAGTAGTATGGATTGAAGTGTGTCCCAGTGGTCTAGTGAGCCAGCAGAGGATTTTAAGATGCAGAATGTCATCATCTGATTTACCCCCAAATAGAACAGAATATAGATCCTTTGAAACCATCTCTTCGCTTTTCAAAAATGTTCTGAAGACAGTTTCACACTCTTCCTAATCAGTGTTTGATACTTAGGAATTTTGATACATTGTGCCATCTCACCAACAGCTCTGGGACATTTGGTGCCAAATCCTATCCAATTTGCTCATCATCTCTTTCAATATTATTTTATTACAGAAACAAAGTAAATTTTATTTATGAGGACTGACAAGCAACCAGAACTGAGCCAGGGGTCATGGATTCCAGGCCCCAGTGTAGATGGTAGGCTTTGTTCAGACGGGACCTCCTCTATAGCCCTTCCATGCATCTCCACTCTAAGCCCTTAGAACCTACTTCCACTTCTTTTTATTTCCAAGGCGCATTTTTAGTGATTTTTGTGGATTTTTACATAATACATCTTTATCATATTTAGACCCCCTTCCCTATTCACATCCCCCCATGGCCACCTGAAGGATTACACGCATTCTGTCATGCTTATTAGCTCTTAACTGAACTTGGAAGCCCATAGAATATAAGGGACTGGCTTCTAGTTTCTCTCCTTTTACTACTTTGTTCCTTGTAGTGATGGGATTGTGAAATCCCTGCAAAGACTAAACCAAATATACCAAACACTTCCTCCAGCCTTACTTGATAAGAACTTATTCTCTGCTATGGTTAAGCTGCTAATATAACTGTACTTTTGTGCATAAACTTCCACACCTTAGTGGTGCTGTAAAGCACAGCTTGTTCCATAATTAGTGATCAGCATAGAAAGATAGGGCGAGACTGTCTAAATCAGCATTCTCACTGAACCTTTTACCTTGAAAGTTTGTAAGCCACTCAGCTGACCCTTTGCCTTCATGTAAGACAGACAACAGGAACAGCCTGGGACAGAAGGCAGAAGTTGTAAAATGGTGACAATTAGAACATACTTTATTTAAAGTGAATCATTTAAATAAACATTTGTAATTCAGAACAATTCATATAAACTTTAAGATTTATGACTTCTGATGAAAATGTAGAATATCTGTCAAGGTAGGATCAATAATCAGCTCCTTAGTAGAAGAGGGGCATCTACTTGAAAAGGGCCACCTTCTCTTTCTGTATCACATTTGACAGATCTCTTCTGGTTCAACTCTGAGAGCAGCAAGAGAAAAAAAAAGGGAAGACGAGAAGTAAAGGATGAATGGAATTGAAGCTTCTGTGATCCCAGTGAGAGGAGCTCTGAAATTATAAAAACAAAAGAACGTGGAATTTCATAAATACTTGAGTGTAAAGCTTTAGAGAAACTGGGTATAACGCCGATTGCCTTAGGTGGGATTTGGCCTCTCCATCTTCTAAGAGCAGCGAGAATCTGGTGCATTGATAATAGAAAGCAAATAGACGGTATTCGATGCAGAAATTTAAAGAAATACATCAAGCCGGGAAAATGAATGGGCAGAAACCTAAGGAAGGAAAAAGTTTCTTGGCAAACAAGATTGAGAAAGAACTCCTAGTGCGACATGAGGTTAATATAGAAAGAAAGCCAGAGAGTCTGCTATTTAGATGTTTGAAGACATCAAGAAATTTCCCATCCTAGGGCTGGAGAGCATACAAAAGACTGTCCTCGGATCTGTAAAATAGCATCCTACTTCCGTAAATAGTTTACTGGAATTTGAATTTGGTTAGCCAAATCATTGCCGTGGAGAAAGAGGTGGGGTCAAGATTTCCTTTCTGGATTTAAAGGAGCCTTGTTTGGCTCTTGTGATTCTCAAGGAACCATTTCTCCCTATACTTGTATGCAAATTCGTCCATTGCCTAAACCCATTCTGCAGACATGTAATAGATCATTACTGGAGGACACAGAATCCAGCTGGTTCACTACTTTTCATTATTAACACATAACCCCGGGCTGCATTTCCATAATATTTGCATTGCTTTAGCTCTCTGGAAACAACTCTTCAGCAGTCTGAAAAAGACCTAATCCAGCCAGGACATAGGGTGTGGAAAAGACCAGGTAGACTTGCTGATGAATATATGGGTGAGGACTGTGGAGAAAAAGAGGAAAGTGGTATCGCTAAATCCAGTTAAGACAGAAAATGGGAAGCTAAGTGTCTTCAAAACACTATCCCACATTAAAGCTACTTTGGGATTAGTACATTGACCATAGAAATTGTTCTCAGCAGGAATAAAGTTCTCCAAAAGAAAAAAAAAAAAGATATATGCATTTCTTGACAAAAGCTTTCATATTTGAATTTAAATTTAAAAATCTTCCTCAGACACAGATAGAAATTAATTTTGGGAAGGCTTAATTTTTCTTTTATTGAAAAACAGAAATAAAGGCCAGGCATGGTGACACACACCTGTAGTCCCAGCGCTTGGGAGGCAGAGGCAGGCGGATCTCTCTCACACAAGGTCAGCCTGCTCTACATAGTGAGTTCCAGTCCAGTTGTGGCTACAGGGAGACCCTGTTTCAAAATGACCAAAAAAAAAAAAAAAAAAAGACAAAAAAATGTTATTCAATAATGAGTCTGGAGAAATGGCTCAGTGGTTAAGAACACTGGCTGCTCATACAGAGGACACAGGTTTGAATTGGCTAATAGCAGTCCTAAACTCCAGTTCCAGGGGCGTCCAATGCCCTTTCTGACCTCCACGGGCATTGTGTGACACAGGTGCCCTTACAAACATGCAAATAATACACTCATACACAAAACAAAAAAAAAAATTAAAAAAAGAAATACATTGATTTGTGTTCTGGTTATATTCTTTTGGCTATAACAAATTGGAAATTATAAGCAGAAAAGAAATGAAAACAAACCCCAAAGCTCTCACAGTTATACTGAAAATGCACAGTTATGTAGTGATATGACACAGTAAACACAGCGAATCATCCTTTTAAGGTGAGCTGAAGTATTTGTTCCTACATAAGCAAAGTGTCCTGTAGCCATCGTTCATTTGTAGAGCTCGGACAAAGTGGTACCTTCTCTTGACATTCTTGGGTCACAATTCCAAATACATTCCCATAATTCAAAGCTTAAGAATTTTATAATATGTGTAATCTTTATCTATAAATAAATGCACTTTGAAGGGTTAAACTCCTCAAGTATGCCACTTGAAAAGAGCAATACAATACTTTATTAAAGCCATTCCTTGCAGATGTGCTCTCGCCAACTTCCAGACATCCAAACTTGCCTTAAAGACTTTGGAAGCTATGAAATGAATTATAAGTCATTTATTGTCCCTTTAGTTCACGAACTAGAAAAAGAAGTGTATAATTACAAATAGAGTATTTGGATACTTGAAAGCCAACACTGCAAAATCCTAATGCTGAGCAGGAAGTAAAAAATGATTATCATGTTTCAAATTAAAGCTAAATTTAAATATAGTCTACCTCACTGTATACAGCTGTGTATTTTAAACAGTTGTTTTTAGACCTAAGTAATGCACTACTTAGTTGTTCTCTGTTGCTTTGATTTGGTGTTGGTTAAGGATGGCTTTGGCTCCTCTGAAGCTGACATTTCTATCGTGGTAACTGCATTTTTCCCGTAACTCACAATCTTCTGAGATGATGTCTCACAGCTCCCTCGGCTAGAGCTGGCAAATGCGATTGCTGTTACTATTCTATTTTAGCTTTTCAGTAAGTGCCAACAAACAAAATTATATTCCTTCCCTTTTATGGCTTTCTTCAAGGCCCTGGATTGCAGAGAAGGCATTTGCGAGGCTGGAGCGTTAAAGTTAATGTTAAACAGCTTATATTTTAACCACAGAGTTTGCAGGTTGAGGCTGCACACATTTTGATTCCCTGTCACAAATTTATTTGAAAATAGTAAGCAAGCATGCTATGCTTTCTTCTCCTTTGTTTTTGTTCTGAAAGGAGACCTCTTCCTCTAAAACCCTCAGACACGTCACTTGGTTTTGAAGAGGTCAGGAAATATTGGTGAAATGAAATGAAAGTTCAGACAATCAACACTTTTATCTATTTAAAATAATTTAGGAGCCAAAAAAGTGACATTATTTTACTTTGCCAAAGAGCAAGGCGTTACCGGCTTCTAAAGAAAAGTAAACACTGGCCCGGGGAGCAGCAAACTCCGGGAAGTGTTTTTTAGGGGACATGGTAGCTTGCCATTCAAAACGGCTACTGTTCCAAGATGTCTGTGATAATGCCAGACACTTTACCACCAAACCAGGACAGCATGGCCTCAGACTTGTCTGTGGGGGGAGGCACATCTGAGTGATCTTTTAACATAGACACGAAGAGTAGAGAGCCATGCTACTCATAACTCAATACTGAGGTCTGCTGGTCCCTCTCTGCCCTACTCTGGCCACACCTCCAGAGCCCAGCTCCTCAAACACAATCAACAAATAATGTGTGTGTTTGTCTACAGGATTCCAACAGAAGCTCTGACTACTTTTTTCCTGTCTTGACCAAATATATTGGCATTCTTTAGAGGTAAATAAAGGGTGGGAAGTGGACTTAGGCAACAGTTAAAAAGGACATTAGGAAGCATAGCTAGAGAGAATGGCTGTCACACTCTCCCTTTGCAGGACAGCGTTCTAACTGTTAAATATATCCAATAAATTGCAATAGTGGACTTTCATTGAATCTCCAAAAATAGGCCTTTAATATCAAATATTTTAAACTGTTAAAATGCAGATAATGCTTCTTTCCTGATGTAACCTTACATCTTTTAAGATAAAGGAATGCTTTCATTCACTGTACCACACTGAACTAGCTGTCTTATTGACATGGACTGTGCCTTGATAACAGATTTCTTTTAATTAAAGAAGCCCTTAAAAATGAAATGAACAGCAGACCCCAATTCTATCCAAAGGAATACTGACAATGGATTGCCGTAGATGAGGAACAGCTGACCCTCCTGGAACAGGGACCTCTGGCTGACTAGATTTACCAGAAGGGCAGACAGGGGGAATGGATGAGGGTGCTGACAACACAGTGGACAGTGACAGAGATGGCAGAGTATGGAGCC
>NW_008330327.1:1300173-1315748 GCF_000622305.1 Nannospalax galili
TTCACAATAGCAATGTAAGTACAAGTGTTAGTAACTGAGAAGAATGAGGTTTAGCTCAACTTACTTATTTCAATTGTCAGGTTTACCATACTCAAGTTGTACATAGTATGAAAGTTGAAAAATAATGTGACATTGCAACTTAAATGCTTCATTTAAAAATATTTTACTTACAGGCTGGAGAGATGGCTCAATGACTAAGACCACTTGGTCCAGAGGACCAGTGTTCAGTTCCCAGCATCCATGTTAGGTCTTTCTCAACCACCTATAACTCCAGTGCCAGGGAATCTGACTCCCTCTTCTGGTCTCCACAGGTATCTGCACATATGTGACATAGACACTACACATAAACATAAATGTAAAAATAATTTTAAAAACCAACAAGGAAGATGAATGGAACTGAATATCATCATTTTAAGTAAAATAAGGCAAATTCAGAAAGCCAAATAGCACATCTTCCCTGATGTAAAATCTAGATTATATATCTTTCTTTATATATATACCTGTATGAATCATCTATGTATGGTTTGCATTGATTATATCATACAAAATGGGATTCCTTAATGTATTTATCTATGTAAAACTATGTTGTAGTCCTCTCTTATCTCAATAAATGTTGTTGACATTTAAAAAAAAATGCATGGTTTATGTCTCTCTATATACTGAATTATCAGCAATGATAGTCTATCATGATACTTAGGCAAGTAATTAATTTCTAAAGTTGAGTGTAGCAAACACATAGCAGCAACCCTGCATACGTGACAAAGGCCTTTGAGCTCATTCTTTCTCATCCTCAGAAGCAAGGTACCACATATGATTTCATGTTTTGATCTTAGAAGTCATATTAAGTAACCTTTTAGAACACAGACACAGAAGATTGGGGGAAGAGTTGTCTATCTCAGGTATCTTCTTTTTCAGATTAGAAAGCAGGTTAATGAAGGAAAATACCAGATTCATTCAGACCTCAGCTGGGAGTAGAGTTGAAAAAGCAGTCTGAATATGAAGCAATGAAATGTAACTTAAATCTTTCACTTTTCTTTCTTCAGTGACTATATAAACTTCTGTCCATCTACCTATATATATTTTGTTTTAAATCAGGAGCTCAGTATTTCCCTTCTGAAAAATATTTTTTATCATAAGAATATAAAGACATAAAGGACATTTTTATGTTTCAATTGCCTCAAGAAATATTTATAACAAATGATTGCCTTCCCTACAAAACCAACATGGTATATTGGTGAATATTTTTAATAGTAGCAATTAGCAACTTGCACTTGTAAAACTGTCCCTGAGTTTTTGGCATAAGAATGATTTTTTGCTACTTTAAGTAGTTCTTCTGTTACAAAGTTTCAACTACACAGGGTATGCGTTTCTCCTTACTAGGTAAACAATCCCTGAGAGGTATTTGCACCTAGCCAGGCCTTTTCTCATTAGTACTGTTTTTCCAGTAATGGCAACTTAAATAGATACATTGTGGCTCCTTCCCTAGGGGGATTATAACCCAGTCCAAAAAGGTGGCATAGCTGAATGATGAAACCCTATTAAACTATTAAAAGCTAAGCCTTTACATAATTTTCCAATGTCAAAGGAAAAAGTATACACACAATTTCAAGTGAAACAAAATTTAGAAAACAAGTATAAATATACAACATATATATACACACATGGCTTGTAGGATTTTAGAGGGTTGTTTTGTTTAAATAAATCCCTTTATTTTTCATCTATTCTGTAATTAGCATATTTGTGTTTGTAGTCATAAAAAATTGAAACTAATTTCACAGAAACAAATATTGTTTATATATTCATATAAATGAAGCTTGTGTGGGTTCAGATGACTTGAACTTTTCTCTCAGCTTACCAATAGCATTTTTTTTTTCTCTAGAAACATGAGGATATGGGCAGGCATGTATTGTACAGGGATAATGAGACAAAAGACATTTTTGCTCAGTAAACGATTAGAAGCCTTGCAAAACGGAAGAGGCCAGTGGAACAGGAAACAAAAGTATGAGAGTTAAGATAAGGAGCTGCTGAAAAACAAAGGCAGGCTGCTGAGACCGGGCAAAAATATTTTCTGAGTGACTTTTGCCTATAATACTAACTTTACAAAAGGTAGAAGGAAATAATCTCGCTGCAAAACGTGTGCTATGTTAACACTACGTGCATTTTGACTCACATCATTTACTGTTGGGCCACATGGGATTGTTTGTTCTGAATTACTTTCATACGATTTCCCCACTAGCTGGTAAACAAGAGTGACCCGAAGTAATGAAAAGAGAATGCAAGTCCGATGAGCAGTCCCCCGGAGCTCACAGTTTCCACGTTTCTCCGCTTTCTCTGGCGCGTTTTGATGAAGTAATTCAAAGTACAGCTTGAGCTCTGGCATGGTAATGGTTTTGTGAATTTCTTTTTTCAGAAGAAAAGTAGAACTAGGGAGAGGCTTAATTTAGACACAATTTTTAATGGTCTCAAGTTCTTTAGCAGAGGGAAATTCCCGTATATAGCAACAAAATGGCCCTGCTTTAAGACTGGCTTCTTCAGTTCCCTTCAGTTCTTAGACCCCATACTTACCAGATAGGTCTCAAGGGGGGCAGGGTACTCTTTCTGAGTCTCAGATTCCTCATGTGTGCCGCCATCTTACAGAGCAATTGTGAGGACAATGGAGAAAAGCCCCCAAAGCATCACTAGAACACAGCATAGCCTGTGGTGGACCTGCAAGAAACCTTGTTTACCTCTTGATTCCAGCTTTGGGTGCATGTTCAGTAAGCTGCCTTCCAGAATGCACATCAGACACTCCAGAGCTTCCACAGCAGGGGAAGTCTTAGCTCTTTTACACCTTAGATTCTTAAGGGTGTGTAATTACATTTAACACCCTAACCCCCCCTCACTTATCCTTCCTCCTCTTTTTAAAAATTCCTGCCTCTGATTTTCGCACTGAATACTATAATTTCTTCATGAACTTCAGTTTTCTGCCATTGAAATATAGGGATGAAAGTTAGAAGTGTTATAAACCACTTTCCACTTAAGAGTATATGGACTCCAATTATACATGAGAGGATTCAGTTTTTGAAGTTCACGGAGGAGACAGGATGAATTGGGCTCATATTGGCTAATTGGGTCTTGAATTACCTCAGTCATGATTGTTTTCTGCTCAACTTTGATGTTACAGGTAGGTAATCCTCTCTCCCCTGCAAATTCTGCCACTCTGTTAAGGCAGTATCTCACACTGGTTCTTCTCACCTCGCTCTTCTTTCAACTGTCCCACCAGGAATAGCAGCACGACTTAAATATTAATTAGAAATTCTTGGACCTTAACAACCTAACACTGAATCAGAAACATTGCTTAAGGGGCCCAGTAACCTATGTTTTCAAGAATACTTGCTAAACTAGGGAAATCTGTAGTATTAAACAGTTACTCCCTCATGAGTGCCAGCAAGCTCTTAGTATTCCTAACAGTAAGGCAATTAATGGAAGACCTTCATGGTTCACTGCCTCACACAACATTATTACTACTCCCTTCAAGGCATTGTATAAAATGCTAACATGTTTTTCCTCTGGAGATATGAAATTAAACATCTGTGAATATTGCTTAAATTGTAGTGGCATGCATTTTCTTCATTTAAACGTTGGGAATAGATTTTATAATCTGCTTGGTGTCCAAAAACGTCTTTTTTTTTTTTTTCTAGAACTACTGATTTATATACTAAGGCCACCCATTCAATACTGTGAATATATTATCAAAGTACAAGCTAGAGATGTGAAAATTATTTGGGGCACATTACTTTATTATCATTCTGTCATTACACAGTACTGGACACACTGCAGGCACTGCCTGTTGAAATCTTGAGTAATAATAACTATTACTTGTCAGCTTGGTTAATCATTGGGTAGTTTGAAGGGCAGTCTTCAAATGGATTAAAGGACCTGGAGTAGGCTAACTTTCATTTTCACTGATTTACTAGTGGGAATTTACAAATTGAATAGCTACAGAAAATAACACTATTAGGAAAGATATCTGAGCCATAAACTCAGCAAAGAAGCCTTTGCATCTTGAAGTATGTGTAGAACCATTAAAAGTCCAGCTGTCTTTTTATGAGCATCAAGCTTTGCATGTTACATGCAGTTGCAATATGTCAGCTGTCAATCAGAGTAAATAGAAATCATTTCTTTTCTGCAGTAATCTGGCATTTTGTCTTTTTTTTTTTTCATAGAAATTGTGATTACACCTTTGCTTTGCCTCTACCTCAGAAGGATTATCATCAGTAGATTTATTATATGCTGATAGAATACACAAAAATTTTATTTGTTATATCTAATTTTAAAAATAGATTTTCCGAGGCTGGAGAGATGGCTCAGCAGTTAAAATCACTGACTACTCTTGAGGAGGACCAGGTTCGATTCCCAGCACCCACACGGAGCCTAACAACCATCTGTAACTCCAGTTCTGGGGGAATCTGATGCCTTCTTCTGACTCCCGCAGGCATTGCATGACACGGGTACACTTACACACATGTAGACAATACACTAATACACATAAAATAAAAATAATAAAGTTTTCCAAGGATACTTTTTATTTGTATAATTTTTGTTAAGTCCCAAATGTTTTGATGAAAGAGATTTTATTTTCCTTACACATTTCTTCCTTAATACACAGTCAAGTTTCCATAAGTAATGTAAATAAATTCCTGTGGAGGGTCATCTTTCCATAATCCATCTTAAAGTTTACTCTAGAAATGAAAAGGGAACGAAACATACTGTAACACTTGCTGTGAGCTACAGCCACTGAGAGTGAGACTAATGTGGTTAACTAGACTGAGCCCACCAGTGCTTTCCAACTTCAGTTCCTGTTTTAGATAAATGCACTGCAGTTAATAACTTACCTAAAAATTTAACAACTTACTGGAAAAAAAGGAAAAAAATCATTTTAAATCTGTTCCCCAAGACTTGAGAAGTTTGATGCTTAGATCTCATCACTCTATTGATGTGCTGGATATCTTCAGCTGTCAACCTGACCTACCTGGGTAGAGAGAACCTCATTGGATTTGCTTGTGGTCATGTCTGTGGGACATTTCTTGATTGGTGAGTGATGTGGGAGGGCCTGGGTAGGTTGCCCTGTGATACATAAGAAAGGAGATTGAGCTTAGGCCAGGGGAGCAAACCAGTAAGCAGTGTACCTCCGTAGTCATGATTCAGTTCCTGTCTCCAGCCCTAAGTTTCTGACTTCTGTCATTGATGAACTTTGACCTGGGAGATGTAAGATAAAATAAATCCTTTCCACCCCGAGTTGGTTTCGGCCAGTGTTTTTACTCAGCAATAGAAAGAAACTAGAACAATTGGTAACAAAATTCCAATTGTTTTTCTTGTTTTCATCTTGGTCACTATCTCTACCCTAGATTATTTTCCTCTTCAAATTCATGCCTTAACTTTGCTGGTTGGTTAGTTTGTTTGGTTTTGTTTCCAATAGGGTCAGTCTATATAACTCAGGGTGGTCTAGAACTCTTTCTGTAGCTCAGGCTGGCCTCAAGCTCATGATCCTTCTGCTTTAAATCCCTAATCTTCTTGGATAACAGGTAGGAGCCACCACTGTCAGCCTAGCTGTCTTTATTCTTGAGAAAGTCACCTCCTCTATTCAAAATGCAACTCTTTTCCATTATTTTCTTATATTTTGCTTTTGAAGAGTAGTTAGTAGATGCAGGGTATGATGTACATGCCTTTAATACCAGACCTCAGGAGGTAGAATCAGGGGATCTCTGTGAAATCGAGACCAACCTCGCCCACATAGTTACTTCTAGTAGTGACTTCCAGGTGGGCTGAGACTAAGAAGACCCTGTAAAAAAAGAAAGAAAGAAATCCACACCCAACTGGCTCCACTATCTGTTTTATAACAGTTAGGGTCTTGAGCATTTCCAACCACGGCTCCATCCCTTTTCTTTACACACTTTAATTCCCTCGTTGAGTCAACACTAGTTTTCCAGCATCCTAGACTTTACCTGCCTTCCAATTACAAGTTCCAGGTTCATTCAGTCCTTTATTCCCACTTTTCCCATTTGAGCTTCTTGTTTCTATTTTCTGCATGTAGCAGAATATTTTGCTTAATGTATATTTATTTCATAGCTATCTATTCAAAGCTTCCCCAGCCCCTACCGCAAGATAGAAGGCAGATAGATACCAGAGAATAGCAATGAATAATGGACCCTGAATTCACTGTTATCAGAAAATGAAAGCAAAATCACCAAATTAAATATTAAACCAAACATTTATGATAAACACAGGTGGAAGGAAAGACCTGTAGAGCTCTGAGAGCAGAACAGGGAGATACAAATTAAACTTGGGGTTAACTCAAGTGGTGATACTGTGTGAGCTGAAAGACAATCAGCATGAATCAAACAAAATCTAGGTAGAAATTAGTTCTGTGTGAAAGAACAGAATTAAAATATTTTTATTATTTCAGAATTTCAATGTATTTTGATCATATTAGGACCCCATCCTATATCTTTTCCTTTATTAAATATTCCCCAGCTTCATGTCCTCTATTATTAATTTTCTATTTTAGTGGCCTATTGAATCTAATTTGAGTTCCCCAAATTCTTTGGGTTATGGGATCCATCTTACCAGCTATCATACTCTTTGAAAAATCAACTCTCTTTCCCAGCCAATATATCCTCAGCTAGCGTTAGGGCTTCCTGCCCAGCTCCCCTATCTATGCTGAGTTTTTGTCTGGCTTTGGCTTGTGCATGCTGTCACAAGTGCCATGGGTTCATATGTGCAACTACAATGTATCAGGACAGCATGGTTTTCTTATATTTATCCACCACATCTGGTTCTTACAGTTTTTCTGCCCCTTCTTCCTCAATAATCCTTGAACCTTGGGAGGAGAAAGTGTGATATAGGTGATAAAGTTGTCCCATTTAAGCCTGAGCACTCTGTATTTTCTTTATCTTTGCACACTAACCAGTTGTGGGTCTCCGTGTTAATTGTCATTTGCCCCAAGAGGAAGCTTCAAACAATACTGCTATTGCCATTGCTCTGGATATACACCAAAACTTGATGGTAAGACCCTGTTTCTGAAGATACAACATAAGTGAGACAGAATAGACAAGACAAAATCGAGCTGTTACTGACCCCAAAACTTCATTTCTACTTTCACAGTAAAAGTTATATGCATCCTACTTATTGAGAAAAATAATCATCAGCCTTACCCAGGTGTGAATTCTGTGAGTTATAATCATGGCTGGCCTGGGAAGATGTGCCCCTCTAGTGCAATAGTGGCATGGTTGTTATGAGAGTAACCAACCACTATATGCTTTGATTTAAGGCCCACTTCATATGATGGAGCCCATACCTGGCAAGGATGTGTAGCTCGACTGGTCATAGGCTGTAGTAAGAACTTACTACCATTATTCTGCTGAATAGATGTAGTATTATCTGACTCCTAATTACTTATTGTAATGACCTGTTATAGAGTAGTTCACCTCTCAACTCTCACCACAGAGGAACAGCATTTTCAAATGCATCAAAATCTTCACTGAAATGATGTGAGCTCATTGATCAGCATGAGAGGAGAAGTGTATTTAGAACACCCTTCATGGGCAGCAAAAATAAATGTGTTCCTTCATTCTTCTGACCCAGGTGTTGAACATTCTTTGTGTGATTAGTAACTCTTGACTCACAGATTATGAAGAAGACAGCTCCAAACTCCTTGAGGGTAAGAACTATCTATTATTCATAGTTTTATACTCTGCAGTATTCTAAGGAATATGTGATAAGCAGTGAGAGCAGTGGGTTTTTATTTTGGGGCTCACATAACCAGTTACATGGGCTTTGCATTTAACAGTGCTTTGATGCTTTGATGCTATGCTTTCCTGAACTTCTTAATACTTTTGAATAAAAGGCCTTACATTTTGAACTGGGCCCACAACTTATGTTGACTTTGGAATTAAGTCAACCTTGCACAGTAAATGAATGATTCAAGCACTAAATGGACCAAATTGGAATACTTCCACGGAACACTTTTTTTCCCCTGAGTCTTATCCCAGGTGTGCTCTATGAGTCTCAGTTAAAGTACTATTTCTTAAATAATTCATTAAATTATACATTGACCTTACCACTTATGATGTTCTTAGACTATTCTTAGAAAAAGTGTATTATTGAATAAGCATCATCACTACTTGAATCTACATTCCAACACTGATGAAGAAAGGGTAAGAAAACTTTGGCATTATTTTCTAGGCCATTCACATCTTTGCCTTCTGTGGGATTTTGCCACCTAGTGCTTACAATAAAATGAATGAAAGCTAGCAAGTTGGAGAAAAACATCTTCTTTAGGACTCCACTGCTGAGTCTACGGAAATCTAAATAAAACTGAAAAGCAGTGAAGAACGTCAGTTAGAAAGGATTAACCATGTTATATGTGTGCTTCTAGTGAACGAATAAACTACACTCTTAAAGCTGAGGCTGTGTGGCTTTGGTAACCTGCAAGGACTAGTTTAGTTCTTAGTCCAGACAAGAATGTGTCGTGAGTCATTTGTGAGAACTTGGGATAAATATTGAATTATTGGTAGAGTTGTTCTTGCCAGGGCTGAGAAACTCGTTTGAGAATTAAGAAGAATTTTTAGCTAATTCTTCAGTCCACCCAGCTACAGTAAGCATTCTCCTCTTAAGTCTAAATTATGGCAGGCTGAGTTGTCACTGTTTGGTGCATTACCTGTGGATTATGCACACCTTAATGCAGTCACAACTGAAACTATCTTAGGAAGAGTTGTTACAGTTATTTGTAGCACTGAATCTAAAGGTGCCTTCAGGACCTTTTACAATATTAAACAACAAACCTTTCAATTCATTGTCTGTGGATACAGTGTGCAGATTCCAAGCTTGTTTTATTATTTTCATTTCATGTGTATGAGTGTATTATCTGCACATATGTAAGTACACTCATGTCATGCACTGCAAGTGGAGGTAGAAGAGGGCATCGGATCCCCTGGAACAGGAGTTACAGATGGCTGTTAGCCACCATGTGGGTTCTAGGAACCAAACCTCGTCCTCTGCAAGAACAGCCAGTGCTCTGAAACTCTGGGCCATACCGTCATCTCTTCCAAGCCTGTTTTGAGGATCGTACTGAGCCATGTGATATGTTTGAGCCTGGATTCTCTTTTCATTAAACAAATATTACAAAAAACTCACATCCTTAATAATAGCTTAGTAGTTCATTGTATTTCTGAGGAGCTATAAAATTAGTGGCTAAAACTATTGCTTTGACAGAAGGTAAAATTTAAACACGCATCCAAATAATACTGGATAAATCATTAAGTTTATGTGTTGATTATTTTGAGAGATCATTACCCACTTGCTGAAAGAGTGCATATATTTTGTCATTGTATTTGTGAACAAAATATTATCCCTCAGTCACCTTTCCTGAGCCCCCTCAGAAAATTCATCCTTTGTCCATCCTTTGTGGGACCTCTTAATCTGTCTCCCAATATATCAGTCTTTTTCCTTGTTTGTTTGTTTTAACATTTTCATCTCATTCTCTCTAGGCAGGAGCTCTGTAACTATAGGAATCACCCATTCTGTTATCTGTAATATGTCTGTATCACAGCTGGACAAGACTACCATTGTCTTGAAGCAGAGCTACTGTGATGATCTTCAGGAGACCTTCAGATTGGTCTTCACATGTGTGTGGAAACTCACAGGGTGCATGAGACTCATGAGACACTAAAAAAGGCTCCTCCTCCCCTGAGAGTTCAATCACTGTTATATAAGAGATTTAAAAACTGGACTGGAATGTCTCAGTTTTGTAGCTGCCTGTAAGTCACCAAGGAGACTTTCCAGTTGTAGAGCTTCAGTTCACTCATTCATGATTCTGTAAAGACCCCAAATAAACTCATTTGCTCCCCAAACTAGACTTGGATAGAATCCTTTTATTGGTTTGATCCTGTCCTCTCTATCTGGGGTAAATAGGTGATTCTTTATATACCCCTCCTCCCAAGAAGTCATGCAGTAATATCTTTCTCTCTCTAGTTTCTGGCAGATAATACGTGCTCACTAAATGGTTAATTGATAAATGTGGGTATTCTTTCACATATTGCATAGTTATGTGTGGTGTCTTAACCCTGACACTTAGGTAACACTTCAGGCCTATGAAAGGCAATCTGAGATGATAAGAAATTTATGTTTTATCAAGAAACTGGAAGCAGAGGTGAGAGTGTGTTCACATGCAGTGGGAAGGCGCATACTGATGAGCAGAGTGTTTTTGCGTGGGGGAGATATTGATGCCCAGCTTGAGGGACTGATGAAGGAGGTTTTAAGAAAAGACAAAGAAGCACAGGGTTCACAGTGAACCACGTCCTTGTCTTGTGGTAGGTTGCTCTCTGAAATACCTTGTATTCCAATACTGGAAAGGAAACACTCATTTATAAGCAAGATTTACATGTGGGATGGAGAACCATCATTACACCAGGTCTTTCTTTTCATACCCCAGATGATATTTGATGTAATGAAAGGGATTAGGAAGAATATTTCAATTTAGAGTTTGAATTTATAAAATCCCATAGGGCAGTATCAACACATTCATCTAGAGAAATAAATATTTCACAAGTGCTAAAAGACTTCTTGTAAAGAATGTTTTTCTATAAACCAAATCAATCTAGATTGATCTTTATTTCTTTCCTGTAAAATCAAGATTAGATTTTAACAGAAGGCATATGCATACTTATACATTTTCATGAAAATTTGACCCAGAAAGTAATTAACTTCCATAGAAAACTTGAATTTATGAAAGTAACTAAATCATCCAGATGCCGACTGGAGACCCATTTTATAAGATAGAGATAGACAAATACCAACAAAATGATGGTAACTTACCACTCTGATCCTCTATTTTTACTGCCCTGGCTTTTGAACAGTTCATCATATTTTTTTCTTTAGTTGTACCCGTGTTTTCTAAACTCAGTTCATGCAAAATCCAAAAGTATCTACATAGTGACACTCTTAATTTCTATTTTATTTTTGTTTTCTCTGAAATCAAGTTTACATTTCATTTTTTCTTAATTCTTTTCCTTTCTACGATTGATCACAAGAAAATTTTAGTTTTAACATATTTGAAATAGTTATGGTTCTTTCCAGCCTTCACTGTATGTGCATAGAACAACCATTTTATTGAAATACTGAGAAGTCATTTGTTTTACAGCAGTCTTGCTTTTCTCTCACCAAACTAGTTTAAGATAACTCAGGGGATGGTGTTTCTTTTGCAACAGATGGTGATTAACACAGAAAACCCATGGCTGGCCAACATGTAGAGAACAAGAGTCTGTAGAGTACTTATCCCTGAATAGGACACCTGTATCAATCTTCTGCCTCTCACAACTCAGGGATCATTGTTCAAGAGGGGTAGAAAGATTGGAAGAGTCAGTGGTGGAGGATAACCACAAAGAAACAGATTTCCAGACAGTGGGTCCGTTACTCATATGAACTCACAGCAATGGTGACATCATGCACAAATCCCATGTAAGCTCGAACCAGACAAAATCCCAGCATAGACATGGGAAGCGGCTAGGAAACCCTAACCTAAGGAAGTTTTGATAACTATGGCTGCTAGGACAGGGAGTGACAGACTCTTTTAAGAACAGGACTCTTGGCAGGTTAACCAGGCTCCAGTGGATGGAATCACACTGAAGGACATTTGGGAACACAAATTAAACTCTATAGGCCTTATTATATAGTCAAGTTCAATAAATTGGGCAGGAGGGGAAAAAGAGGGAGGTGTGGATAGGGGAGGGGATCTAAACACTATCAAATTGTATTGTACAAAAATCATAAAAATAAGTTTTAAAAATGATGAAAAAGCTCTGGGGTCTTAGTGGTTCAGAGCACTGACTGCTCTTGCAGGATACCCAGGTTTGTTTCCCAGCACAGCACACACATGGCAGGTAACAACCTTCCATAACCCCAGTTCCAGGAGGTCTGGCACCCTTTTTTAAGCATGCGGTGCACTTATATACATAAAGGCAATATATGTGTGTGTGTATGTCTGTATATACATATATAAAAAATAAACATAAATAAATAAAAGAATTTTTAAAAGATAATCTTGTGTTTTTCTATAAATAGTAACGGGTACCTGATATAACTTTGATTGATGGGATATTAGAGTACGTTTGCTGAAAGGTACCTGGGAAACTATTACTTGCTAAGACACAATATAAATATACTGCTTTTTGAGTCTTTGAAGTATGGGGGTGGTAAAGACACAACATTTAGATGAGCTACAGACAACTCGACATTAGGTGGAATAAATAAGCTTGAGGGGAAATCTGAGGAGACAAGAAAGAAAACAAACTGAGACTAGCCCTGGGCTAACGAAAATATCCTGCTGTGTATGCAAGCAAGCCTTCCACTCTTAGCACCTGTCATTCAAAGTGTGTTAACATACGTGCCACCAGTTCTAGAAGTTCCGGACTGCTCTAGAAAGTGAGACTGTGACAAACCAGAAGATTCCACTCCAGTATTCCTTACTCGATAAACAGGTTCCTAATTCAGTTTGTAATTTGGACGAAGGCCTGGTAGGCTTAAATGAAACTGTAAGTTTAAATAGCTATTATTTTTGGAGACATTTTAATATTTATGATTATATAGTTATAAGCTTAATGTATTGGGACTTTATGTTATAATTCTCTACCATCTGTCTCTATCTATCTATCTATCTATCTATCTATCATCTATCTATCTATCTCTATCTATCTATCACCTGTCTATCTGTCTTCTATCTATCTTTTCTCCCTCCTTCCTGCCATAGGTTTAAAGGAATTTTATACTACCCTGGGCCACTAACTGGCCTGTGTGTTCAGAAAATGTGTTTCTCAGTCATATCAATAGATTGGTGAACACGGCCATGATAATCAACACTAATGCCATTGGCATTTGTAGGAAACCCATCATATTTGAAAAATTCAAAAAGAACATTGCATAGTTCCCTGTCAGTCTGATCCTTTATTTCTTACAAGAAGTTTTAACCCAGAAATTTTCCACACCAACACTACAGTTTAATGCGACTTTTTTTTTGCCTCTTTAATTCCTGCAAGTTAAAATGATAAAAATAGAAAAATCTACTTTGTCTGATTTTCAGACCACATTTTGTTGAAATATGCAATTATTTTTCCTATATTTCTCGTCATGAATTCCAGTGAAGAATATATTGAGGAAATGACTAAGTCAAAGCAGCGGAAAACAAAACCAGAGTTAAATGGTGTCATCCCCCCTGCAGGTGTTTGCTAGAATGGCAGAACCTGACCACTAGCTACTAGCTAGATTCCAACCATAGTGTCTGCCGGGCCACTGTTTTTGCAATGATTTAGAATGTTCCAGAGCCAAAGATTACACAATTCACTGTGATGTGAGGTGAGGAGCAGTAAAATCTTAACAATCTGTGAAGACTAGCAGAAGTTATGAGAGAGACAGGAGATGTCCCTTTGCAGTGTTTATTACAGCACTATGCAATTTCCCAAATGACTTTGCAGACTCTTGACTAGAACATCTGTTCCCATTAGTGGGGAAAATTTTGACTTAACAGTCCAAAAATTAATTTTCAGTGTATGTAAAACATTTCAATACAGATTAGCTCACTGGATCCTCACAGAAACTCTACTAAAAATGGTAGGCAAATACAAGCAGCTTTTCTTGGGAAACTCAAAAGCAGACAGGTTTAGAGATTTAGACTTAGACAATCTTAGAGTCATTAAGACAACTGCAATAAAGTTCAGTTGTGTTCTCTTGTTGAGTGTCGCCTGCACTGTGCAGTGGTTGGTTGTGTTAATGTTCTTTTTTTTTCATTGTACCATTGTTCACAGTATCAAGTTAGAATATATTCAAAGTGTCCATAGACGAATGAACGGATAATGAAAATGTACATACTTATGACAGAATATTATTAAGCTCTTCTTTTTAAAAAATTTTTAATAACTACATGATTAGAAGCTTTTCACTATAGCTTTAACACATTCAGTAACACACTCCAGAGCAACAGTACATCTCTTTCACAAGTGGGTGTAAGTTTCTAGGTTCACAGTTGAATTAATATAGTTATATATTATTGAACTCAGTATAAGCCCTGTAAGACATAAAATTGGATGAGTTTTTAACCTTTAAAAAAGACCTCCATTTAATTTTTAAATATATTGCTCCTTGCAGAAAGACTCATCGTTTTTGCTACTAACACTGAGATGTTGGCCCTTGCATCTCTAATCTGTATGTATCTGATTATTACTAGTCATAATCAGTTGCACTTGGATCCTTGGTGCCTGTGTATGTTAAGGTTCTTTTTAATTTTATTTCTGGAATTATGTCTTACAAGACATACTTTGTCTTGTAATTTCAAAGGCTCTGCACATGACACAATCCAATTCTAAGTGAGGCCTGGTTGCTATGTCATTTTGCGATCCATCGCACCTTTGTACAATGTAGACTTTGCTATTAAACCACTTAGGCAAATCTGAGCTGTTCCTTTTGCTGGAGCTTATTTCTTGGTATCTGTTTGTTTATTGAAATCATGTCAATGGAAAGGCTGATCTCATACCATTATTGTAGAGTTTAATGAAGATAATGACTGCAAATTTCTAAGTGCAGTGTCTTGGCAGTGCTAACTACTCCGTGTCTTAATTTGATATTAGGGAAAGTTGTCATGACCGCATTGTAGTGTAGTGAAAGATTTCAAGAAGTTTCACGTTGATTGAATAGTTCTCTCTTCATCAAGCGTACCCACCCAACGCATTTTTACCTCCTATACGCATCTTCTGGCACACACACACACACACACACACACACACACACACACACACACATGCATCTTCTGGCACACACACACACACACACACACACACATACACACACACACACAGGGTAGATACAAATGGAATTCAATTAACCCTAACTTGAAACAGATGTCACTAAAATGTGCTGTGTGTGCATTCTGCTGTGAGCTTCTAACATATCAACTTTGGACAATGAGAAGCATCCAAAGCCAGATGTTTTGAATATCTTTGGAATTTATACCCATCATTAACTGTGGCCAACTGGATTACTGTGTGCTGATGACTAAGATGACCTCTTCTTAATTGAACATCATTGTAATTTCAAAGACAGTTCTTGACCTTGTAAGTCACAGAGGTGATTCCTTTCACTGAGAAACAAATGCCTATACCAAGATCAGTCATGTATAGCATACGCAGATAGAATTGTTCTGAATTTTTCAATCAGAGTAGAAGTTTCAACTTAATTTCCTTTACCAGTGGTACTTTATAACTTAGTGCTGTTGGCAAGTATTAGAGGACCTCATGAAAATGCCACAGAGTCACACATTGCAAGTCAGAGAGAAACAGACACTGTGCATCATGATTTAGAGTCTATCGCTGAAAATAAGATATTGCGGCTTCAAGAAATATTAGACATGACTTAAGTTAACTATTCTTGGATTGCAATGAAGGTCTAAATGTTATGACTTTAACTTTGATCAGGTTTCCAAAGCTTTTTATCAAAGCCAGCAGTAAAACACACACACACACACACACACACACATACACACACACACACTA
>NW_008330327.1:1316397-1329589 GCF_000622305.1 Nannospalax galili
TAGACACAAGTGGCGGGAAAGTTTGCACGGAAAGTCACTCATAACTATAAAGTAAAATCACATGCAGGATACAATTTTTAGGTAACTCCTACAATGTCACTATACTAGTCCGACAAAATCTTCAGTGGAGTCTTGGTTATGTCTCAAAGGAAAGGTAGAAGGAAGAAGGACATATGTGGCGGCTGTTATGAAGTATATAGCAATACTCTCCACTTTATAGATTTTGGGGGGGGGGGTCTTTTTGAGACAGGGTCTCCCTGTAGCCCCAGCTGCCCTGGAACTCACTATGTAGACCAGGCTGACCTTGAACTCATAGAGATCTGCCTGCCTCTGCCTCCTGAGTGCTGGGATTAAAGGCATGTGCCACCACGCCCGGCCCCACTTCGTAGATTTTTGAGGTCAGAATAGATTGAGTCTTTAACAGAAAGAAAAGGGGGAAGCACTCAGACTTACATGAGACCATCTCATCAAAGCCAATACAGCTCACAAGTTAAGATATTCAGTATGATGAGAACAAAGGTGGCTGCAAGAATAAAGAGAAGCCAGAACAACTTGTCCTTTGGGGCCTCAAAATAACTCATGAGACCATCTCATCAAAGCCGGTACAGCTCACAAGTTAAGATATTCGGTATGATGAGAACAAAGGTGGCCGCAAGAATAAAGAGAAGCCAGAACAACTTGTCCTTTGGGGCCTCAAAATAACTGGCAAGTGTAATTGTACAGCTTTCTTCATTGTTTAGTTTAGCTCATCGATACAGCTAATGAGGATTTGGAGGCCAGTTTTGCCTTTCTGCAACCTTAGCACGTAGTAGATTTATTAGAGAGAACAACCATAAATGTTTCTTTTTGCAGAAGATTGAAGAGGGAGCATATGGGGTAGGATTTTAGTCTTAATACAGTGGAGTTTTTAACATAGTGAGACTCGAAGCAATTCTATGTGTAACTTTATATGGGCAAAGACAGCTAATATCTACCACGACTTGGGAGGAGAGACTACAAAATAGCCAATTTGATTTATAATTTAGCTTAATTAAATAATTGATACAATTGTTTTAGATTGTTAATACTGTTTCTCTAGGAAAAGAGAAGGCTTAGTAGTCACATGCTCTTGCCTGTTTTTCATTGTAAGTGATAACTACATTCCTTGGGTGATGGGTGTGATGGAGAAGCACTGAGCATTTTTAACCTCAGGCACTACTCTGTTCCCATCCCTTTCATCCCCTTACCCCCCGACCCCATCTTAAGCAATACTTTATGTCTACCACATTAATCTGCTTTCTCTCCCATGTGGGGCTGGGATGTGATGGTGCATACTCTGGCTTTTCTTACAAAGTGAGAAGAGACTGGATGTTGGTCTACAGTTGAATGACTCAGTATCAACTAAGACATGAATGGCACTGTGGGCCTCATGCCAGGGCATGAATGATGCTTATTTGGGCTCTACCTGGTAGTATATCTCCTAGTTCTTTCTAGGAAGCAGCCTTGTCCCTGACCAGATGAACTCATGTTCCAAACTTCATTCCTGGTTCTCAACCATTTTCATGCTCCCTTTATGTCACACAGTGTCCAAAGAGGAATAGCAGGACTGAACCTGAGTGTTTCCTTTTAAAAGATGTGATCACAGGTTGACATGAATGTTCCAGATTCACGATTTGGAAACATGGCTATAGTTTTGCCCTGTTATTAATCAGCATTTCTCTTTTCTCCTTTTCTTTTGTCTTTCGATTTCCCCCTTTCTACCATCTCCTGTCTCCGTTCCGTCTTTTAGACTCTGGCGTCTTTGCAAACCTTCATAGGTATAGGGAAATAGTCTCTAAACTGGGAGAAAATTCTGGTACTAATTCCCTAGGCTCTCTTACTGAGATGAAGTGAGGAAAACATAGAAAAGTTTAGCAGATCATTTTCCAAAACGATAACCTGGCTTATCCAGCAGGTTTCTTTACTGCATTACCCGATTTGCATATCACAAGTGCAATATCTTCCTCTTTTCATTCCTACTGTTATAAATGGTTTCCCTTTGTCATAAATCCTAATCTTCCTTCAGCAGATGGTTACTTTAGGTCTATTAGAGTCCAGCTTATGAGTTCACGTATTCAGAAAGGCAAAAATGGAAACATGCTAATGATTCCAAGAGGGCAGCTGCTCCATCCACAGGTCCCTCTTCCAGCTTTGCCCCCAAGATAGCAGCATGTGTGATAAATGATGGGGCATTGAGGACAATGAATCCTTGTCCAACTTCCCTTCTTGTACTAAGGGGTACACTGACATGTAGAGTGTTGCAACACCACATGTGGACAGTCGGTGGGGCGGAGTGGCTTGTCCAGATTCATAGAATTTCCATGCTCCAGAATCTCATTCATTTTCCACATTTGGTAGAAATTGAGTTGAAAACACAGGTGATAGGTCAGTATCTGAGTAGTCTATATTTAGGAGGTTGTCTTTAGTATATAGAATTGGGAGCATGGATCTATATTCGGAAAGGGCTAAGAAACCAAATCAAGAAGAGGAAATCATGCTTCATCATAGCCAAAGAAAATGCACCATTAGCTCAATAACTATACACTCTGAATCAGGAAGTCAAGGAGACTTCTAGCCCATAGAAAATAAGACATCCATCATGAGAGTCCCAAGGATGTCAGCGACTACCCACCAGGAACCCAGGCAAATACATTACTCTGAAAAAGATAATGAGCCACCCAAATACATATTTCTTACTCAATTAGTATTTTCCCCAAGAGATGGTGGAGGATTGATTGATATAATTGTTTGGTAGTCATATCACACAAGGATTTAAGGGAGAATGGGCACTTACCTGTCATATTACACTATTTACCAGAGACAAGCCAAAGACCTATACTGGAAATTCAGAGCTATAAGCTTTTAGAAGGTTATATAAAATATTATACGCCCTTAAATATATTTTTCATACTACCAAAGCAATGCTTATTTGTCATATTAATCTATTTCTTCTATATAGAAGATTCCAAGATTTAATATACACTCCTTCTTAAAATGTAAATATACCTGAGGGGAACCCTGAAATTTTATCTTACGGCCCATGAAAGTTGTTTGAGAAAAGAGTTAGTAGCACGTTGGTAAAAAAGATGATGGCAGAATATAAGATCTGACAGGGGAGGACAGGTTGCTGGCAACACCGAGGTCCTGCTTAACAGAAGTGTTGCGGGCATGGGGGGCTAAGACCTTTCCATGGAACTTGTGCTTCTTTGGGTCTAGGGTAGGTCTAAGTCCTGAGTGGTGTGTGACAGTCCCAGTTTATGGCAGTTATCTAGGAATAATTTCTTCCCTCATCTGCCATACACTTTATTAATTTTATGGAAAAAAATATGCCTTTGTTCATTTTCTTTTCCTTTGACTAAGAAGAGTAAGAAATCAAAATGTTCAGAAAATAACCCTTTTCAAGTAGTCCACGTCCTTACTCTTCTGTCTTGGTCTTCTGAAGAACTGGAGTAGGTATGAGAAATAAGAAAGATATTGTTTTGTATTAAAGTCTTCTTACACACAGTAGCTGTATGTAGCTGGAAACCTTAAAACTGAGAAGAGATACAGCTTAAGGAGATTGCCCTGGCTTTCACAGGACCAAAGAGATGGATCCTGAGTGCACAGTTACCTGAAGCATTTCTGAAAGATCAGGAGACACACCATTCTAAGAATATGTATAGTTATAGTACTAACTGCCCCTGCTGTACCTGTAAATATATAACATACACAGCTATCTTGGGTTTGATTTTCTTAATAGCAGAGCACTGGTGCAAGAAGTTTGTTTGGGAGTTGGTCATAGAACACCTAAAGGAAAGTTCAATGCTTTGAGTTAGGGCATGTAAGATGTCAGTCAAGGATTCATTGCTATATAGAACACCTTTGAGGATCTGTGGCTTAGTTCCACTAGAGACATCTGGTGTCTTGCACGGCAAGTCACATATGGACTGAGGAAACTAGGGTATTTACCTTCTAGATTCTGACATTTCTTGTGATATAAGCAGTCCTGAAAGTCTGCCTTGTCAGCAGCATACGGAGAGAAAAGTATTCCATAGTGAAACACTCAAGTAGTCCAGGATTTTTTAAACGGTTCTACAGAAGTGTGATTGTCAAAGGGATATAGGTATTATGTCTACAGGCATAAGTCCAGGGAAATCAGTGCATATAAAATATCATTTTAGAAGTGCCAACAGGACCAAACTATACCCTGAGAAAACTCCCTACCTTTCATTAACTTTACTATTGGGAAATCATTGAAGATTACAGGTCTTTAGTTTCAGACAAAGCTGGATCCAGGGTTTCTGACATATACTATTCTGATTCTCTATTTGAACTATGCCTATTTGATTTGACTTTATTTTGAAGTAGAATCACCCTCATTTGGGCAAAGTTGGTTGCCAGTTAGATTTAACCAATTTAGTAAGTCCAGACAAAAAACTACCTATTTTCTAAAAGTTCCATAGAAAGTTTAAGGATACTAACCACCAAATTAATCTAGATATCTTATATATTACACAACCAATTATTGTGTTTAGAGAACGGGGTTTGATGCTTTAATGTAGTGATTTCACCACCTATGATTAGAACTATGGGATCTGGGAGAACCTTGTATATATCACACAGCCTGTAGTATGGGTCATGTTCATTAGAAGGGTACTAATCAGGTTGCTGTTATAAGATAAAGAGCCAATGGATATCAGATTAAACATAATCATGTACCCAGAAATGCACTTAAATTCATTGTGGTGAAATGTATTTCATTACAATCAATTATTTATTTCTGTGTATGCGAATCATCTTCAGATATTTTTATGAAGATAGTTTTTTAAGGAAATTGTGTTAGAAAGGAAGATGGAGCACAAAGGGTCACCAATAAGGAGCACCTTTCTATATACTAGAAGCTACAGGTTTTCTACTTATAAGCATGCTGCTCCTGAGCCCAGCACTAATTCTACTCTTAGCCACTTTTTGTGTGTATATGTACATATGCTTGTTTGTGTGTGTGTGTGTGTGTGTGTGTGTGTGTGTGTGTGTGTGTATGTGAAGGGTGCATGTGCATGAGGGACATGAACATGAAATCTAGAGATTGACACAAGGTGTCTTCTGCAAATGTTCTCTGCTTATATTTTGATACATGTTCTCAAGAGAACGTGCACCCAGATCTCACTGATTCAGGTAGACTGACTGGTCAATAAGTCCCAGAGATCATCTTGTCCCTACCTCCTCTGTGCCAGGGTTATAGGCACAGATCACCATGCCTGGCATTTTATATGGGTTCTAGGGATCTAAACAGGTCTTCCTGCTTGCATGGCAAGCACTTTGCCAACTGAGCCATCTCCCCAGCCCATAGCCATTTTTTTTAAAAACATAGCTAGAGGCAGGTGGATCATTGTGAGTTTGAGGCCAGCCTGGCCTACATAGTGAGTTCCACGAGAGCCGGGGCTGCAAGGAGACCCTCTCTCAAAAAGACCAAAAAAATAAAAAAATAAAAAAATAACAACAACAAAAAAACCACAGCTAGAGTATCATTAAAGTTCTAGTTGTTTCTGTTGAGACAAAGAGACATTGGTGATTCAGAAGAATCATAATAGAATAAGCTAATTTAACAACAATGGATGAAATTATGAAGGTGGCATGCACACACAGACACACATGGGCTTGTTTATGATGAACTTAGAACTTCAGAAATTCTTAATGAAAACAAACCTGATTTTAAGTAGAATTCAGTTATTCATCACATTTTAACAATTGCCTCTTTTTCTGAAATATGTGTAGAGGATTCATATCCCCTTCCAGAAAAAAAGCATGCTAGTAGCTTTTCTTCTAAAAAATAAATATAACTTTCCCATATTACATATGTTCCTATGCTTAAGGTAGTTGAAATTCGAATTTTAAGAATATACCATGTGCTTATCTGAGATTGTAAACCATTCCCCATGTATGTGTCTAGTTTCTCAGGAAGAGAAATCACTGAACATGTACATTGAATTCCCAGTTCAAAAATACCTTCCGTCCTAAAGACATTTGTTTATTTAATTGTCATATATGATGTGTCTGCAGACTGTATGTATAGGAATTATCTCATGTAAGCCTTCCTGAACCAAGAGCCAGGTGTTTTAGTTTGCTTTCCTATTGTTGTAATAAAGATCATGACCAAAAGTAACTTGGGGATTTAAAGGTTTATTTCATCTTATACTCCAAGTCACAGTTCATCTCCAAAGGAGGTCAGGGCAAAAACTCAAAGTAGGAACCTGCAAGCTGTTCTGAAGACCAGGGAGGAACAGCACTTATTGACTTGCTCAGGTACTTTTCTTATACAGTCCAGACTTACTTGCCCAGGGATGGTACTGCCTACAGTGGGCTGGGCCCTACTGCAACAATTAGCAATCAAGAAAATGTCCCACAGCTGTGGCCACAGGCCAATCCAATGGAAGAAATATCTCAGTTGAGGTTCCCTCTCCACAAGTGTGTCAAGTTGACAACTGAAGCTAACTATGACATTCTTCTGTTTGTCAACTTTGACATACAAACACATGAACTAATAAAGATCATGACCAAAAGCAACTTGGGGATTTAAAGGCTTATTTCATCTTATACTCCAAGTCGCAGTTCATCTCCAAAGGAGGTCAGGGCAAAAACTCAAAGTAGGAACGTGCAAGCTGTTCTGAAGACCATGGAGGAACAGCACTTATTGACTTGCTCAGGCGCTTTTCTTATACAGTGCGGACTTACTTGCCCAGGGATGGCACTGCCTACAGTGGGCTGGGCCCTACTACAACAATTAGCAATCAAGAAAATGTCCCACGGCTGTGGCCACAGGCCAATCCAATGGAAGAAATATCCCAGTTGAGGTTCCCTCTCCACAAGTGTGTCAAGTTGACAACTGCAGCTAACTATGACATTCTTCTGTTTGTCAACTTTGACATACAAACACATGAATTTAAACCATAACCTTTCCTTTCTTGTCCCCAAGATCTCATGTTAACATCACAATATAAAAACATAGCATAGTCCAAGTTTTAAATGTCCCATAGTCTTCAAAAGTTCAATGCTTTAAAAGTTCAATATTCCTCTAAAATATCCAGTGTTTCTTAACTGCTGGCTCCTATAAAAAGAAAAAAGAAACCATTTAAATACTATCTTATTCTAAGAAGGGAGAACCAGGGCATAATTAAAATCAGATGAAAACAAAACCCCAAATCCAGCAATAAATCACTCAGTGTTTGATATCTGGGACACATTTATAATCTTCTGGGCTCCAAAGGCTTGGGAACCTCTACTACTCTGGCTCTTACATCCACAGCATGCACAGCTTGGCTGGTAGGCTCACACTAACTGCACTCCACACTTGCTGCTGTTCTTATTGGTGGTCCGAAGGATATGACGTCTCCAATACACTGAAGTCTCTACTCCAACTGAGGCCGCACCTTCACCGATGGCCATTCTTGATCTCTCTTAGTGCCAAGTCAGAGATACTGTCCATGACCCCCCTTTGTGCTCTCAAAACCAGTACCGTGTGGGAGACATACACATTATTTGTCAAGTTCTGCTGCCAGCTCGATGTACAGCCTCAGCACATGCTGACTCAGAAATACATCTCAAAAACCTTCGCCTCAGTGTTGCTTGTATCTTATTAATCACCGTGTACTCTTCAGCCCCCGCTGACCAGCATCTGCTGTTCCTGTGAAGCAAAGGTTTTACTTCCATAAATCCTTAATGCAAAATAGCACAGGAACATTCCTGATAGAGTATTGCTTCCCTCTGAAACTTCATGAGCCTGACTTCTATTATCTGCATTGCTATCAGCATTTTTTCCCAGTTCCCACAACAGCTCATTGTATATGAGCACTCATTGGTTTTTACAGCATTAAGCTTGGAAACCTCCCATCATTTCCCCCAAACAGCACAAGGCATAAAAGCTACATGATCAGGTCCATCACAATAACGCACACTCTCTGTACCAATTTCTCTTCTAGTTTTCTTTCCTGTTACTGTGATAAGTGCTACAAACAAAAGCAACATGGTTATTTCAGCATGCCGGGTACAGCCCATCACTGAGGGAAGGCACGGTAAGAACTCAAGGCAGCAACTTTGAGGCAGGAACTGAAGCAGAGACCACAGAGGAATGCTGCTTTCTGGCTTGCTCCCTCTGGCTTGATAAGCTAATTTTCTCATACAACAAAAGCCCACCTTCCCATGGATAATACCAGTGATTTGGGTTCTCCTATGTCTATTAACAATCAAGAAAATGCCCTGCAGATATGTACACAGGCCAATCCAATGGATGAAATTGATCAGTTGAGATCTCCTCTTCCCACATGTGTCAGGTTGACAACTGAAACTATGAGACTGATTTTGTTAAATTGTCTAATTTGTCTTTCAATCTAGTAGTTCTTACACAACATTTTTCTCATGTCGGAGTGATTCATAAAGCCTCTAATCCCATGGTATAATAAGACGCCACTTACACATCCCAGGGATGAGTAATTTCACAAGCCAAGGGAAGAGATAAATGTGTTAAAGTGTTCTTGCAAAACAAATTTCAAAGACAGAAAGGATGAAAATGCCAGTGAAAGTACAAATTGAAGACCTGACTCATCGTGTGGAAAGGCAGACTAGATGTGCCATGTCAGAGAGCTTAATTCACACGTTTGCACAAGCAACCCTGATAGCCACCCTGCCAAAATCCTTCATGTGGATGTATCTACAAATGTTCAGTTTTGTTTCTGTTAACTATGAAGTGTGAATTGCATAATAATTACTACTTATAGTGAATTTTGGATCAGAGAATACATGATATATTTTTATCCTCTTTATATCCTTTCATCCATCATCAGTTCTTTTCAGAGGCAGAGTGCTTGGTCACTCTTCAAATTTGAAGCCTTGTCATTAGCATGTGCATATCGAGTCCCTGCTGGTTGAGAAGCACACTGCACATGTTCAGTTATGGTACCACAAGAGTCAGACCTTATTTAGAAATATAGCTACAGAGTTAAACATTTGTCTTTTGTACTGGGTGAGAAAAGTTAAAGATTGGCAGAGGTCGTCACAGGCAGATTGATTCATTGCATAAGGTCTGAATGAATAAACAAATTGAACCTTAAAAGAAAGTTCAGATAAGCAGAGGTAAAGAAAGAATGAACCAGTGATGGCAAAATAGTATCATATGTGCCTACGGATCTGAGAACTCAGGAAGTGTTTGCAGAAAATGATGGTCAGATTTAACTATATGAAACTGCCAACTTGGAAGGGAAGAATCATGCACAACTACTTTCGCAAAGCTCAAAGCTTGGTGGTGGAAAACAGAGTTGGATGTCTGCATAGGTCTAGGCTCTGAAGGATTTGGGAGTGTTGTGGAAAGGTGTTTGGATGGAGGCATTTCCTTTTAAACCTCATCAACAACATGACATCTGCAATCTAAAGAATTCTGAGTCTTAGACTCTTCTAAGTAACAGCTCAGGAAAGAAAATGCTTACTTACGTTTTGACCACTAAATGAATTTTTATCATTTGATATACAGCTTTGGTGATAATGAATACACAGCTAACTAAATAAATTCCTTTCTTTCTTTAAATATAAGTTTAAAATCTTTTAACTTTAAAATCTTTAAACAGGTAAAAACTGTAACTATTTATTTAGTGCCATGTGGTGTTTTCATGTTAATGTTCAAATAAGGTTGAGTGTGTCCTTCCTAAATATTTATCATTTCTTTATGGTGAAAACATTTAAGATCTTTCCTGCTGCTACTGATAATCACACTTCTATGTGGCCATACAGTGGAACGTCTCCCTCTCACATAACATAATAAAAATATATCTGAATAAGTGAATTAGTCTCTGTTTTTCAGTCTCTCCTCATCTCTTCCCATCCTTGACTCTCCTTGGCCTCTAGTGACCAACATTCCCAAATTCTATGTGTGCACATTTTTGGTATTTCATGTATCAGTGAGATAGTGCAGTGTTTAATCTCCTGCTACTTGCTTTTTGAGTCAATTTTAATTGTTTATATAATGTTGATCTAAAGATTGCTTCTACAAAACCTTCATGTAGTCCTTTCTTGCCATTCCTTTCTTATATCTTAACCTCCAGCTGCTCACAACCCTGGTTGGTCTCCTTCAGACAAGGTCCAATTTGTGAAAATTTTTCTGAAAGTTCAAGTTACATACTTAACACCCCGCAGAATGCCATTTGGATTTTGTGTGATCATTTTCTCCCTCCTTCTGGACATAATAATGTAATCAAGTCTTCTTGTCAACTGCCACGCCGAGGAGAATTAAGTATGGTCCAGTAGTCTCTAACACTGATTTCCTACCAGTCTGAAAAGCCATCAGGCCCATATTTAATAGTTTTGCAAATGATTTTGTGTACCACAGAGTATTTCATTATGTTCCCATAAAATGACATCTAGGTGTAGTTAACCCCTTGTTTCACAGATTGAGATTGCTATTATTTCAGCTAACATATTATTCATTGATTCCAAAATTTTCATTAGCACATTTAGTTGGCATTTAACAAATAGTCTTTAATCAACCATTGAATGAGGCAGGACTGTGAAGTTCATCCCACATAACTGTTTCCTAGATTACCATAAACTCTTGAGAAAACACCAGTTGTGAAATTCATCTGATTTTGCTGAAATCTGATCAATATTTCTTGATTTCAGTAATAAGCGTGACAGTGTATATTACCAGATATCTTGAGAAATTACTGTATGTTGTCACTTTGGTCACTCATCTCAACATTGTTTTCACAACTTTTGCCCAATAGGTATTTCTATACTGCCCATCTTAAGCAAATTCAAGGTGGGCTATGGTGGTCACCTGCTCTGCAGCATAGCTCTTTCAAATAATTATAATCTGAATTCTTTTAACGTCCCAATTTAAATGACATGACAATGTATGAAGATACAGGCCATCAAATTTTTATACAAAGGCCCAAATATTAAGTACTTTAGGTTTCTTGAGCTACAAATTGGTTTCTCTGTCCCTACTACTCCATTATTCTATTATAGAGAAAATCAGTCATGAGCACTAGGTAAACAAATGTCTGTGCCTGTGTTCTATGAAAATTGTATTCATAAAATCCAGCAGCAAGCTAGATATAACCTAGTCATCAGCTGACTCCTGTATTAATATCAGCAGTAGCACATTGACTTCATTATAACAGTTGGATGTAAGGAGAGAGCTTTGAAACAATGGGATCCAATCATGAGAAAGCACAGGGAGGAAATTTGAAGACGAGCACCTTTCCATGTGGAGAGTGAGTGAAAGCACCTTGGGTTGCTGAAGGCCTTTAGGGAAGGTAGAAAACATAGCAGCTTCCTGTAAGAGAGGGCTATGGACTGACACCCTCCCATAAACCATTTGGCTAGTGTTTAATTTCCAAATGTGATACTGTTAGAAAATGGGACCATTGAGAAGTGATGAGAGCATGACACGGAACTCTCATGAATAAGGCTGCTGTGCACACCTACTGTTGTGTGAGATTTCCTCTTGGCTCTCCAGCACATGAGACAATGACCATGTTCTTGAGTACAGTTGCCTTCCCAACATGCCTGATTTACTGGTACCTTGGACCTGTTAGGCTCCAGGACTATGAACAATAAATGTTAGTTGTTGAAGGCAACTAGTTTATGGTAATTTCTTCTAGAAGTCTAAGTGTGTGTCAATATCAAATACTTTCCTGCACCTTTCTTGAGGTTCAGGTCAGATTCTAATATTCACATAATCCAAATATATCCCTCGATTCTCTTAAGGCTTGAAGCATAAAAAGCAAGAAACCAATGTTGTATGCCACCTAGCTTCCCTTGACTGATGCATTTTTTAATTTGAAAAGTGAGCTTGTGTTTGAGAAATCACTTAGTATTGTTAAAAAACTATACTCAGGAAAAGTTGACATATATATTTCCATATCACAATTACGAATACAAAAACACAGGAAACGTCCTTCTTGGGGGAGAATTTGTCATATGAACTGTTGTCCGAATTCTCTCAGGGTCCCTTGTTCCTGACATGGGTGGACAAACCACATAACACATCTTTTTCTGAATTTTGATAGTTTATATCTTTGGGTGGGGAAGGGGAGAAACTTACAAAGAAACGAATACCGACACCCTGCACCCAGCTCTGTGCGTCTCGGCAGCTGTTTCGGATTGCTTTTGCCCATGGTCTGCCTCATCTCACATCCCCACCTGTCCACTCGCCCCACAGAGTTCCATGAAGGGTCCACGGGGTCTTTGCAAGGTCCCCCAGAACCCCACAGGGTCCAGGGCGCACTGGCTCACCTGCTCCATGTTCCCTGCCTTCCAGAATGGCACCAAATCCTCCTCCTTTTGTTCCACCCTCCTGTCACACTACCCTTCTTCCCAAGGTGCCCTATGCTTGCCCATGGCTTGTTAGAGGAATTCTGGGGGATAAATCATTTTCAGGCTACACTCCATCCCTTTCCTCTGCTCTTCCAATCTTTCCACCAATCTTCTGCAAGTGTCCCTGATCCTTAGAGGGGGTAACAGATGTAGGGTAATATTTTTTGTATCATGGTGAGACAGTGACTTTTTGGGCTTCCCCATCATTCATTGTCAAGACCTGGCTATTGATCTATCTCAGTGGTGTTTCTAGTACTATAAAGACAAATGGAAGGAAGTAGACACATTTAAATAAACATGAATGTAAATGCAAATGCTTAGAAGATATCCCAGCAGGTGTACTATATTCATTAAACAGTATACTTATAATGGCTTCCCTACTAGGGCCTGTAGCCTTTCTTGACATGGGGTTAGCCTGGTCTATAGCACCAGATGTGTATTCCACCCCTAGGTGCAGGCCTTATCCAAAAATAGAAATTTGTCAGTTACACATTTGTTAGTCGAGCCATTATTGCACTTGCAGGCATTGCTTGCCATGTCCATAGTGTGCAGCACACAAGGTCCAATGTTGAGTAGAATTATAGGGGAATCTTTCTTCCCCAAGCATCTGCATAGCTCCTTCTGCTACTATGAATGTCATCCATCCAGTGGCATAGAGTTTTGGGCTTAGTCTCAGTTCATCTTTTCTTTTCCTCCCATGCTCAGATCACGCAGTGTCTTCAGCAACTTGGCCTTACCAACATTTCTAGTGTATAACCGACATTAGTGGCAATAGTTCTGGTGAATTTGAGGACCTCTAGGATCTCTCTCTGACCAACAGCTCATAGGGGGG
>NW_008330327.1:1329826-1332389 GCF_000622305.1 Nannospalax galili
ATCTTACATGGAGTCTCTTTGTTTTTTTTTTTTATCTTTGATGCACTTACATGTGTTGGCTCCAGTTGCCTGACCCTGCACTGGGCTTAAGAAGTCAGGGGGTTTCTCTTTCCTTAGTCAGGCAGGCCCTGGGTCTGCCTCCTGACTGTAGACATAGATGTCATCTCTCCATTGACCATACCCAGCTGTTCGGGTTGGCCTTGGTGGGAAAAACTGCCTCTACCTCTAGTATAACCTTTGCCAGGAGAAAAAGTCACCCTATTCAACCTTTGGGGATCCTTAACCACCCCTGGGACAGTTTCTATCCTTTGAATGTCTTTCCATTGACCATATCCAGCTGTTCGGGTTGGCCTTGGTGGGAAAAACTGCCTCTACCCCTAGTATAACCTTTTCCAGGAGAAAAAGGCACCCTATTCAATCTTTGGGGATCCTTAACCACCCCTGGGACAGTTTCTATCCTTTGAATGTCTTTTGTAAACTGTTGGTCTGGTTTTAAAGCCTTCCAGAAACTCCTTAGTACCAAATTTGGTTTTCTATCACTCTTTTTTCTTTGGGAATTTTGGCTTGACATAAAGTCTTGCTACATTTGTCTCTGAGTTACCCAAGTGGACCATTTCTTCTGTCTGTTCTTTTCTGTATATCTTGTTGGGTGGTCTTTTATTCTACAGACATGTTTTACACATTTTCAGAGTCACTTAGATCTGCTAAAGCCTCTCTCACTTTACAAAGCTCCTGTCCAATTAAAGGGATTAGCAAAACCATTAAAGCTCTATACCATTCTCAAGGTCCCAGTTGACTTAAGCTTTCCTTTATATCTCTGGTGAACACAGTCTTATCTGGCTCAGTGAACTGGGAATCATATATTGCTTTTCTTATACCTAGTTCTCTCAGTAATGCCTGGCCCTCCTTTATAGTCCTCCAGCTAATTATGGAAGTTTCCTTTGGTGATGACCATGTATCTTTAATGCCTTCCACCACCCACCACATTAAGGACTGCTCCCCCCCTGCATTGGCCTAGGTTGAACAGCCTATATCACAATGATGGATGGGGGGGTATATAACTCATCTGTGAAGCTTGTGAAGGACCTAGACTGGCATTATTTGCTCCCATGTCCCATACCCACAGGAGCCATGTGATGAGGGGTTCTTTGATTGCTTGCTTGTAAGTTTTTCCTAGTTTTAACAATTCCAGGGTGGAGTGTTTCCTAGCTAGAGCACTGCTAGCCTCCTTTCCTTTCTGTATCAAAGGCTGAATCTGAGGGACAGCTTTAGTCACTTTCATTTTTAGGTCCTTTCCTTTTCCATTATTGTCTTTTTTCTGGACTCCTTGGACCTTACACAAGTTAAAAGGTCCTGTTTTTTTCCCTCTCTCAAGTTCTACAACTGAGTCCACCAGCACCTCCCTGGCCTTCTCAGCTTCCAGAGCCTGGGGCAAGTCTTTTATTATGCAAAGTGGCCACGCCCACTCTCTGGGTTCTCTGCTTGTGTCCCAGGCCTGTAAAAGTTTTTCTAGCCTTTACATAAACTTTAACAAATTTTCATATATCCAGAACTGGACTATTTCCCCACATTTACAACACAGCTGTGGCCCATGCTTCTGCTTCTATGTGGCTGGTTCCTTTTTAGTTACATATTTTATAATCCATTGTAAGATCCAGGCCAGCTCCGCCATCAGCTCCCTTACTTTTCCCCAGCTCCATGGTTGGCCGTTTCCAGCACCATCCTGCTGGTGCAACAATTTGTCACCTGACTTATCTTAGGGCCCCTGCTCCTGGTGAGGGTAGACAAACCAACCACATAACACATCTTTATCTGAACTTTGCATAGTTTATACCTTTGGGGAAGGGGAGGAGAGACTTACAAAGAAAGAACACCTGACACCCAGCACCCAGATCTGTGCAGCTCGGCAACCACCATTCCAGATCGCTTTTGCCCAGGCGTCCCAGCATGCCCACTCACCCCACAGAGTTCCATTAGGAGTTAACGGCCTCGGCACCCCACGGGGTTGAAGGCAGGCTGGCTCACCTGTTCCCTGTTCCCGGCTTTCCAGAATGGTGCCAAATCCTCCTCCTTTCATTCAATCTCCTGTCACGCTAGGCTCCACCCTTCTTTCCAGGGAGGAATAAAGCATTTTGGGGCTACATGAACTGAAATAGGAGCCGAATAACTTTTAGGAAGTGATAGGTAAAAATGTTGGGAGAGTGAGAGTGCGGTGGAGAGCACAGGCAGATGGAGGAGGCACCAAGGCACAGATGGAATTCTCAGCAGGATACAGATTTATTTCGCCCAGGGCACCTTTCCCTGGGGAAGGGAAAGATGTCAGCCCACAGGCTGTGAGCTGGGACTTTATATATGGGGGCTTTAGGGTGTAGAAGGGAGGAATGTTTGGGGGAGAAATCAGGGGAGGGGAAGCAGGAAAAGCAGGTAGGATTAGGGTCTGGGAATGTTTACTTTTTCCCTCTTAAGATAAGAGAAAAACAGCTTCTAAAATCTTTGGAGGTCAGAGGAAAGGCAGGCTGCTTCTCAGCAGAGTTTGTTTCCCTTGACTCCAAAGGTCAAGGTG
>NW_008330327.1:1333501-1333599 GCF_000622305.1 Nannospalax galili
CTGCTTCATGGCCATGCTCCGTGTCTGATCTAAGACTTTCATAGCATTCTGGGGCAGGACAGTCCAGGCTAGTTGGGAAGACATCCCAGTGTCAGGGT
>NW_008330327.1:1335111-1335724 GCF_000622305.1 Nannospalax galili
GTAGTTTGTAATGAGGCCAGGAAGTGGTGCACAAGAATTTTAAGCCTTTTGATCTGATAGTGTGAGACAATCCTAGCTTTTTTAAGGATTTAAGAAGGCAGGCCACAGGCATGAGACCCTGAGGTTTTGAGTGTTTGGTTTCCTTAGCAACGGATTAGGTGGAAAGCGAAAGAAGAGTTAAAGGCCTCAGCTGGTGGGTGGGGGAACAAAGAGGAAGTTTTTTGCCCTGAGGGGACAGAGGTGGAGTCAGCACAAGAGAGAGTAAGCTTACAGAGAAGAGAGAGAGAGAGAGAGAAAGAGGGAGAGTGAGAGAGAGAGAAAGCAGGAAGAGAAAGGTTTGGCTTAGGTCACGTAAAAATGAGAACGAGAAGAATCAGGCAACAAAAAAAAGCGTCCTTTTTTGTTGCAGATTCGAGTTAAATTCCTAAACCCCAGGGCAGCATCCTACAATCACTGGGGAGGGGAAATACGAGTTGTGCGTGTCCCCGCCAGTGACCACAGTGTCCTGTAGTCCAAGGCAGGGCAGAACCTCCCACACACTGGTGTGATTTCGAGCGAGTAAAAATGAGTTAGGAGAGGTTCTGCAATGTGGTGCGTGACCAGCCAGTAGGAG
>NW_008330327.1:1335831-1337022 GCF_000622305.1 Nannospalax galili
AGTTGTGCGTGCCCCCGCCAGTGACCACAGCGTCCTGTAGTCAAAGGCAGGGCAGAACCTCCCACACACCGGTGTGATTTTGAGCAAGTAAAAACGAGTTAGGAGAGGTTCTGCAATGTGGTGCGTGACCAGCCAGTAGGAGCCAAAGTAGAAGGATACAAGGTAGTGGGCCTGGAGGCCGAGATGGCCTGGGAATGGAGAAGAATGGAGAGGCCTAGATGAAGCTCGGAGGGAGGGGGGCAGAGAGAGAGAGAGAGAAAGAGAGAGAGAGAGAGATGTTAGGGGAAGGCAAAAGATGGCAGGAGCAAGGAAGGGAAGGGAGCTGAGGTAGGGAAAAGGATTTGAGTGCGACGGGGAGGCAGGTCTGACTCCCAGGAGGGTGTGGACAGACACAGTAACTCTGTCAGGCAGTTCAATGGTCGCAGAAACCAGTGCTGTCCAGTGGCCTTGAGTGAGGTCTGGGAGTGACCGAATTCGATTGGAAAGGAGATGAAAAGGAAACTGACAGAGAGTAGTGAAGGGGAAAGGGGAGAGAGAGAGAAAGGGAGAGAGAGCTGAAAGGAACAGGAGAGGGGAGAGAGATAGAGGGTGGAAGTGTACCTTAATGCCCAATCTGTGGTGTTCACAGCGACCAATAATGACAAGCGAGGTCCCTTGAAGTAAGAGCCGGTTTCAGCACCATCTGATAGGTAGGAATGTTGGGAGAGTGAGCGTCCAGTGGAGAGCACGAGCGGATGGAGGAGGCACCGAGGCACAGATGGAATTCTCAGCGGGATACAGATTTATTTCACATGGGGCACCTTTCCCTCGGGGAAGGGAAAGATGTCAGCCTACAGGCTGTGAGCTGGGACTTCATATATGGGGGCTTTAGGGTGTAGAAGGGAGGAATGATTGGGGGAGAAATCAGGAAGGGGGAAGCAGGAAAAGCAGGTAGGATTAAGGTCTGGAAGTGTTTACTTTTTCCCTCTTAAGATAAGAGAAAAACAGCTTCTAAAATCTCTGGTTATCAGGTAGAATCTGCTTATCTTAACTTTGGAGATCAGAGGAAAGGGAGGCTGCTTCTCAGCAGAGTTTGTTTCCCTTGACTTCAAAGGTCAAGGTGCTTATCAGCTCAGTTCCTTTCTTTGGGCTCCAAAGTCTGTAGGTCCCTGTTGGGGAGGGGGGAAGCTGCTGCTGTTTGGAACCCTAACA
>NW_008330327.1:1337594-1342308 GCF_000622305.1 Nannospalax galili
AATAAAAATAAATAAATAAATCTTCATTAAAAAATACACCTGTCTAGTAGTCCACAGCTGCCTTGTCCGGTGCCACACTGCCTTATCTTCTTTTTTTAAAAAAATCATTTATGGAGACTTTCTTACATGTGTATAAGATGTTTTGATCAAATACATGTCTACTGCCTTCCCTCTAACTCCTCCCATATCTCCCCATCACTTTTTTCTGATAACTTCATGTACTCTTTCTTTTTTTCTTTTATTTTTTATGGGGCTTTTGGCTACTCTAACATTCTCCCCTCTGAAGAGGTAACCCTAAAATCTTTTAAGGATTAGATAAAAGCTCCCAAATACTTTCGACATTTTTGGCCTTTGGAACAGGGTATGTTGCTAAGAGGCCCAATGACATTGTGACTTTTAGCCAAGAAACTGGTTACTCTTCTTTGGGGTCTTTGTACCCTAACTGCATAGCCAACTCCTACCTCCTAATATTATCACACCATCCTCTGAAGAGGTTACCCAACCTGTGGATAGGGAATCTGGGTGCAGATTGCTCTGGCTTCTTCCATGATGAACAGGAATGCAGGGTGAAGCAATTGGAGTACCCCTTCAGTGGGTCTATCTAAAAGACTCCCAAATTACATAACTCTTATCTATAGGGGGAAAAGAAAGTCCTTGACTGGTGAATAGGAGATGTGAAGGAGAAGTAAAGGCAAGAGTAATTAGCATTATAAGTTCTAGACAGGGAACTAGAAAAAAGTCAGAACAGGGCAATTTTTAAATGTTCATATGAAAGCCCATTGGAATTTCTTGACAATGACTTCCAAAAGCATCCCTCTATTGGGTTCTTCTTCTTTTTTTTTGTCTTCCAAGGCTGGGCTCTAGAGTGATCGATTAAGGATTTGCTTTCAGGTATTTTGATAGCTGTTGGAGTGGTTAGAATAAGTGTCAGTTCCCTCTCAAAGGCTTCTAGATAGGAGGAGAAAAATTTATCCATCATTTTAGAACAATATCAGGTTGTCGCCCTTAGCTACAGGTGGGTGCTACAATATTCCAGACCAAGATTTGAAGTCTTACATCATAGCAGCACTTTTCAATTAGGAACAAAATCATCAGTGAGAAATAATTTCTAAATAACTTTTTATATGGACTTAAGCTTAAAGTCTGGGAAGTGTAATCCCTTGAACTCCTTAAGAAATATACTGATGACTTAACTCTTTGGTTATACTTTCCTTTTGGGTGTTTAAGACCACAGAGTTGGTCCAAATAAATCAATGTATTTTTACACTCAAGGTCATTTGAGGAACTGTTCCTCAGGGATCACATGGGCTTGGGAGGAGCCCCTGGCTCCTTTCTTTTACCAGTTCCATCTATTTGAAGATAAGTCAAAGGTCCTGCTCAACCATAGCTGGCTTCACTTGAAAGCATGGATGAGATGTTTCCTCTGAGTTGACCCTCCTCTTTATAGGCTGGACACTGACCTAAGTTCATCTTATGGGGTCTCCATGGCCTCTCTGAACAAGAGGATGGGTGACTCACCATAGTTACAGGACATTTTGAGAGATGTTCCATAGTCCTCTGGAACTTAGTCGACCTTGGAGGGCAAGGGGTAAAAACCGTCCTTTAAGTCGTTCTGACCACATTAGTATAGGCCTCAAACTATAGCTGTTAAACATCCAATATGGTTAGTTCCACCAGTCTGGTACTTTTAATTACCATGTACTAAGTAGATAAACTTGGGTAAAAAAACAAAATATTCTCAGATAAACTTTGACTAGATATATATTTTATTTCTTATACTAGTTGACTAAACTATGACCTTAGAAATTTTAAGATTATGTGTATATTAATTTGTCTCATCTTTTATATATCATAACAAACCTACACAGACCTTCATCACTTGCTTAGATTTTTCTCACTTTTTCTGTTTATTTTGGAAAATATCTCCATTCCCATACCCTTTTAACATCTTTTACGTTCTCATTTTCTTTCTTTTTTTACTTTTACATAATTATGAGACATAATAGCATTAACAAATACATTTTCCATCTGTTGTGAGTATTCTTTTCCTGGGGATACTAAGAAATGATTATTCACTTTTAAGTTTCTACTGTCAAGTCAATGTTTGATTAAAGTTTTACTGGTGAACCAATGATTTTACTGAGCTTACTTACTGAGATACTGAGGGGTTGCTGAGGTGTATGTATGACCTCAGGGTATGCACACTGGAAAGCCTTTACCCAGCATGGGTCGTGCATTCTCTTCCTAGCCTTCCTCAGATTGTGTACTTTTTTCCCTCCCCAAATCCAGGAGGCCGTATGTGATTAGGGCCAAATTACATACAGTTGGCTGGGAAGAGTGGCTGGATACTCAGGTGAGAGTCCAATGACCCTGCTTGGCCCTCCTTTAATGAATCAGCACAACCATCAACAAGCCCAACTTTGACTCTGTTTAGCAATCAGTCACAGCTGAAGTAATGATGATGGTAGTTATTTCATGTAGTAGAGAGTGCTGTACAGCATCATATTAAAAGGACCTGGAATTTAAAATGATTTGGTGCTAGGAGCCACATATGAGGGAAAACATATGTCATTTGTTTTTCTGAGTCTGTGTTACTTCACTTAGTATAACAGTTTCTAGATCCATTCATTTACCTGCAAATTTCATTATTTCATCTTTCTTTACTGCTGAGTAAAATTCCATTGTATAAATGAACCACATTTTCATTAACCACTCGTCAATTCAGGGACACTTAGGTTGCTTCCATCTCTTAGCTATTGTGAAAAGAACAGTAACAAACATGGATGTACAAGTGTCTCTTCAGTAATATGAGTCCTTTGGGTATATGCCAAGGAGTGATATAACCATATCATATGGTACATTCATTTTTAGTTTTTTTAAGAGATCTCCACACTCTTTCCACAGGGGTTGCATGAGTTTGCAATCCCACCAGCACTGAATGAGCATTCCCCTTTCTTCACATCTGCTCCAGCATTTGTTATCCTATGTTTTCTTGATCCTAGCCAGTCTGACTGGGGTAAGGTGATACCTTGGGGGGGAGGTTAATTTGTATTTCCTTAATCACTAACAATATTGAACACTTATTGAGATGTTTCTTAGCCATCTTTATTTCTTCTTTTGAGAACTCTCTGTTTAGATCTTTATCTCATCTTTTCACTGGGTCATTTGGCCTCTGGATTCTTTGTTTTTTGAGTTCTCTATATATACTGAGTGTTAAACCTCTGTCAGATGTGTCACCACTGGTGAAGATTTTTTTTTTCATTCTGTGGGTTTTCTCTTCACTTTTTTTTAGTTTAATGAGGTCCCACTTGTTGATTGCTGACCTTAATTCCTGAGCAACTTCTGTCTGATTTAGAAAATCTTCTCCTACACCTATAACTTGTAAGTTACTGCCAATATTTTCTTCTAATAGTTTCAGAGTTTCCACTTTCACATTGCGGTCTTTGATCCATTCAGAGTTGACTCTTGATCAATGTGAAAGACAGGGATCTAGTTTTAGTCTACTACAGGTGGAGATCCAGTTTTGCCAGCACGATTTGTTGAAAATACTGTTTTTCCTCCATTCTGTGTTTGTGGCACCTTTGTCAAATATCAGGTGGCTGAAATTGTATTTACTTGGGTTTGGGTCTTCAAGTATGTTCCATTGACCTCTGTGTCTATTTTTGTGCCAAAACCATGCTGTTTTTATGACTATAGCTCTGTAGTATACTTTGAGATCTGGTGTAGTAATCCCCTCAGCGTTGCTCTTTGTGCTCATGGTTGCTTTGGCTATCTGGGGTCTTTTGTGTTTCCATACAAATTTAAGGATCTTTTTTTTTCTAATTCTGTGAAGTATGTCCTGGGGATTTTTTAAAATCTATATATTGCTTTTAGTAGGATGGTCATTTTCACAATATTAATTCTTTCAATCCATGACCATGGGAAGTCCTTCCATCTCCTGGTGTCTTCCCCAATCTCCTTCTTTCATGATGGAAAATTTTCATTGTAGAAATCGTTTGTGTCTTTGGTCAAATTTATTCCAAGATATTTTGTCTTTTTGCAACAATTGTGAATGGGATCATTTCCCTGTATTCTTTCTCCAATTTTTTGCTATTGATATATAGAAATGCTACTGATTTTTGTAGACTGATTTTATAACCTGCTGCTATCCTGAAAATGTTGATCCTTTAATTTCCTTCTGTCTTCTTGTTCTAGCAAGAGTTTCAAGCACTATATTGAAAAGAAGTGGAGATAGTGGACATCCTTGTCTGGTTTGTGATTTTAATGGGAATGCTTCCAATTTTTCTCCATTTAGAATGTTAGCCATGGGTTTGTTGTATGTAGCTTTGATTATGTTGAGGTATGCTCCCTCCAGTCCAATTCCCTCTAGGACTTTGAACATAAATTCATGCTGAATTTTGTCAAAAACCTTTTCTGCATCTATTGAGATGACGATGTGGATTTTGTCTTTGAGTCCATTTATATGATTAATGACATTTATTGACTTGCATATTTTGAACCATCTCTGCATCTCTGGAATAAAGCCTACTTGATCTGGTGAATGATCTTTTTGATGTGTGTCTGTATGCGATTGCAAGTATTTTGTTGAGAATTTTTGCGTCTATGTTCATTAAGGGTATGGGTGCATCGTTTTCTTTTTTGGTTGTGTCTTTACCCAGTTCAGGTATTAGAATGATGCTGGCTTCATAGAAGGAATTTGGGAGTTCTCCTTCTG
>NW_008330327.1:1343609-1355037 GCF_000622305.1 Nannospalax galili
ATCTATCTATCTATCTATCTATCTATCATCTATCTATCATCTATTTATCTATCATCTATCTATCTATCATCTCTACCTACCATCTATCATCTATCTCTTATCTCTTTATCTCTCTATCATCTATCTGTCTATCTCTATCATCTATCTATCTATCTATCTATCTATCTATCTATCTATCTATCTATCTATCTATCATCTGTCTCTCTCACCTATCATCTATCTTCTTTCTATTACATTTCATCTATCTTTTCATCTGTAGTTAACAAAGCAAGCATCAAGCACAGTTGTTAAGGAGACTAAGACTATTAAAGAGAATCTAAAGACTGTGCACTAAGGCAGTAGGCAAGCTGTTTTGAGTGCAAGAACCCATTCATCAAAGGCTCCAGGGAGGAAAATTGCAAATTCATTTGAAATACTTTCCTTTACAAATAGAACCCCTTATAATTTACAATTGTGTGTGTGTCCTGTTGGAACAGTGCATCTCCTGAAGTGGTCCCCTGGTTCAGTCATGCAGGAACTCGAAGTCCATTGTAACCATATTCCAAGAGGTCCTGTATATTCCAGGAGTTGACAGCAGAAGCTAGTTAACTTAGTTCTAGAAGCTAGTCTAGTTCTTAGAAGCTAGTCAACTTAGTTCTAGAAGCTAGTCTAGTTCTTAGAAGCTAGTGTACTTAGTTCTAGAAGCTAGTCTAGTTCTTAGAAGCTAGTCTACTTAGTTCTAGAAGCTAGTCTAGTTCTTAGAAGCTAGTCTACTTAGTTCTTGTTTTACAGACATGCAGAATGCAAGAATCTGGGGGCTTGCACCAAGATTGCAGAAAGGAGCCAGGAAAGCTAGGAAGAGTGTAGCAGGGTCAGATTCCCCACATACTTGGTTTTCCTTGCTGAACTATATGTGAAACCTGGAAGGTGAAGTCTAAATTACAAGGAAGGTTGCAGGCAACCAGTGGGGTCAGCCCCCCAAAGAGGCCATGTGCAGTACAGGTACAAAGTCCATATACCCAGAGAACCTAAGTCTATTGGAACCCAGATGATGCCACCACACGCCTCAGATATCAGACATGGAGCTATAGGTGTTCTAAGTCTTCCATACAAGAGTTTTTGTTTTCTTAATTTGAAAGTTTGGACCATTTGCTCCAAATGTAGTTTTCTTCCAGTGTCTCCTCCTTCCTTGCTTTTTTTGTGTGTATTTTAAATTTTATTTTGTTACCGAATTTTTGCAATTTTCATGTCTTACTAATTCATAGAGATAGAACATAGAGTGAATATATCCGGAGATGAACAGAATGGGGCTTTATTATTTAATTAGTGCAAATTTTCTACTTAAAATAATTAAAGTAATTAAAACTTTTTGAAACCTGAGAGGGATGATCCCTTTATGATGCATTAAATTATCCTGAAACCAGGGCTGGAGAGATGGCTCAGCAGTTAAGAACACTGGTTGTTCTTGAAGAAGACCCAGGTTCGAATCCCAGCACCCACATGGCAGCTAACAACTGTCCTAACTCCAGTTTCTGGGGATCCAAAAGCCTCTTCTGTCTTCTGTGGGCATTGTACAACATGGGTGCACTTACCTACACACAGGCAATACACACAAACACATAAAAATAAAAAAATATTTAAAAAAAATTATCCTGACATCATGAGCCCAAATAAATACATGCTCCCTTTTATTCTTGTCAACTATTTTGTCACATAGACAAGAAAATAGCTAATACAACTGAAGTTATTATCTCATTTGTGTAAACACATTAAGGTGGACATGATGGATCTTTTGCCTGTTCAGCTTTGCCTAAAAGTGCTGGTGTGTTCCAAGAAAACTGCACCATTTGAACACAAGCAACAATGAACCAGTGCTCCTATTGCTGCAAATCCTGTCAAGAACTGGTGTTTTTAACATTCTAATAAGTGTAGTGATACTGCATTGTTGTTTTAATTTTAATTTCCTGATGACAAATAATGTTGAACATCTTTTTTTATGCTTCTTTTCATTCATATATATTCTTTAGTGTGGTATCTGTTCTGAACTCTTTTATTTAGATGGAAATATTTCCTTCCTGTTGTGTTCTAAAAGTTATTTGTATATTAGGATATATAGCTCATGTGTTACATGTTTATAAATATTCTTTTCTAGTTTGTAGTTTGCTTCTGTATTTTAAACATTTGTGGGAAATTTGTAAAGATTTATGCTATTTTCTACTTTGGTGTCTTTTTTGTGGTACTGGGAATTAAACCCAAGGCTATGTGCTGTCCTTCAAGCCTCTATCACTGAGTGACATCCACAATCCCACTTTAATCTTTTATAAGTATATAATTCTCTGGCATTACTTACATTCTCAATATTGGGCAAGGATCTACACTCTCAGGTTTCAAAAGTTTTAATTACTCTAAGTAGGAACTTTGTACTAATTAAATAATAAGTCCCCATTCTGTTCATCTCTGGTTACTTATATTCACTCTATGTTCTGTCTCTATGAATTAGCTTACTATGAATATTCCATATAAAGGAACTATAATACACGATATACCTTTTGTATTTGGTTTAGATCCTAGAATATATTTTCAAGGTGCACCCACTTGAGCAAACCAGTTTTTTTTTAAAATCAGTTTTATCAGAACCAATTTTTTAAATGAATGAGCAATATGTATATGTCTTTGTGTGTGTGTGTGTATGTGTGTGTGTGTATGTATTAATGGAATTTTGTGCATCCCTCTGCTGAGAGATATCAAACTCTGTTCCCATGTTTCAGCTTTTGTGAATAACACAGCTATAACCACTGGTATATGTGTGTCTGATTAAATTCTAGTTTTTCAATCTTTTGGCTATTTTCTTTCAAGTGCAATTGTTAGATCATGTGGTCATTCTGCTTAGCTTTTGGGAGAGTTACCAAATTGTTTCCATTATGGATGTATCATTTATTGTATGCTGTCCTCCACTATGCAGCAACACAGAAAGTTTTCACTTTCTCCAAATTCTTGCCAAAATTTAGAAACTTTTATGTTTTATACTAGTGGGTGTATTATCAGATTTTGGTTTTGATTAACATTTGCCTAAAGCCTAATGCTGTTGAGCATCTTTTGCATGCTTTTAGTACGTTTGTATATTTCCTTTGGAAAATGTATATTCAACTCTTTTTGCATGTGAATTTTTTGTGATTTTATTGTTGACTTATAGGAACTCTTCATGACTTTTGGGTATCAATTCCATGTAAGATGTAATTTATAATATTTTCTCATTATCTTAGCTGTCTTTCATTTATGATGTGCTCTTGAATGAACCAAGATTTTAATTGTATTAAATTTATTTATTTTTCTCCTGTGTTCTTTGTGTCATTTAAATAATTTATTGCCAAGTCCACTGTCATATTTAAAATCCATTGACAAATTTATGGGCCCAGATGTTTCTTAATGTTTTCTTTGAGGAAATGCGTAGTTTTAGATCTTAAAATTGTTGTTCTGCCTAAATTGCCTTCTGAAAAGACATCAGCAAATGATCCTCTCATGGAAGTTTGATTCTTCATTTTCTCATCAGTGTTGTGATATCAGCCTCACAGATGTTTGCTTACCTAGTGGGTCAACATAATATGATATCCTTCATGTTTTATCTACACACCTATGAAGGAGGGCAACATCTTTTCATATATTAATTGGACATTTTTTGTCTTTCATTCTTTTAGTTTTCCCCATATTTGCATTTCTAAAAATTGATTTGTAAGAACTCCATATCCTAGATATTAATCCTCTATACTTGTTATCTATATTACTGCCCAATATGTAATGTGTCCTGCCTTTATAAGGAATATTTTTTCAAAGAAACATTTAATATTTTGTAATTATCTTATGGTTTTAAAAAAGCTTATTTATTTTTCATGTATGAGTGTTTTGTCTATGTGTATGTAAGTGTATCAATGTTATACAATGCCCAGAAAAGTCAGAAATGGGCATCAGATCCCCTGGAATTGGAGCTATGGTTTTTAGCTGCCATGTTAGTGCCAGGAACCAGGCGCCAGTCCTCTGCGAGAGCAGCCAGTGCTCTTAACCACTGAGCCTTCTCTGCAGCCCCATAATGAATACTTGTAATTATTTCTGGAATATTTATTTTCTTCTTAGGAATGATTTTCCTAGTTATACATGTGTATTCCCACTGTTCATGTACGATTTTTGTAGTTTTCAGTATGCGGTTTTTAGTTTCCCTTAACATTTAGATATTTTACTAATTTGGAAAAAGTCTACATACCTTGTGTGAAGCAGAAATCTATTTTTCTCTCTCTTTAAAAATTATGTATTTAATAACCACATGTTGAGAATAAGCATTTCATTACAGCATTATCATATTCAACAACAGTTTCCAGAGCAAAGATGCATCTCTTTCAAAATTGGCTGCAAATTTTTAGGTTCACAGTTGAATTAATACAGTTATGGAATATTGAACCCAGTATAAACCCTATAAGACATAAAATTGAATGAGGTTTTAACCTTGACAAAAGATCTCCATTTCATTTTAAAACATGCTGTTTTATACAGAAAAACTTATTTATAATGCAACTAATACTTAGATGTTTGCACATGCATCTCTGATCTCCATATATCTGGTTATTACTAGTCAGAGTTGGTTACTTTCTGAGATACTTGGCACCTGAGCATAGATATAAAGTCATCATATAGATTTCAATGGTAATGTTTTTCACATCTACTAATTAACATGAAGCAAAATTTTATGCTTCTTCCTTAAATATAACTTTCGTGTGTGTGTGTGTGTGTGTGTGTGTGTGTGTGTGTATTTCATAGAGAACTTCCCAAACAATCTTATTCATCTATATACCCATATCCCAAATGGCACCCTCCCAACCCTCCACTGGAGCCTATATATTCTGTCATCCCTGTTACTGTCCACTGTGTTGTCTGCACCCCCAGGAGCTCCCAAGTGCTTGTCCATCTGCTGAATCTAGTCAGCATATCTAAAGTTCCTTGTTTTGGGAACACCAACTCTTCCTCATCTAGCAGCAATCAGTTGTCACTATTCCTTTAGATAAGATTGGGGTCTGATGTTCATTTTCCCAGTTCTGTACTGGGTTACTATCTGGGTGTCTCTTGGGCCACCCTGGCCAACAACTCAAAGGAAGATATCTCCTGTCTGGCATTGTTTCTTCTTATGTAGCTTTTAGCTATACACATGGACTCTTAAGAATAATTATATTGATCCCTTTAATCTTTGGTTATAATTTCCTTTTGGGTGTTTAAGACCATAAAATTGGCCCAGATAAACTAATTTATTTTTACTCTTAAGGTCATTTGAGGATCTTTTCTTCAGGGGTCACAAGGGCTTGGGAGAAGTCCCTGGCTCCTTTTTTAACCAGTTCCATCTATGTGAAGATAAGTCAAAGGTCCTGCTCGACCATGGATGGCTTCACTTGGAATCATGGAGTAAAAATTTCCTCTGTGTTGACCCTCCTTTTATAGACTGGACACTGGTTCAAGTCCATCTGGTGGGATCTCCACAGCCTCCTTGATCAAGAGGACAGATGACACACCACAGGTACAGGACATTTTGAGAGATGCTCATAGTCCCCTGGAGCTTAGTCTACCTTGGAGGGTATATTAGTCAGGGTTCTCCAAAGAAACAGAACCAGTAGAATGAATATATATGTATTGAGATTTATCAGCTTAGCTCACAGGATAGAGTCTGAGTAGTCCAACAATGGCTGCACCACACTGGAGAGGCTGAGAATCCATAGTCACTCATGTCTCAGTAGTCCCAATCTTGCACTGAAGATCCGATGAACTCCAAAAGATTGGTTAGTCTTCAGTCTACAGCAGCAAGATGAACTCCCAGCGAGAGAGAAGGCAAGCAGCAAGAAGCCAGGCATTCTCCTCTGCCTTGGTCTTTTGTATCGGCTGCCATCAGAAGGTAACACCCACATTTAAGGTGTGTCTTCCAGCTTCAGATGATCCAATCAAGAATATCTCTCTCATTTCAGTTAATCCCAGATCCAGTCAAGTTGACACCCAGGATTAGCCATCACAGAGGGCAAGGAACAGAAACTAGTCTTTAAGTCCCTCTGACTAGATTAGCATAAGGCTCAAAGTACGGCTGTTAAAATGTCCAGAATATTAGTTCCACCAATCTGCTAATTTTAGTTACCATGTTCTATGTAGATAAAGCTTTGGCAAAGACCAAAGGTTCTCAGATAAACCTTTCCTAGATGTATATTATGTTCCTTCAGCTAACTGTATGTATAATTTGTCAGTAGATTGTTCAATTAATATGGTTCCCTCTGTTTTTTTTTTTTTTTTTTTTAAAAAAAAAAAAAAACTAGCTAGGCATTATTTATCTCTTCCATTGTCTAAAGCCTCCATCATGATTTCCCCAATAAAGGTGCCTCCATTTTTTGCTTTCTCCTTAATAATACCCTTCTCCTATGGACCCACCTCTCTTGAGCTGCTTCTTTCCCTTTACCCCAAGGTTCCTTGTATAACCCTCTCCCCTTCCCCTCCTTAAAATAACCCCATTGTTATCCATATCCCCCTTATTAACACCTGTTTCCTACTGTTCTTTTCTTTCAGATTCTTTCTTTTCCTTTACCTCCCTGGCTCCTTTTTTTATTATCCTGGTTCATGTAGTTATGTCTGGATACCTACTCAGTTATCAGGATTTGGTGCTAGGATCCACATATGAGGGAGAACATACATTGTTTTATTTATTTATTTTTTCTGAGTCTGTGTTATTTCACTTAGTATTTAACAGTTTCTAGCTCCATTCATTTACATGCAAATTTCATGATTTCATCTTTCTTTACTACTGACTAAAACTCTATAATATAAATGAACCACATTTTCATTATCCACTTCTCAGTTGAGGGACATGTAGATTGCTTCAATCTCTTAACTATTGTGAAAAGAGCAGCAGCAAACATGGATGTACAAGTGTCTCTGCAATAGGATGAGTTCTTTGGGTATATGCCAAGGAGTGGTATAACAGGGTCAAATGGTAGGTTCATTTGTAGTTTTTTAAGAGCTCTCCACACTGCTTTCCATAGGGGTTGAACCAGTTTGCAGCCCCACCAGCAGTGGATGAGTGTTCCCCTTTCCCCACATCCTCTCCAAAATTTGGTATCATTTGTTCTGTTTATCTTAGCCAGTCTGACTGGGATAAGGTGAAATCTTAAAGTGGTTTTAATTTGCATTTCCCTAATTACTAATGATGTTGAAAATCTTTTAAGATGCTTCTTAGCCACTTTTATTTCTTCTTTTGAGAATTCTCTATTCAGCTCCTTAGCCTGTCTTTTAATTGGGTTGCTTCCTTTCTTGATTCTTTGTTTTTTAGTTCATTATATATTCTGGATGTTAAACCTCTGTCAGAAACTCATCTCAATTTCAAGGACAGGCACTACTTTAAGGTGAAAGGATGGAAAAAAATACACCAAGCAAATGGTACCAAGAAAAAAGCAGGCTTTACAATTCTAATATCTGACAAAATAGGCTTTAAACTAAAACTAATCAGAAGCGATAAAGAGGGCCACTTCATTCTGATCAAAGGAACAGTTGACCAAGAAGATAGTGCAATCATGAACATATATTCATCAAACTCTAGTGCACCCAACTTTATCAAAACAGTACTACAGGAATTTAAGACCTAGATTAATCCCAACTCATTAATAGTAGGGGACTTCAATACCCCATTGTCTCCATTAGATAGGTCAACAGTACAGAGAATTACCAGAGTGACATCAGAATTAAACAATACCATACATCAAATGGGCCTAACGGATATCTACCGAATTCCACCCAAGCACCAAAGAACATACTTTCTATTCAGCGCTCCGTGGAACTTTCTCCAAAATTGACCATATACTGGGGCACAAGTCAACCCTCAACAAATACAAAAAGATTGAAATAATTCCATTCATTCTATCAGACCACAATGCAGTAAAGCTTAAAAGAAGAAACCCTAGTAACTACATGAAGACATGGAGATTAAACAACACACTCTTGAATGATGAATGGGTCAAAGGAGAAATTAAGAAAGAAATAAAAGTATTCCTGGAACTGTCAAAAGGACAATATAACACAACAAAACCTCTAGGACAAGTTGAAATCTGTCCTCAGAGGGAAGTTTATAGCTCTAAGTGCCTCCATTAAAAGAATCAGAAAGAACACAAATAAATGACTCAACATTGCAACTGAAGACACTGGAAAAGCAACCACAAATGATACCCAAACCCAGCAGACAAGAAGCAATAACAAAAATCAGAGCAGAAATTAACAAAATAGAAACAAAGAAAACAATACATAGAATCAACGAATCAAAGAACTGGTCTTGAAAAGATAAACAAGATTGACAGACCACTAGCCCAGTTAACCAAAAGAAAGAAAGGGCACCTCCAAATCTACAGAATCGGAGATGAATGGGAAAACATCACAACAGATACCAAAAATATCCAGAACATTATTATACTTTAAAAAACTTATATGTTACTAAATTTGAAAACCTAAAAGAAATGGATGGATATCTAAAGCTACCAAAACTAAATCAAGAGATCAACAGCTTAAACATACCAATAACACATAAGGAAATTGAAACAGTAGTACAAAACCCAGGACCAGAGGGATTTACAGCAGAATTCTACCAGGTATTTAAAGAAGATCTACATCCAATACTACTTAATTTATTCAAAAAGATAGAAATGGAGGGAGAATCTCTAAATCCCTTCTATAAAGCCAGTATCACTCTAATACCAAAGCCAGGTAAAGATACAACCAAAAAACAAAATACAGACCCATATCCTTAATGAACATAGGTGCAAAAATTCTTACTAAAATACTTGCAAACAGCATACAGACACACATCAAAAAGAACATCCACCATGATCCACTCAGCTTTATTCTAGAGATGCATGGATGGTTCAATATACATAACTCAATAAACTTCAGAAATAATATAAATGGGCTCAAAGACAAGAACCACATGGTCATCTCAATAGATGCAGAGAAGGCCTTTGACAAAATTCAACATGCGTTTATGTTCAAAGTCCTAGGGGGAATTGAACTGGAAGGAACATACCTCAACATAATTAAAGCAAAATTTAACAAACCCGCAGCCAACATCATTGTAAATGGAGAAAAACTGGAAGCATTCCCACTGAAATCAGGAACCAGACAAGACTGTCCACTAACTCCACTCTTTTTAACAAAGTGCTTAGAACTCTTGCAAGAGCAATAAGGCAAGAGAAGGAAATTAAAAGAGTCATAATTGGAAAAGAAGAGATCAAATTATCCCTTTTTGAAGATGATATGCTATTATATCTATGAGATGCCAAAAATTCCATCAGTAAACTCCTAGAAATGATGAATACTTTCAGTAAAGTGGCAGGTTACAAAATTAATCTACAAAAGTCTGTAGCCTTTCTATATACCAATAACAAGCAATCAGAGAAAGAGCACATGGAAACACTCCCTTTCGTAATTACTGCAAAAAAATTAAAATATCTTTGAATAAACCTCACTGAAGACATTAAATGCCTATATGATGAAAATTTTATATATTTAAAGAAAGAGATTAAGGAAGGACTTCCCATGCTCATGGATTGGAAGAATTAATATTGTGAAAATGACCATCCTACCAAAAGCCATTTATAGATTCAATGCAATGCCAATCAAAATTCCCATGACATTTTTCACAGAATTGGAAAAAAGTCCTAAGATTCATATGGAAGCACAAAAGACCTCAGATAGCCAAAGCAACCCTGAGCACTAAGAGCAATGCTGGGGGGCTTACTATACCATATTTTAATCTGTATTAAAGAACTATAGTCATAAAGACAACATGATATTGACAGAAAAATAGACTTGTATATCAATGGTACAAAACTGAAGACCCAAATATGAGTACATGCAGTTTCAGCCACCTGGTATTTGACAAAGGGGCCAAGAACATTCACTGGAGGAAAGACAGCATGTTCAGCAAAAGGTGCTGGCAAAACTGGATCTCTACCCGTAGAAGAAAGAAACTAAACCTCTATCTTTCACATTGCACAAAAGTCAACTCCAAATGGATCAAAGACCTCAATGTGAAGCCTGAAACTCTTAGAAGAAAACACTGGCAATAACCTACATGATACAGGTGTAGGAAATGATTTTCTAAACCAACCAGACATCAACTGCTCAGGAAACAAGGTCAAGAAACAACAAATGGGACCTCATTAAACTAAAAAGCTTCTGTACATCAAAAGAAGCAACCAAGGAAGTGAAGAGAAAAACCACAGAATGGGAGAAAAATTTTTCCCTTTTTTAAAAAAGCAAATTCTCATGATTTTCCTGACATTATTTTTGAAATTATGAATTTCAATTAAAAACACATTAGGCGTAATTTATTTTCTATATAAAACATTATTTATGTCCTTCCGCTGTAGTATTTTTGGTACTTAGCCATGATGATTTCATTTCATCTATGGATTTTCCTTAACATGGAAACAAGCTTTGGAAGTTTTTTTTTTAATTAAAAAAATTATTAAAATAACTTAATGCTACACTTTATGAAAGTTTTATTTGCAAATAGTTCTAACATTCTAGTGATGTCACAAACCGGATATGTACTGTTTTTGTGGGAACAGCACTGTGTTTAGTGAGCACGGCTCATTATTTGGCTTTTCAGTGGAAACTTGTATGCCAGCATTAGATTTAGTGCCCATCTGCCAGTAGATATGGTATCTGAGGTAAAGTATTTTCTCCCAAATATTTCTTTTCAATTCATTTATTTGAAAAAGTGAAAGTTAACCAAAAAGCTCAAATTCAGGATGGTTTTAATAATTGTCCCTTGTGCATGCTACTGGAATGATAGATACTTCCACACTACACAGAGAAGCAGCTCGCAATTCTGCAGCAATTGAATGCATTGGAGGAGCAGTTGGACCCAGGAAAATGTTAACTTATCTTGTAAAAGTGCCAAGCACTCTGAATGGTGGCACCCACTGTAGATTACTTTTTGAGTCAGTTGCTCTCTGGTAAAGAATATTATATATGTTTCATACTGTGTGAAAGATATGCTTGTATTAATGCCATATATACAAAGATGCTGTGCAACTTAGAAATTCAGGAAGAATGACTTTTGGTGATTGTGAAATAAAGGGGACTATTTTAAAACAGAAAAATGCATCAACCATAACCAAAATATGTATGTTCTTCCTGTCAAAGACTCAGTAGAACCTCATGGATCTGTTGTACAAACCTCTGCTATTTAGATAGATTATATCTAGTTTAGCATATTGGAAATATTGGCAATTGATCCTCTTACACTGTAAACAGGATATGGTTTGTCTATTTGGAAACTGGATGATGATGTATCTGATTTTCTTAAGGTGAGTTTTACTTGTATGTTTCTCTCTAAACTTGAGAATACTGATTTATTTTGTAAATATGCCTATATATATATATA
>NW_008330327.1:1357302-1366289 GCF_000622305.1 Nannospalax galili
TCTTTGAACTATGGGTTATTAGAAATGTTAGCAAGACAGCTCTAATTGTGTGAAATGTGAATATCTTCTTTCATGGGATAGATACAGTTACTAAAAATTTATTTATCTATTTAAAATTTAAATTATGTATCTATTTAAAATCTAAATTTCAAAAGATTTTATCTGTGTGTGTGTGTGTGTGTGTGTGTGTGTGTGTGTGTAGTTAGTGCAATTGCCCTTTGAGGCCAGACTAGGGACTTAGACCACCTGGAACTGGAATTTCAGGAGGCTGTGAGTCACTTGAAGTGGGTTCTGGGAATGGAACTCAGTCCTCTACCAGAGTAGTACGCCCTTCTAACCACTGAGCAATTTCTCCAGCCCCTAAATATTTTTTTGTATGTACTAATGTGAAAAAGGAACAGGCTGGGCTTCCTTAAGACATCTTCGTACATCCGTTATACTTCCCAGTCTGCGCTTTCATTTTTCTGATCGGTCCTGCCCAGTATTTTTGCTCGCTCTTTTTATTGAAGGAATTGCCATATTACAAATTAAATATGTAATTTACAGAGCTAGATAATCCATAAGCTAGCATCATATCCAACAATTTACATTTGACTTGGACCAGATGCTCAGAATGAATCTTCTCTTCTGATCTGAGAGAGTTCTAAATCAGATGTTCTACTTATATAAGTAGAAAACTGCAGATCTAAACTCCTTGTAAATGAAAAATGTAACTGGATGCTCTTATCCTTTTTTTTTTTTTTTTTTTTTTGGTCTTTTTGAGACAGGGTCTCCCTGTAGCCCCAGCTGTCCTGGAACTCACTATGTAGACCAGGGTGGTCTTGAACTCACAGAGATCCACCTGCCTGCCTCCCTCCCGAGTGCTGGGATTATACTTCTGAATGAAGATCAGCAAAACATCAACCCAACAGAAAGTCACAGCTCCACAGCCCCTACTTCTGTAAGTTGGTTTTGCTAACACCTTCCAAAATGAATAGAAAGTTGTGAGACTTGAGTTAATGCCAGGGTCCTGTCTAAGTTTCAAGAGAATTTTGCCAATTAATGTCACATTTCAATATTCTTATATTTCTCAACCTAAGATGAGGCTGAGAATACCTGCCATAGACCCTTACATGTGCTGAGTTACCTGATAGAATCTACCCAGCACAGTCCTCAGCAAGCAGAGGGTGTACGAAGTCTACACAATTCATTCTCTGCCCAGATTTTCATCAGGGATTTTAGAATGCTGTGGAATCTTACAGATTTGTTCCCTACTGTGAGTTCCAGACTAATGAAATCAACTTTGGGGCAAAGCAGCCATGAGGTAGACAGCTATGAAGAATGGGAAAGGAACACGAGGGCTAGCTGGGCAGAGACAGAACTTTAAGAAATGCTCAGAACAAGAACTTTTGCATATTAGGAAGAACCATTGTTAACTCTAAGAACCCTGAGCATTTGCTATTTTATATATCCAGGTTGTACACAAAATATAGAATTTGGTGGCAGAAGATACAGATCTGTGTCCCATGTCTGTCAGTTGATGGTTAGTTTTAACAGAATTTCTTCATCTATTTGGGCCTTTTTTCTGTATCTTGCTCTGAATGAGTTAATAATATGTCATATACCAGAAGAAATACAAGAATTAGACAGAATTAGTATATTTTAAAGTACTACATAATTTTCATAACAATATTCTCAAAGAGATATATAGATACTTTTAATATATAAAGCTAGATTATGTAGATCATAGAAAAGTGTTACCTTTGTACCAGCTACAAAATATTCATTAGGAGGAACCTAAGCTTCTCAGAAAATAACAGCCTGTTTCAGACAAAACCTGGTCAACCTGAGTTTATTACGGCTGCCTCACACTTGATGCTAACTTAAGTACAAAGCTAAAAGTTGAGTATGATTTCAAGCTGTTTCAGAAACCTAAACGAATGGAGACCTTTTCTCAGGTCATTCAATCAACGCCCTAATAAGGGCATAAACTTCAGAGGCTTGGACTGGCCTGTGATTCCTGAGAAATGAAACAAACAGCTCCTCAGGATACTTTGGAGTATGATATGGTCACTGGAAATGTGTTGTTCAAGAAGATTCATAGAGCAGAACAGGGAAAAAAGCCCCAGCTAATGTAGCAGCGAAGGTCAGTATGGATATAGATCTAACTGGCCAGAGAGGCTCCTGATCTTTGGAATGATGTTTTGACACCAGAGCATATTAAAATTCCCAACTGACTCTAAAATGAAGAATAATAACAAAAATTAATCGAGTCTGGGAAAGGAATAAAATACTCAATAAGTGTGTACCTAGAAGCCAGAATAAAGAAGTTACATTAGGGGTATGTTTAATGAGGTTTCAAGAGTACTCACTAAAAAAATCAGTAGCGTGTTTTGGCTTTATTTGAAGAAGGGTGTTCTGCTATTTTCTTTTTCAGTCTGACTGGAATTCTGAATTTTGATATGAGGAAGAAATTTGCAAGTCTTTTAAAACATCCATATAAAATATCTATTTGTTTTGCTTTAAGATAGACATTATCACACTAAAGCAAGTTGTATTTTGGGTAAGAAAGAACTAAAATAATGCCAGTCTGTATGATCTAAAATCTGTTGTACTGTCTAAATGTTATTGACTCATTTATATGATTTTTAAGCATCATTATATATAAATACAGGATTTTATTATGTATGCTACAGTACCTTTTGGTATTAATGTTATAAAATGATTCACTGTAACTAAATTTTAAAGGGTGAATTTTATACAGGACAGTTTTATTTCCTGGAAACTTCTTTCTCTAAATTGCTTCAGTATTTCTGAGTATAAACCTAAGTGTCTCTTTACAAAACACTTCACCTGTTAAATATTTATTGTTTTCAAATGCACCAAACAGAATTTATCAATTATTTGTTAATAATCACAATTTGAAAGGAAAGAAGAAAACAAACATGAGACTAAGATCTCAAAAGTATTTTAATTAAAATTAACAGGCTCAGGGAACATTGCAGAAGAGGGGGCGGGAAGACTGTAAAAATCAGAGGTGATGGATGACCACGAGGAAACAGAATTTTCCAGAAAGCAGGGCAGTTACTCATATGAGCTCACAACAGTGGGGACAGCATGCACAAGTCCCCAGTAAACTCAGCACAGAAGTGGGGAAGTGGATAGGAAACCCTAAACTACATGAGGCAATATTGGCAACCTATGGCTTCTGGGATGGGGAGAGTTAGTTTTTTTTAAGGGTGTGACTCTGGGTAGGTTAACCAGGGTCCAGCGTATGGACCCACACCCAAGGACACTTGAGGACATAAATTTGACTCAAAAGGCTATATATATATGTGTGTGTGTGTGTGTGTTTATGAGGCTGGTGGAGGGTAAGGCCAAAGCAGATAGGGAGGGGTTCTAAATATGACAAGAAATAGTGTATGAAATTCTCAAAAATGAAAAGCAAAATAGGGTGCTGATTTCAGACCAGAGCACTGAAGAATGTGTGGAAAAATAGGTTCTTAAGGAATCATTATTATTTCCTGTCTTCCCAGAGAATTATCTGGACTCTGCTCTGTAGAATTTAGGTGTGACATACAACTGCTTGTGTATATAGCAGTTTCACTTAAGAGAATGCACAATCTTCCAAGTTAGACACTCGCTATTTTTCATATATCCACTTACTGAACATGCTGTCTACATGCTATGGTACTCAATGTTAATCATCATTGACAGAATGTACAGTCTCCTAGGAAATGGGCCTCTGGGCATGCCTGTGGGGAACTACCTTGACTACTGTAATTGACGCGGAAGACCCATATCTAAATTAGGGCAGATATCTCTGGGCAGAAAATTCTGAACTGCACAAAATGGAGAAAGTGATCTGAGCATTATCTAGTGTTCACTTTCTGATTGTGCATGAAATGTGACCAGCTGCTTTGGGGTCCTGCTGCCTTGAATTCCTGGCTGTGATAAACTGTATCTTGAACTGTGAGCTAAAATAAGCCCTTTCTCCCTTAAATTGCCTTTGTCAAAATATTTTATCACAGTAACAGAAAAAGAAACTATGATACATTAATAATTATTTGTGAATAAATAAAAAAAATCATTTCTATAAAGTTGTGAAAATCAATGCAGTGATCCTTGGTAAAAATTTTAAATTGGGGTAAAAAATACAAATGTATACATACGCACACAGAGCTGAAACAAGAGTCAGGAATCAATAAATGATGGACTAATATTCATCCTTCCTCCAATTTTTTTTGTGAAATTTTCTATTCTCATCTATGCCCTGTTTTCAAACAGTTTGTTAGAATATTAAACTTGCTTTATAAATGAATCATAAGCTGCAATTGGAAGACTGACTTGTGGGATAGAAAAGAAAATAAAAATCAGATCATCTTGAGTTTGATTTGAATACAGAAAGCTTAATAAACAAGTATTAGTACGTAGGTACTGGCCCTGCCATAAAATGTTCTGGAAATACAGAAATCACAAGAAAGATTTCTGGAAAAAGAGAGAAAAAAGACAGGAGCAAATGACTAATTGGACAAGTATGGCTAAAGCTCCAAGGATCAGAGAGCTGGAGTGGGGACGGCATGTGAATCGAATATTTCACTGAGGCTTTATTAAGAACTAAAACAATATATTATCCAGGTCTGTCTATTTATCATCTATCTGTCTATCATCTATCATCTATTTGTTTTTATAAAAAGCCTATACAGCATTAGCAAGCAACACTTTTTTTTGTTGATGTTCAAAAGGAGTATGAATGAGGGACACAAACAGCTCATTAAAATGCCATCATGAAAATTAGGGATTTGGAAATCGTTTGAAAAGAGAGGTGCTTGGTAGTTTAGGAGACCATGCAGCATCACAGCTGGCCGTTTGGGCTGTGAGTAGAAACATCCGGAAGATACTGGCAGCTGTAAGGATCAGAGGTTAGAGAAATGACGATTTGAGCACTATGTTGTGTTGTGCATTGTTTTGTTTCATTTTTTTTTTAACTCTAACCCCCTACCTCCCATTTCATCAGTCAACTTTACCTTTTAAAAAACGTGGAAATGTACAATGTTTACTTTTACAATATTTTGGACAATTACTAATTTTTGTTCACTTCTGGTATGATATGACCTCAGGAATCATGGTACAATTTCTAGGTAAAATTATTTCTATTTGTATAACTGAATTAGGATAAACTTCAATATCTATATAACACACTAGCAAGCAGACAAATATACTAGATGTCAGGTGAACTAGATTGCTGTTAATGTAACTCTCTACCACTAATCATTGTTGAAAATCAGTATATGATCTGGTTAAAAAAAATGCACATGTAAACCAGCAGCCAGCCATAAGAACAAACAAAAATTTCCAAGAAGCCAGTGTACTATATCAAGGGAATACTCAGAATATTATACAAAACTTGACTGTAATTGCTTATTTTTTCCACAATGAATAAACAAATTTGGTCCTAAGAATTTAGAACCCATTGGAATTCTATACTGACAATAGTGTTTTATCTCCTACTATATCACCTCCTTCCATGTCCAACTGACACAATTCCAAGAGTTGCCCGCAATGGATACTTTAACTTAAAAAATCCAACAAAACCCAGAGGTGCAATATTGAAGCACTTTATTGGTTGCATGCTATGATCATACTTATTTTCCTCCTTGGGATCTCTTCTTCTAGAAAATCCTGTTGTTTTATAAATAATCTTTTATATGGTTGATTCATTTTTACCGTCATGATTTTATGTGAGATAGAAATGGTGATTTTGTCACTTTGGATCTTTCTCAACCAAAGGCAGTACTGAATGTGAACCAGTTCTTCATATTTACATGATTATTCTGAGAGAGCACAGATTCCTTCACCAGATACATGATGTGTTCTTACAACTTCAGGATTGATTCAGATGTTTATAGTGTATAACCTGTAACACTTAGTAATTACAAGGCACCTTTTAAAAACTTACTTCAGTCTATTTCATACATTCTCATAGATTCTTTGGCATTGGTCCAAAGATAGATCAAAGTTAATGAGGTGCTGCGTGGCATGGCAAGTTCCTACAAAGTCTGAGGTAAGAAAGGAGAATCAAAACTAAGCTGAGGCATTTGTGTGTGCCTCATGTGTGAGACATGCCTCTGTTGTAGGTAATCTGCAGAGCTAGCGAGAAGAATCATTCCAGACATCAATGGATCGTGTTGCAGAGTGTTTTTCTTACTCCAGAAAAATTAATGTTCCATTAATACATGTCAAAGCACAACCTGTTGAGAGCCATTTTCCACAAGGTACTAGTAGTTTCCAATCTGTATTAAAATGTTTTTCTCAGTGTAAATACCAATAATGACAACTTTCAGAAAAATAATCTTGAGAAATTAGTCATAGATGATTCAAAATTACAATATTAATTTTCACCATCAGTAAAAAAAAAAGCTGGACATAAGTAATCATTATTATCATCCCGGTGCTGCTTTCTTGGAAACATTTTACAGACTAGTAAGAGCATCTAAAACAGTATTTTCCCCAAGTGTCAAGTCTTACAATCAGCTAATTACTCAGAATTGAGCTCCTTTCTCTGTTAGTTTTTTGAACTAAGTTTAAATGGCAGAGAGAAAGTAACACTAAATATTAGCACAGATGTTAAGAACTTCCTGGCTTTAATCTACAATTAATCCTGAATAACAAAAGCTGAGTCACAACAAGCAAAATGATTCCAGAGCTTTGGAAGTAAAATAGGGTTTCTGGTTGGTGAGAGCAAAGATATCAAAATAAGTCCAGTCTGGTGATCCTTCCCCTGCAGTGTAAAAAGAAGAAAAGTGTGCATTTCTGGGTCCTTTGACATTTGAGATTGCTGCTGTCGCAGTGAAGTCAGGCGGATCTTGAGAGGCCAACAGCAGGGATTCCAACGGAAGCAGACCTCAACCACACCTAACACGCTGCCCTCAGGTAAAGCCAGAAATAGGTACTCAGGTGCTTCAAGGCTGCCAAATCGCATTTCACTGCTAGAGAGAGTGGGGCCAGGGTTAATCTGTTTAGGGGGAGAAGGTAGGTATTCTTATTCGAATTCTTTTAAAATTTTGGCACTTTTCTAACTTCAGAACTATCATATAAGTGAGTACTCTCTGTGCCTCACTTCCCAAGGCTGAGGTTAGGTCAATTTTTGTCTAAAATGTTGTTCTGAATCCTTCTCCATATCTCTCAGTCTCATCTAAAAATCAATGTGTAAGATCCTTCTGGGAAGTGGGGATGGCTTGGAAAACCTTCTTTTTGGCTTACCTCTAAGTGAGATTCTTTTCCTTTAGGTATATTTTACCAGGAGAATAGAGGGCTGGAAAGATTCTCTGGGGTTGTTTATGCAAAGCTGTGGGAACCTGGAGCGCATCACAACAGCTGAGCTCTGGAACGCTTCATCTTCCACATCAGGCTGCTGAAAAGGGAGTGTTCTGTACAATCTCTGAAGATGGTCGGTACTAGCTCTAAATTACTCTTGCAAATCCCAGCTCATCTCTGGTGCAAAGCTATATTCTCACAAGTTACGGTAAATTCGCCATCAAACGATCCTCATAGCCTTAATCTGAGAAGCCTCTCTCTACAGAAAAAACTGCTGTGAATACAGACAGAGACTCAGGCTGCCCAATATGCAGGGAACAAGCAATGGTTGTTGGTCCCAGTCCTAAAAAAGGCATTTATACCATCCCCTCCAAGGCTCAGGAAACATTGTGGAAGAGAGCATGGAAGTATGTAAGAGCTACAAGAAACAGTGAAGGGCTACGAAAAGTCATTCTCTAGACTAAACAACGACTGCAATTATTATCTGACAGTGACCATGGCTCCCTGCACTGAGCCCACGCAAGACCAGCACTAGCAACAAAAGTCAAGGAAGAGGGAGCAGTGGTTCATGGGGCTCTACCCTTTACCGCTGGGAACTACCGGCTATTGATAGACTCTGGGAGACGGGGAACCACAGTACTTAGCTGTATACCCATTGCTAAACCCATTAGATGCTAACAGCTCCAAAACCATGGTCACACAGAAAACCCAGATTTGTCTTAGAGGGTCACAGATCAAGTAGTGATGAATGTGTGAGAGAGATTTGTGGGGAGGAGGGGTGTTGACCAGGGGTGCAGGAAAGATGGGTGTGGGAGTGGTACATATGCATTGCTTATATATGCTAAATTGTCTAGAAACAATTTTAGTTACTACTACTAATAATAAAAAGGATCCTCACATTTGAGGTAATTTCAGAATGTGAAAGATAGATTCTGAAGGCACACTGAGAGGGACCCGCAGGGGCCTAGTTCACCTATGAGATGTTCTTTGCCAAGAAATTCCTAATGGCACGTCTTTAAGTGAGAACTCTTGGAATCTTTCCTCTGTAAATAAAAGTGGGATTTCTTTGAATGCAGAGGGTCTAAGAAGGACAGGAGATCCCTCTGATATAGTTAGTGTTCAAGTGTACTGAAAAGCGCATGGTATTTCTTGTTGTTGTTGTTGATGTTAAGTGTGAAATTTTGAAGTGCCTTGGAGATAATCATTCACTTTTTGAAATTCATCTGTTGATTTTTTTTCAAAGTTAAGGTAGAAACTTGTACAAGAAGGCAGGATTTCCAAAGTGAACTTTCAAACAATAAGTAGGGAATTCTGTGGATTTTATAAAATTGAGTAAAACAAAACCAGCTCCTTTGCAAAACCACATGTATTTCTGTCTCTATATTTCCCTAGAAAAATGAAAACCCTCCAGTTTAAAAAAACATAGCATTATAAAACTATGAAATCCACAGATCACTTATACATTTGACATTTACACCAGCTCAGAGTGAGATGCTCATTAATTAAATTACTAAGATGTAGAATAATTATGAAAAAATATTATTCAGAAAGTAAAAGAAATACAGACTATCTGAGATATTAAAAACAGAGATTTCTCCAGTTTCTCAGGCTTTTATGATTATAAAGGGGAATATACTGTTTGGCTTTAATTAAAAACAATTAATTTTGGATATAAAGCTTAAATATTACCA
>NW_008330327.1:1366359-1373679 GCF_000622305.1 Nannospalax galili
TTTATAGCACATGCTATCTTTGGCATCTGCAGTGTTATACTTAAGAATAATTCTGTCATGATAATAAAACTATGGTGCCACATGCTATAGTTTAACAGGTTGCATTTTAGACACAGATGTATGTCATTTTTTTATTAAATAATAATGTGATTTAACATTATTCAAGTGTATACTACTCTTACAGCAACTTTTTTCAATCAGTATACATATACTTTGCATATGTTTTACTTTGTACATTCGCTTTCATTTTATGTGTATGAGTGCTTTACCTGCATGTACGTAAGCCCGCCACATGTATGCACTGCCTGCAGAAACCAGAAGAGGGTAACAGATACCTTGGGACTGTAGTTACTGAAATGTGGGTGCTCGGAACCAATCCCAGGTCTCCTCCAAGAGAAGCCAGTGCTGTTAATAGCTGAAACATTTCTGCAGTCACACACTTTCCATTTCTTATTAACATAGTACAGCTGCAGACAGAGAAGGCAGACGTAGTCAATTCTGCTGTGAATTGTCAGTAAAATGATTAGGCAACTCAACTTGAGAGAGTATGTGTAGGTTCTCACATCCATAAAAGTTCGAATAGTTACTTCCATTGCAATTTTTCTTTTGCAGACATCATAAAGATAAATCAGATAATTAAGGGATCTGACTACATGGGAATAAATATATGTATCAGAAGCAGGACTATTCTCATTATCATAATGATGATGAACAATGAGCATATTCAGAATGTGAATAATGAATACAAACTATACAATTTTTTTTATACTGAAAGTATACAGAAACTTTAAGAGGTGAGGAATTATAAAGCAGCTGGGAAAGTTGGAGAGCAATAATTCCTGCCAGAGGCATTGCCAGGTGTGGTCACTTGGGACACACCTGTCTGGCAACTCTGAGGTAAGAGGATGGGAGCTTTGCCTCTCCTACCAACCTGTGCAGAATAAGTCTTCTTTACTATTTCAAACGAGGCATGCCTCCTCCATGGCAGGAGCGAAGGCTATGGGCCTGATAGAGCAACCAAACATTTTTCCTTGATGTGGAAGTGAACATTGAAATGAAATGTCCCTGTGCCACCTAATGCGCAGGGTTACAGCCTCTTCCTTCATTTTCAGCCTAATATTGAAATGACACTGGTGTCTCCTGAAACAAGGCTGCCAGTGTTTGATGCATTATTGTATGCTTGAAACTGGACATGTTCCGCATCAAATGTAAAATTGTCAATCTAAAACACTATGAACTCTCAGGTCCACTGTTTCCTCTGCAGGAAGTCTTCCCTGATGGCTTTCTTTTGCGGTTCTGAACTCATCCTTGGAAGCGCTTATGTTGGTTGTCTCTTTTCATTTATCTTCACAATTGATTAATGTTTGCCTTGCTTACTAGAGAGGGTAAATTAGAAGGGATTGGGAAATTTATTGATTGATTGATTGTCATGTCTATTATAGAAAAGTATAATAAAAATTTGGAAATCACTAGGTATTCAGTTAAAGTTGAATATTATATAAACAGAATTATTAATATAAAGGTATTATGAATCAAAAATGCAAATTTAGCTGGAAATGCTGTGACTCTGTCAGCATATTATGTCTGTCTCAATTGCAACTTCAGGACCTGTTAGAGCATCTAAAACGGTTCAATTTAAATGTCTTGAATGGGTGATTGGGAGATTGCAGGTAAGAAGGAGAGTATTGTGAATTTTTAGACAGCTATCAATGCATACAAATATATATATGCATATTCAAAGGGCATTGATGGAAACATTCCTTGAAATAAAATTTTATTTTATCTTATTATTTCTATGTATGTGTATGTGCATGTGTACATGTACATGCAGGTGCTCATGGAAGCCAGAAGAGGGATTCAGGCCCCTGGGAGCTGGAGTTAATAGTGAGCCACTTAATGTGGTTGCAGGGAACCAAACTTGGGTCCTCTAAGAGCAGTGAGCACTTTTAAGTGCTGAGCCAGCTCTCCAAGTACCAGAAATAAAAAATTTAAAACTAGGAATAACAACACATCAAAGTTATGGATGAAACACTTTTTCAGAGTAATCAGTGGATGTCCAGCCAGAATTCAGCCATCAGCATTGCTTTAAGACTCTTGACTTCTGTATTCAAGAGGTAACAGAATCTGTATAGATGTAGAGTTAAGTACAAAACTAATTTGAGAAAAAAGTATTGTTTTAGTTTTTAGTGTGTTGACTAAAACATAGCATAAGAAGTATATACAACAGCTAACTGCACAGCACCATTCACCAGAGACCAAGGACTACAAAGTGGCCAGAGAACTTGGCAAATGGGCCACATAAGGTTGAGTAAGCCCAGGCACTGTTCTTCTTCCTCATTACTATAATTATTTGACATACTTGCAGCCCAGACATTGTACAGAAAATTGCTATCTTTTCAGTTTTTAAATATTCATCTTTCCTTTCATTAATTTCAACAAGTACTGAATGCCTATTTATATAAAAATGTCAAAATACAGAATAAAAAGTTTTGTAGATGTATCACAGATGTGCATAAAAATATACTCAAGTGGAAATCATTTTTTTCATAGGACTACAGAGCACACAAAGAATTAGTGAACATAGTAGAACTGATGATGAAAGTTGTTGATAAAAATAAAATGATGAAATCTACATTGTACCTAGAGAATGATAGAACTTTTTCCCCTGCAAATGCAAGTGGTTTGGTCTATAACCTCTTCTGATCTGCATAATGCAAGCCAATTCAATCATTTGGCTATTTCATTTGAGAACACCAATAATAAAACAAATTTTACCATAAAGTTTGCTTACAAAATAATTGCTACGTATAGACAGAGTTCTTTATTTTCTTCTTGTGAATGATTAAAATGATCCTGTAATACGCTCCACCTTATAACGGCATTTTAGAAAACCGCATGTGGTGTTAAAGATGAACTACAATTTCCTCGCTACTCATTACACAAAGAGCTTTAAGGTCATCGAATCTGAGCTTTCCTTCTCAAAATGCTCGTATCCTCCTCCTTTACAAAAATAAATGCCACAACAGAGTATGTAAAATTGGACAGTTTGCTTTTCCTTAAACGTTTGGTAAGGTCTGTGAGAAATAAATATATCTGATTCTTTTTTACTTTGGTTTTAGTTTGAGGGAAGACTTTATAATAAGAATTCCTAACACTTTAATTGCTATGAGATTAGAGTGTTTTTATTTCTTGATTGAATTTCTAGGATTATGACCAATGTATTTAAAATTTCAAATTCATTGTCATGAAGTTGTTAATAATAAACTTACCCTCTACAATTTCTGCTTCTGATCCCCTGCTTATTGTCAGTATCAATTATTTAAGCTCCCTCTATCTGTCGTGTCTCTCTAGGCCCTTCATCTCCTTCTCCTTCATCATCATCAAACTGGCCATTCTCTCAAGGAACTACATATTTATTTTGACTTGAATAAATTATTTGACGTATCTTTATCCCGCATTTCATTTACACAATTTTCTTTTCTGCTTGTGAGGATGCCCCTTTACTGGAGGCTTATTATATAGCTCTAGTTAGCCTGGAAAGACCAGTACAGTCCAGAAAATTCTTGCCTCCACCTCATGGGAGATGGGATTATAGGTGTGTGCTTTCCATGCCCCAACCAATGAACCAATGAATCCCCAATTTCTCCCCTACATAAACAAGCCCCAAACAACTGCCTTTAGTCATTCTACTTTGGAGTCATTTTAAATAATGTCCCACAATCTACATAAGATAGAGTACCAAGTAGGCCCAGGTACAATCACCCACAATCCACCTGAGAAGACAAAGCTATATGCATATGAGGAAAATAGCCAGAGGGTACAGATGGGCCTTGGTTGGGGCTCCTTGAAAAGGAAATGCTGTGCAGTGCATGTCTAAAACCTGTTGTTAAAGTGCTAGCTGAGCCTGCAGTCAGATGCAGAAGACGGGGTGAACTGATTGTAAAGGGATAAAGGTGCTAGACTGAATAAAAGCTAGAACTCTTGAATAACTTTATGTGAAACCACTGCATCTCTTTTCTCTGAATACATCACAGGGATGGATATTTTGTCTGTCTGAGGAGTGTTTTGGGGTGAACTGATTGTAAAGGGATAAAGGTGCTAGACTCTTGAATAACTTTATGTGAAACCACTGCATCTCCTTTCTCTGAATACATCACAGGGATGGATATTTTGTCTGTCTGAGGAGTGTTTTTACCTGGCCAGTGAAAGAGAAGTAATGTAAACATGCCCATCTCTGCCTGTTGACTGGATAGGTCAAGTAGAAACCAGTTAAGACTGCCTCTAGTAGTTAATTTTCTTATTGCCATAACAAAGTACCTGTCAGAGAGCAAGCAGGCAGGTTTATTTGGCTTATACTTTGAGAGGGTTCCATCCAGCATGGCAGGGAAGGCACGGTGGTGGGATTGTGAGGACACTTGCTCATACCTGGGGTATCACTTTCATCTGGCTTCAACTTTCCCCTTTCTCATTAATGAGCCTCCTGTCCATGGCATGGTGCCATCCGTGTTCAAGATGTCCTCAATTAATCTTCTCTGCAGTGACTGCAGAGCATGTCCAGAGGTGTGCTCCTATGGAATTCTAAGTGCAAGTCAGTTGACAATGAAGATCATACTGTCTAAGTTCAAACAAACAGTTAATAATACGGAATAGCATCAATGGCTAATGGCTCAGGCTCATAATGTGACCTAAGAGTAGTAGAAATGGCTTATTAAAAGATTACACATGTGACTCACAGTCTTATTGAAATTGCCATGGGAGTTTGAGATGTGCATTACAGAGTTCAGAAGGTAATTGGAAGTGGAAAATAAATATTATGGAATACCTTCTCGAGTGGTTACTTGAGATCTTAAAATGAAAGAAAATTGGGGGTTACAACAACAGGTTGGATTTTAGATTTGTTTCTTTCATACCCTCTGATGCACAAATTGCTAGTAAGAACTATTCTGGTTGTTAACAAGAAAAAGCCTGCTGATGGATATTGGCCAGATTCCCTAAGGGAGGGCCCTGTACATAGCTGGCAAACAAGATTGATGCTGGTAGCCCCTGGAGACCATAAATGAGTCCAGACAGGAATAGATACTGGATAAGGCTTTGCATACATGATGGTAGATGAAAATGCTTTAAAAGGACTGGAACAGAAGATAGTGCAACAGTTTGGTATGCCAAGTCACATTTCCTCAAACTAAGGAATACATTTCATAGCTCACAAAGTCTAACAAGGTGAGAGAAACATAATCATCAGAGAAGTCCTTAGATAACAGTATGGTTATTTCTCTAAAATTGGGTAGAGAAAAGCTTCTTGGGTGTTCTAGTTTGATTTTCCATTGCTGTGACAAGACACTCTGACCACTACCAACTTGGGGAGGAAAGGGTTTATTTGTCTTACATCTCCCAGGTCACAGCATCAGGGAGCCCAGCTTAGGAACTCAGGGCAGGAACCCGGAGGCAGGCCATGGAGGAATGCTGCTTACTATCTTGCTCCCATGGCCCATGCTCAGCCTGCTTTCTTATACCCACAGTGGGCTGGGCCCTCCCATATCACTCAATAATCAAGAAAATACCCCATACACATAGGCAAGTTCAATGGAGGCAAGTCCCCAACTGAGGCTTCCTCAACCCAGGTGTGTCAAGTTGACACTAAAGCTATCCAGCACACTGGGTTAAATTCCACATGTTCATGTGTGATGTTCATACTCAACAAGAAGAGACTAAGAGAGGATCTTCACAAGACAAATTCCTCCACTTTATTTTGCACAATCCTGGGAGATAAGCAGCAGGAGAGGCTGGTGTTTCTACATTGTTTTCAGTCCCGCCTGTGACCCCTCCACTGTCCTTTCTCATAGGTACCGTAACTGCCTTTGGACCAGGCCGGCTGCTGTGAGTGCAAGAAGTGGGAACACTGGCAGGTACAGCGGCCCAACCTTTAATCCCAGCACTTTGGAGGCAGAGGCAGGCAGATCTCTGTGAGTCTGAGGCCACCCTGATCTAAATAGTGAGTTTCATGCCAGCTAAAGTTACATAGTGAAATCCTGTCTCAAAAAAATAAGTGGTGAAGATTTTTAAACAAACTAACTAGTTATAACTTTTAACCAATAATTTAGTGATTCATTATTTATTTTTTAAAATTGTATTTATTTATTTGTTTTTAAAAATTCTGTCTGTCTCTCTCTCGCTCTGTGTGTGTGTGTGTGTGTGTGTGTGTATGTGGGTGGGTTGTATGCGTGTCTGTCTGTGATTATATGTATGTGAGTGCAGGTGCCCATGGAGTCCATGAGATCTCCCTAGAGCTGGAGTAATAGGCAGTTGTCAACCATATTACCCTATATGGGTGCTGAGAGTCAAACTCCTTTACAACATCTATATGCACGCTTAACCACTGACTCCTCTGTCCTGTCCATTTTAAACTTTTATGGCATAATTTCTACAGACCTAATGAGCCGGGTTGAATTTCATTTGATGAAGCTAGGAACTAGTTAATAATACAGTAAAACATGCAGTTGTGTTGTCTAGTGTTTGAGATGACCACTAATTAGATACCTCAGTTATCTGACCTTACATGAATGTGAATGGGTTGTGTGGAAGTGCTTGATGGACAGCCATGGCTACAGAGAACTTGACGTATGCAGTGGCCGAATTGTCTGCATTTTCCAAAAGTACAAAATTTGGGGTCAAAATAAATAGGAATAGAACCTTCAAAAATGGCTGAGAAAACCAGAAGACACTGTCTCTTTTTTAAAAATATTTTATTTATTATTTTTATTGTCTGTATGTATGTGAGTGCACCCGTGTCCTGCAATGCTGTGGCGGGGTCAGAAGAGGGCTTCAGATTTCTCTGGCATTGGAGTTAAGGATGAGTCATAGCCACCATGTGGGTGCTGGGAATTGAACCCGAGTCCTCTGCAAGAGCAGTCATTGCTCTTAACCTCTGAGCCAATCTCTCAAGCCTCGACATTGTCTCTTAGATAACCTACAGCAGAGGATGGAAGGGAAGCACACTCATGGTTTGGGAACTAGAAAACTTTGAGTAGCGTTACTGGGGAGCCATGTCTTTCATACAGCATGCTGATGGACTGGCCTAATCACCAATGATGGAAAGGCAGAGTGGCTTACCAACTAGTCATACAGAGGATCTTTTGACTCCTAGTTTTCAGGTTACATCTACTGGCATGTGGCAATATGATAGCACAGTGATAGTTTGTTTCTACAGCAAAACTTGTGGGAATTAAATTAAAGCTTCCACCAGCTATAAAGCAGTACTGATAGGAAAGGAATGGCCTATGAAAGAAATGGATTCACACAGCTACTCCCCAGTATCTATGC